>NW_023604295.1:83837283-84118666 GCF_014898055.3 Talpa occidentalis | reverse complement strand
GGGTTCTTTAGTGTTTACAAACTCTTTAAGTTTCTCGCAAACTGCAAATGTCTTTATTCCATTCTTATATCTGGAGTCTTGCAGGATACTGTGTTCTTGATTGGCTTTAATTTTCTTTTTAAGCATTAAGAATATATCATTCAATTCATTCCTCGATCTTAGTGTTTCTTCAGAGGAGACTGATGTTAGCCTGATCTAGGTAATTTTATAGGTCGCTGCTTTGTCCCCTTTGCCATATTGAACATTCTACACTTGTCCTCATTTTTTTTTTTTTTTGAAATGTCACTGCTATAAGTTTTGGTGTTGTTCTTATTTTATCTAGAAATGCTGGAATTTTTTTTTAGTTTCCTCTATTAATAATGCATTACCTCCTCTAGGTTTAGGAATGTTTCTTTTATTATTTCTTCTAATATGTATTCTATTACTTTTTCTCCTCTCCCCCTCTAGTATTCCCATCATTCTCATGTTGCCTTTTATTAATAGTTGAATTGTTCTAAGAGTGTTTCTACATTTTATTATTTTTTTTCTTTCCTGCTCTACACAGATTCTATCTACATTTGCATCATGGATTATCCTGACTCTTTCTGTAACCAGAGGCTGAAGCCAAGACTGTTACAGGTGGTGTCCCCTGGAGGAGGTTGCTGGTGAGTATAGATAGCCCCAGGGAAAATGCTAAAAACATATTGCATTTTAGGTTGGAGATTCTGATAATATATATATATATATATATATATATATATATATATATATATATATATGGGACTGCAAAAGCAGCCTCTAGGAGTCAATGTTCAGGATTTAGTGTTTGAACACTCAGCATTGGGATTTCAGCAATTTCAGATCTTCAGCAATCCCAGGGACAGAGATTTCTGCCCTGTCTGTAGAAGGTGGGTCTTCCAGAAGGTGGGTGCCAGTCTCTAAAGGACATGGATAGGCCTCCAGCAGCCAACATCAGGAAAAAATAAAATTTGGAGGTTTTGCAGTAGCCAAATGACTGAAACTGTTCCCAGTTTTGCTGCTGTTACAGCACAGTAGAGAAAGTGAAGACTGGAGATGGGCACTTTGCTGAGCTGTGTGAGAGTAAGCCATTAATCAGGTCATTCAGCCTCTGCAGCTGCTGTTATGTGTGCCATTTGTCTGATGTTGTGCTAGGGCATCTCGGCAGTTCCAGGAGCATCTCCCATTGTCTTCTGTTGTCTTCATGAGTAGGAACTTGGCCTATAGTCTGGCTGATGAGTGTCCCAAGGCCACAATGGCAGGAAGATGTCATCTTGGGTGCATGACCTTTTGTTCAGGAGAGGAGCTACATGTTCTCTTATTTCTTTGACTTTCTCCTGAGTTTTTCCATTTCCTGTTTTTCTTTTTTTAATCCTGAGTCTCATGAGTTTCCTTTTTCTTTTCTTTTCTTTCTTTCTTTCTTTCTTTCTTTCTTTCTTTCTTTCTTTCTTTCTTTCTTTCTTTCTTTCTTTCTTTCTTTTCTTTCTTTCTTTCTTTCTTTCTTTCTTTCTCTCTCTCTCTCTCTCTCTCTCTCTCTCTCTTTCTTTCTCTCTCTTTCTTTCATTTTTGAAGTGATTCATTTGTGTTTTTGAGTTTTCTTCCATCTTTAACTTTCTTTATGATTGCATTTCTAATGTTTGTATCTGATAGAGAGAATGTGGTTTCCATGTTTATGAAGTCTGCAAACTTGGGTCTGTCAGTGGTAAGGGCAATATACAGCCCTTTAGACACATACTCTGGGATTAATTAGCATGTGACTCAAAGGTGACAAGAGTGTGGAGTTGGCACAGTGTGTTTTCTTAACACTAAGTCTATCTATCCCCAGTGGTCATTGCTGTCTTACCCTTGCCTCGTCTACTATTTCTTAAGGGCTTAGATATATATAACTCTTGGTTTGCCTTCATAGAGAATTAGTGAGTTCACGCTATAGTATTTGCATCTGTTGTTCAACATTTCTATTTGGTATTAGTTAAGTCTCTTACTGATAGAAGATGTGCTTTAGTCTTTTTTTTTTTTTTCTTTTTTTTTTTTTTTTTTAATATTTATTTATTTATTTATCCAAGCACTGGGTACAGTCAGAAGCGCGGGAGGGTGAGAGAATTCACCAGAGCCAGAGCGGGGAGCAGAGCAGGCAGAAGGACCTAAGTACACTGCTGAGGGGAGCAGCGGGCGGCAGGAGAGGTCTGCGCGCCATGTGGGACCCTCCTCCGGTGGCCGGGGAGCAGCTGGGGATCGAACCAGCGCTGCAGAGGCTGCGGGCAGCTTCGGAACCCAGCACTCAACCGCTGCGCCACCGGGGAAGCCCTAGTCTTTTTTTTTTCTATTAAGCTAAATAAGCTCCCTTGATAAAATTACCTTGAATATTAGTCAATATTATGTATATATAGGTATAACATATTGAATTAACTATATCAGTTACATATTTTGAACATCATTTCATTTCACTGTATCATTTGAATATACTTTTTAACCCTTAAATGATAGAATAAAATCTAATAGATTGAGATTTTCCATTTAGTATTCATTTATTTTTTCTAAATCATGCATGGGCATCTATCGCTTATTTTTTAAATTTTTCACAATTACATTATAATATGATTAAATATATTGATATTTCTTGTTTTTTCAATCTAATAGAGGGTTTATGAGTATATACTACAAATTTTGGTCTTATACACCACATTCGAAAATAGATGCTTTTTTCCAATCATTTTTTATAATTTTAATTTCAGTTCTCATTTTGTCATAGGATTGTGTATTTTTGAACAATAACTTTCAGTGAAAATCAATTATAATCAACTCAGTAAGGACTCCATTTTGTCTGTTTGGTTACATTGTGCATGTTTTTCCAGCAATATATTTTCATATCCTGCTGGAATATACAGGTAACAATTACATCCTTATATATCCTTTTGGTATTGGGTTATTTACACTCACTACACACAGAAAACATGAGACTAATTGGTATTATAACATGGTATTATTTTAAAGAACAAAGAACTAAATTCCTAAAATTATCTTTATTTTTATTATTTTATCCACGTTTATACTTTGAACATAACATTGTTCTAGCTTTGTGCTTAGTATAAATGTTACCAGATGTGATTCCATACTGACAGGAATTTAGACAGTGTGCAACATTAAAAAGGAAAAAAAAAATAACAAAACTTGACATTGTATATACAGATTTCATTAAAAAAGAAGAAAAAATCTCATAATGTTGATGAAGCCAAGAAAATGGAAAAGGAAAGCAATGTGAGATCAAAGGTTGTAAAAGACAGCAAACTTTATATTCATAAAAGTTGGTTATTTTTACTTTTATATGAAAATAAAACAAAAGTAAAAACAATTCCCTAAACTAAAAGGCTTTTTTTACTTAATTCATCTTTTATATTGTGTGTATGTAAATGAATGGCATATTAGAATTAGAACTACTATTTTTAGCTATAGAATTTTTCATCTTTCTAAAAGGAAGTGTTCCTAAGGTAATTATAATATTAACAAGAAATCTGCAGTATCATTGAGCTATTTAGAATAGATTAGGTTGTTGAGACTCTCTGGCCTATGGGTTAACTGTCAGCTTTATCACTTCAACAAACAGATTTGATCCCCAGCCATGTAGCTAACTCACATATGATACAGCCGACCACTCCTGTCTCACCTGCTGCTCCCCTTAGCAGTGCATTTCAGTAAATATATCTGTTCTACTCCCACTCTGTATCTGGGGAATCCACTCATTCCCAGCACCTCTGGTGTAGAACTGGCCAAAGCCCGAGTTCTATGCTAAGAATAAAAGAATAGGTTGTTAAATCAGATTGACATGCTAACATGTACTAGATATTTCAAGGATACAGAAAATCAAGAGGCTCAGACAAAAATAGAGAGAGTATACACCATTACGAACACCCCATTACCAACCAGCTCTCCTTTTTCTTTCTCATAGCAGACAAGTGCTCTCTGACTGAGTAGACAATTCATTTTATATACAAAGGGCCATCTAACCTGCATGATATTGTTCTGACAGGCATACTTCATAAATCCTGGTGTTATTTTGTTGTTGTTGTTGTTTGTTTATACCATAAGTAATCAATCAATTACTAGGTTATCTGTTGAAAACTTTACATAAGGACATATATTCTTTCTAGACATTGTTACTTATCTGTTTTTTTAAGAATATCATGTTTAGAATAAGTCATTTCAATCACCTATGTTATGTATTTCCCTTGGGAATGCCCCATAGTAGTCAGGTGAGTAAAAGATTACTGATTGGCAAGCTTCTTTCAGGTTTTTTTCCTTCCCCATTATTAAGACTGGCATTTACAGAACATGATACACAATAGATTCACACAGGAAGGAAACAAAAAATCAAACAGTTTAATTAGCAGGTAATGGGGGTGAAGGAAATATTTTTAAAGCCACAAGTGGCAAGCTGTCTCACCCAACATAGTATCCACGTTGTACAGAAGTTCCAAACAAAGACTGTTCATGGAATACGAGGTAATGCTGCAGTAGTCCAGAGCAACAGTCCTAAGACTGGGCAGGGGGGCCTACCTGGTGGCACAGGCTGTTGAGCGCTGCACTGTGAATCTGTCTGCAGCCTCTGCAGTGTGGGTTCAATCCTGGCCTGCCTGCGAGAAGCCCACATGACGCAGCAACCTCTCCAGCCCACTGCTCCCCTCAGCAGTGTATTTTGTCAGTCTGCCTGTTCTGTTTCCTCCTCTGTCTCTGGTGAATCCTTTCACCCTATTGCACATCTGTCCTATAACCTGGATCTTGTATAAATAAATAAATCTTAAAAAAAAAAAAGAATGGGCAGGGATCCTTACAGGACAATGATATACTCAACATCTAACTGACAATTTCAGGCTGTTTTTTGCCCTGCCTCATATTCTCTTTAATGCCCCCCCCCCTTGCAAGACTGATTGAACTACTTTCAATGCTAAATATCCCATTGGACTATTTAGCACCACTGTACTCAATCTAAATAAATTCATTCATTAATGTTGAGTGACATCTCAGCTCAAACTTGGTTGTTCTGTTTAGTCAAGCACATTTACTCTGCTTAGCCCAAACCTAATTAGTCCATTTAAGATCTTAGAGCCTGATATATTGTAAAAAAGGAAAATTCCAACCGCTTGTCCTGAATGACTTGTCCTCAGGTCAGGAAGGCCTTCAGGATCTGTTTGCTCCAGGAAGCCATGGCTGGAGCCAGTCACGGTGAGCTCAGGAAAAGGAAACATTCACAAGCAGCAGACTGAGACTGGCATGCCTCAGCCCCAAGAAATCTTCTGTGCCCCAAGACTTCTGGGCACTATGGGGATCAGGTTACAAGGTCACTAACCAGCTTTCAGTTGGCAGTAGGTCTAGTCTCTGTGGTGCAAAATGGCTTTATTTACATGTCCATTTTCATGGTAGAGATTAATGAAATATTTAAATATGATGAGTTGTTGACCAGGGACCATACATTTCACTTCTACATCACAGCAGTGTCAAGGTAGCCTAGTCAGACTTAGGTTGTGTCTTAGAAATCCCTAAATATTCAGATTCAGGACATCTTAAAGTATAGTCTTGGAAATCGTACACTGTCATTTTCCCATATTCTATATATCAAGCAGGTTACTAATACTGAGTGAAATTCTAAAGAAGAGAAGTAAAGTCTGTAACTTAATAAAGGGAGCAGGAACAAAAATCTTAGTCATTACTCTGTCACAATATTGACTTTTCCCATCCTTGTAATAATGGAAACACATGTAAGATGAAGCCTTCATTTGAAATATGCTCCTGAGTATCTACATTAAACATATCCTCTAGAGACTGACATTGAAAATATACAATGACTTTTTATTGTTAAGTCACAAATTTTGGAGAGGAGTTAGTAGTTGCCACATGATTACATCATCTGAAATGCTATTGTATTTTTGGTAATGCAGATAAAGGATAGCCAATGTAGAAGAGTCAGATGGTAAAACCAAGCATGACTAGACTCAGTTGTATGCCCTGATGACTGACCTTTATTAAATGAGCTTGAGAAGAAGAGGAAATAAGTTATCTTTAGGAGGGCATTGTTACATGCAAATAGTGTCTAGCCTATATTAATAAGCCATTTGACAGGAAAGGAAGTTTCTAGTAGTTGATCATTTTGATAAATGACTGGAAATTAGAATGAGGTCAAACTTTATTCAACTTCTAAAGTGAACTTAAACCCCAGGAAAAATCATGTATGTGTGCACACATGTGTATATATGTTTGTACATGCACACATATATGTATGCATACATGCATGCTCATATGCATATTGTGTACTGCCATGTTATATATAGGCATGCATAGACAACCTAGAAAAAGAATCTAATAGAAAAACTTATAGAAAGTTATATCTATTTTTATTAGGTCCTTTTAGTTAGAATCAGGCCCATAGAAAACTATAAATGAACTTTTGTTCTATATTTTCAGAAGAGAACATTCATTGGCTATTAAAACATAAGGTGATAAGCTATTGTATTTATAAAGTAATTTAAACTTTTTAAAAAATAAATTGTTTTTGTCTCATTTAAATGATGGCTCATATTTTTAAGACACAAAGAAAACTTCAGAATTGAGGCAATATTATGGCTTGAGACTTGACTTATCCAGATAATTGCTTCAGGTTAACCCAAAGTGTTAAAACTTTTTTTAAAAAAGATTTATTTATTTATGCATACAAGAGCTGGGATGTAAGCCAGAGGTCCAGGGATGGGAGGGGGAGTAATAGGATTCACCACAGACAGAGTGGGGAGCAGAACAGGCAGACCCACCAAAATACACTGCTGAGGGGAGTAGTGGGCGAGACAGGGGAGGTCTGTTGCACCATGTGGGTCAGCTCCCTGGCCTACTAGGGGTTGAACTCATGTTACAGTGACTGAGGATGGCTTCATAGTGCTGAGACTTAACCCCTTACACCACCAGGGAAGCCCCAAAATGTTAAATCTTAATAAAGTTATTAATATTAACAGTTTGTCTGTATCATGAAGCAGTTATTCATAAATGTAGTAAAACTTCTGTTCAAATTCAGAATTGTGAAGTTAATGTTTGCCTTAAAAAAAAAATGGGTTTAAACCACATAATCATTCCCAAATTGAAATGGAAATGGAGCACTGCAGTCTGCAGGGAGAAGGGAAACTCATACTTCATTAAATACTGTGAGAAGTAATGAAGTTTACACAAATCAAATAGTGTGTTAGGTAATTGTAATGTTGGTTTGTGGTGAAACACCTGTCAAGAAGCACTTCCAGCCAAAACCTCAATCTGCTCTCATGCCTCCAGATGATTTCTAATTAAGATAAGCTTCATCTGTGGCAGTCTAGCAGAAAATAATAAAAGAAGGTTATCATAGTAAGCTTCCTTCATTTCTCTGAGATGAAGAAAAATAATTGTTTTATTACAATTTTTTAAGAAGACATCTGATATACAGTCTTTAAGAAAGGAAAACATATGCGTACATTCATAATTAGAGACAAATACATATCCAGAAAAATACTGTTTCTGTTTAGATAAGCATTACTGAATCCCTTCTTCAACTTGACCCAAAAGGGAAAGAGAGAAAGAAAAAAAATGAAAGAGGAGGAGAAGGGGATGGGAAGGAGAAGAGATAGGACTGGGAAGGAGGGAAACAAAATTGGAGACTGGGAGTAAGGGACGGAGAGAGAATGAATAGTAAGAATAATATAAGTGCATTGAAATGCTCAATTATTAAATTGAATTACATTCAATATTTTGAATCACCAATATTAAATAGATAATAATTATGTGTTATGTTTGCCAAATAGAACAGAAAAAAATATGCTTGCGTAAAATGCCATAAACAGAGCTGTAGGAAGAAATATGGAAGTAGAGGTGTGTTCACAAAACTATAACACACAAAACAAAGGACAACATTAATAAAATGTCTACCAATACAGAATTATCACCAAACATGATTTTATTTCAAAACTAGATATTCATATGAACAGTTGGCAAAAATTTGAAGGCAATGGCATCAAGACTTAGCCTGATCATTTAATACAACCACACAGATCCTATGACTTGAAACTTACAGGAAATGCCTCTTAGTTTTTAAAAGTTTGGCCAATTCTAAAATTCAAATGTAAACATTATGAACCACAAATAGAAAAATACTGAGAAGAAAAAAAAAAATGTTGGCTGCATCACTTTGCCTCATTTTAAAATATATTATAAAACTACAACAAATAAAAAGAAAGGCACTTATATAGAGAGATATAAACCATTGGAACAGGGGAGAAACCCCAAAAATAAATTGTGGGATCAATCTCTTAAATGGGTCAGATGTGCATTTCAATAAGCACAGAGTAAGACACTTGGTTTGGAACTAGTGTATTATGATTACTTAAGAAATGTAAATTGTTTTGAATGAGAATGGTGAAGGCCCTGAAGGCTAAGGTTTAAATGTTTGCATTATTTTACTAAAACACTCTTCTCTGTATTGTTTGGAAATACATTGTTGTATAGTAATTCATCTAATAAATTGAGTTGGAATATATATGAAATGAGTTATAGCATGATATCATGTCTTATGTATTTAACTAATGAAGAATTTTAAGAATAGGTCTTTTCTCTAGAATTATTGCAAGGAGACAGATAACAGAATGATTGAATTGGAATGAATACCTAGGTTTAAAAAAATGTAGAGAGAGGTGAGATTGCATTTATTTATGTATTTATTTATTTTTAAAGATTTATTTATTTATTTATACAAGCACTGGGTACAGTCAGAGGTGCGGGAGGGTGAGAGAATTCACCAGAGCCAGAGCAGGGAACAGAACAGGCAGACCGATGAAACACACTGCTGAGGGGAGCAGTGGGTGGCAGGAGAGGTCTGTGTGCCATGTGGGACCCTTGCCGGTGGCTGGGGATCGAACCAGTGTTGCAGAGGCTGCAGGCAGCTTCACAGCCCAGTGCTCAACAGCTGTGCCACTAGGGGAGGCCCGAGATTGCATTTATGACTGTGTTCACAAATGTAGAATTGGCAGGGTGAATCAGTTTTGGAAAATATCTTCTATTTAAGTTCAAATAGGAGTAAAAAACAAAACAAAATCTAAGCATATAATTTAAGTAAATTAGCCAATTAAAATATATTATAAAATAGTAATTTGGGAAAACCATTCTGTTGAGACCATTTTTACAAAGTAATTGAATTGCCTTTGAATTAGAAGTGAAAACCATGAAGTAGTCATCAACTTTTACTGCTATATCCTGAACAGATTTTTTGTAGTACTCCTCAAGTTTCATATATTTATATTACATTACTGATATAAGTCATTAGTAGAACTTGGCACTCAATGAATGACTATAAAGTTTATAAAATATACAGTGAAAAATATTTAAGTGGTAGAAATAAAATAAATGTTTTTTTCACAATTTATGATAGCAATATAATATTTCTATATAAGCTAAATTTGTCTAAAAGTAATTTTACTATCTTGTATATATCATAAATACATTTCTGAGTAATTCCTGAAACAAATTTTCTATTACACATGCTGTTTGAGTAAATTGCATTCACATAGATAAATCTCCGATTAAAATGTTTTCACTCACCCAAACCATTGCAATCACCCAGGATCATGCATTCTTTAACCTCTTGTGTTAATTACAATCAACCTTCAAGAATGTGGGCAAACTACTTTTCTGAAAATAGCCATTATTATGTAAAACATTTGATCAATTAAGAATGGTTTCCCCATTATGACATTAAAAGTATTTATAGTGTAGCTTCAATTTTTGAAACTTATCTTGATAGACACACTTCCATTTAATATAGAATACATGTTTTTTATTCATTTTATGTTATAAAAGTAAATGTAGATTTTGATTTTTACTTTATTATAATTAGTCTTTTTCCTGGTCCCTTATTTACGTTTTCTAAATTCCTGCTATGAGTGAGACCATGTGGTATTTTTCTTTTTCTTTCTGGCTTATTTCACTGAGCATGATCCTTTTTTTTTTTTTTTTAAATAATAAATTTTATTGTTATATTCCCCATACAATTGCAGCCCCCCCATTCTGACCCCAATCCCTCCCCTCCCGCCCCCACCAACCTAAAAGTGTCTCTGGTTCATAGTTTTTTGTTGATTTTGATTTTCACTTTCTTATAGTTATTCATTTTCCTGGTCCCTTATTTAAGTTTTCTAGATTCCTGTTATGAGTGAGACCATCCGGTATTTTTCTTTTTCTTTTTGGCTTATTTCACTGAGCATGATCCCTTCCAGCGCCATCCATGTTGCTGCAAATTGCATGTGTTTATCTTTTTTGAATGCTGAGTAATATTCCATGGTGTATATGTACCACATCTTCTTGATCCAGTCATCTATTTTTGGGCATTTGGGCTGTTTCCAAAGCTTAGCTATTGTAAACAGTGCTGCTGTAAACATAGGGGTGCAGGTGTTCTTTGGAATTGATGTTTCTGTGTCTTTTGGGTAAATACCTAGGAGTGGAATTGCTGGATCATATGGAAGTTCTATGTTTAGTAGGTCCAGAAATCTCCACACAGCTTTCCATAGTGGTTGGACCAGTTTGCACTCCCACCAACAGTGCAGAAGAGTTCCTTTTTCTCCACACCCTCGCCAACATTTGTTGTTGCTAGTTTTTTTAATATGTGCCATTCTCACTGGTGTAAGATGGTATCTCATGGTAGTTTTGATTTGCATTTCCCTGATGACAAGTGATGTTGAACATTTTTTCATATGCCTGTTGGCCATTTGCATTTCCTCTTCAGAGAAGTTTCTTTTTAGCTCTTCTGCCCATTTTTTGACTGGATTATTTTCTTTGTTGTTGTTGAGTCTCGTCAGCTCTTTGCAGATTTTTGTGATCAGTCCTTTATCATTAGTGTTGGGTGCAAAAATGTTCTCCCAGTTGGTGGGGTTTCTCTTTGTTTTTGTTATTGTCTCTTTTGCTGTGCAGAAGCTCTTTATTTTTTTTTATTTTATTTTTTTTAAAGATTTATTTATTTATTTATTTAAGCACTGGGTACAGTCAGAAGTCAGGAGGGTGAGAGAATTCACCAGAGCCAGAGCGGAGAGCAGAACAGGAAGACAAACGAAGTACACTGCTGAGGGGAGCAGCGGGCGGCAGGAGAGGTCTGCGCAACATGCGGGACCCTCGCCAGAGGCCTGGGATTGAACCGGCACTGCTGAGACTGCAGGCAGCTTCGCAGCCCAGCGCTCAACTGCTGTGCCACCAGGGAGGCCCTGTGCAGAAGCTCTTTAATTTGATGTAGTCCCAGCTGTTTATCTTTGCCTTCACTATCACTGCTTTGGGTGATGTGTCTGTAAAGATGTCTTTGATGTGCAAATCACGTAGTGTTTCGCCTATATTTCCTTCTATATATTTTATGGTTTCAGGTCTTATGTCTAGTTCTTTAATCCATTTTGAGTTGATTTTTGTGTATGGTGTGAGGTAGTGGTCAAGCTTCATTCTTTTGCATGTAGCGACCCAGTTTTCCCAGCACCATTTATTGAACAAACTTTCTTTGCTCCAATGCATAGTCTTTGCTCCTTTGTCAAAGATTAGTTGACCATAAATCTGTGGGTTTATTTCTGGATTATCTATTTGATTCCATTGGTCTGTATGTCTGTTCTTGTTCCAATACCATGCAGTTTTGATGATTATGGCTTTGTAGTATAGTTTGAAGTCTGGGAGTGTGGTGCCTCCAATCCCTTCTTTTTTTTTCAGGAAAGCTTTGGCTATTTGGGGTTTTTTGTGATTCCATATGAATTTCATCAATAATTGTTCTATTTCTTTGAAGAATAACATTGAAATTTTTATTGGAATAGCATTGAATCTGTATATTGCTTTTGGAAGGATGGCCATTTTAATAATGTTTATTCTTCCAATCCATGAGCAGGGGATGTCTTTCCATTTCTTTGTGTCTTCTTCTATTTCTTTTAACAGTATTTTATAGTTTTCTTTGTATAGGTCCTTTACCTCTTTTGTTAAATTTATTCCCAAATATTTGATTTTTTTTGTTTCGATAATAAAAGGGATGGTTTTTTTTATTTCTTCTTCTTCAGATTTATTGTTTGTGTATAGGAAGGCTACTGACTTTTGCTTGTTGATATTTTATCCTGCCACTTTACTGAACTGACTGATGAGTTGAATTAGTTTTTCTGTGGAGTTTTTGGGGTTCTCTATGTATAATATCATATCATCTGCAAGAGTGATAGTTTGACTTCTTCTTTTCCTATTTGGATTCCTTGGATGTCTTTCTCTTGTCTTATTGCTCTGGCTAGGACTTCCAGTATTATATTGAAAAGCAGTGGTGAGAGTGGGCATCCTTATCTTGTTCCAGATCTTAATGGAATTGCTTTCAGCTTTTCAACATTGAGAATGATACTGGCTGTTGGCTTGTCATAGATGGCCTTTATGATGTTGAGGTATGTTCCTTGTATCCCAAGAATTTCAAGGGCTTTTATCATGAATGGGTGTTGCACTTTGTCGAATGCTTTCTCAGCATCTATTGATATTATCATATGGTTTTTATATTTCTTTTTGTTGATGTGTTGGATAACGTTGATTGATTTTCGGATGTTAAACCATCCTTGCGTCCCTGGTATGAATCCTACTTGGTCGTGGTGAATTATCTTATGGATACATTGTTGGATTCTGATAGCTAAAATTTTATTGAGGATTTTTGCATCAGTGTTCATTAGGGAGATTGGCCTGTAGTTTACTTTTTTTGTGTTGTCCTTGTTCGGATTTGGTATTAGTGTAATGTTGGCTTCATAGAACGTGTTTGGTATTGTCCCTTACTTCTCAATTTTTTGGAAGAGTTTGTGAAGGATAGGCACTAATTCGTCTCTGAATGTTTGGTAGAATTCATTTGTAAATCCATCAGGTCCTGGGCTTTTGTTTTTGGGGAGGTTTTTGATTACCATTTCAATTTCGCTGCTTGTAATTGGTCTGTTTAGGTGTTCTATTTCTTCTTTATCTAGCTTTGGGTGATTGTAGAGTTGTAGGAATTTGTGCATCTCCTCTAGATTGTTAAACTTGTTTCCATATAACTGTTCATAGTAGTTACTGATTATTCTTTTGATTTCTCCTGTGTCCGTTGTGATTTCTCCTCTTTCATTGATGATCCTGTTTATTTGTGCTTTCTCCCTTTTTTCCTTTGTCAGCCTGGCTAGGGGTTTGTCTATTTTATTGATTTTTTCAAAGAACCAGCTCTTGGTTTCATTGATCTTTTGGATTGTTTTTTTAGTTTCAATTTCATTTATTTCTGCTTTGGTTTTTATTATTTCTTTTCTTCTACTGGTTTTGGGGTTTTTTTGTTGTTCTTTTTCTGGATCTTTGCGCTTCGAGATTAGGTTGTTTCTTTGAGTTCTTTCTTGTTTCTTGATGTGAGCTTCTATTGCCATATATTTTCCTCTTATTACTGCTTTTGCTGCATCCCATACGTTTAGGATATTGGTGTCCTCCTTGTCGTTCAATTCAAAAAATTTTTTAATTTCTTCTTTGATCTCATTAGTCCAGTGGTCTTCCAGTAGTGTGGTTTTTAATCTCCATGAGGTAGGAAAGTTCCTTGCCTTCTTTTTATGGTTTATTTCTAGTTTGATGCCTTCATGGTCAGAAAAGATGGTTGATATGATTTCAATCTTGGTGTATATGTTGATGTTTGTCTTGTGCCCCAGTATGTGATCGATCCTGGAGAATGATCCGTGTGCGCTTGAGAAAAATGTGTACTCCGTTTTTTTGGGGTTTAGTGTTCTATAGATGTCTGTTAAGCCCAATTGCTCTAGGTCCTTATTTAGAGCTTTGGTTTCTTTACTTATTTTTTGTCTTGTTGATCTATCCATTGTTGATAGTGGTGTGTTGAAGTCTCCCACTACATATGTGTTTTCTCTGATGTCTGTTTTCAGAGAGGACAACAGTTGTCTGATATATTTTGGTGCTCCTTTGTTTGGTGAGTATATGTTAATGAGTGTTATTTCTTCTTGAAATATTGTCCCCTTGATCATAATGTAGTAACCATTGGCGTCTCTTTTTATCTTTTTGAGTTTGAAATCTGTTTTATCTGATATAAGTATAGCTGTTCCTGCTTTCTTTTTTGGTCCATTTGCTTGTAGGATTGTTTTCCATCCTTTAACTTTGAGCCTATTTTTATCTTTTGTAGCTAAATGTGTTTCCTGGAGACAGCAAAAGATTGGGTTTTGTTTCTTAATCCAGGCTGCAACTCTGTGTCTTTTTATTGAAGAGTTTAGTCCATTTACATTTAGAGTTAATATTGATATGTTAGCATCTGTATTTGCCATTGTGTTTGTCTTTCCTTTGATTTTATTTATTTATTCTTTTAATAATTTTTTTTTTTTTGGCCTTCTTTCATTGTTATTCGTCCCTCTGAGGTTCTGGCTTTAGGACTCCTTGTAGTATTTTTTGGAGTGGGGGTTTAGTTGTAATGAAATTCCGGAGTTTCTGTTTGTCTGGGAAGGTCCATATTCTTTCTTCAAAGAGGAAGGAGAGCTTTGCGGGATAGAGTATTCTTGGTTGGCATCTGTTTTCTTGGAATCTGTTGACTATGTCCCTCCACTCTCTCCTTGCCCATAGTGTTTCTTCGGAGAAGTCTGATATCAGCCTGATTGGCTTTCCTTTTAATGTTATCTGTTTCTTCCCTCTTGCCAGCTTCATTATTTTTTCCTTGTCCTGGTTTCTTGGGAGCTTTGCTATTATGTGTGTTGCTGTATTTTTCCTTTCGTCATGGAAGTTTGGTGTTCTTCTTGCTTCTTGTATATCAATTTTCAGCTCCTTCTTCACATTTGGGAAGTTTTCTTCAATTATCTCTTTGAAAATTTTCTCTGTTCCTACTTGTCTCTCCTCTCCTTCTGGTATTCCTATAACTCTTATATTTCCTTTCCTCATGGAGTCAGATAGTTCCTGAAGTCTTTCTTCATTCTTTTTCCTTCGTACTTCTCTTTCCTTTTCTGTTTTGGTTCTTTTTATTTCTGTGTCTTCAAGAGAACTTATTCGTTCTTCCATTTCACTATTCTGCTTTCATTGCTTTTCCCAGAATTCTTTAGTTCTTCCATTAATTCTTTGATCTTGTGCATTTCTTTTATTTCCCTCTTTAGGGACTCAATTTCATTCTTCTGATCGTTGATTATTTTTCCCTTATCATTGTTTTCCTTTATGACTTCTGTCAGTTTTTTAATCACGGCAATTTTAATTTCACTTTCTGGAAGGCTCAGAAGTTCTTCCAAGTTACTGTCGTTGCAATCTGGGGGCTGGTTTTCTTTTTGTGGTGTGCTTTTTCCCTGGGGAGTAGCTAGGTTGCGTGTGGTTCTTCTCCTCCCTACTCTCTGTTTTTTAATTTGCCGTATGCGTTGGGACACTGTGTTGTTGGGACTGGCCGGCATCTTGGTTGAGCTTCTCCATTCCTCTCTGGTTCCTCCAGGAGTCATCTGTCAGTTTCAGGCAGTCTTTACTGGAGAAAGGTCCCTGTTCTAAAATGCTGATGTGGGGACACACTCCCCTGTGCACCTGGTCTGCCCCGGCGGTGGGTTCCTGCTCCCCCTCTGCGCTTGGACTGCAGGCCAGAGGGGGTCTGGCATGGGCGAACTTCCCCCGCTCACCTCTGGCTCCTGAGGAAGCCTTCTGCAGGTAGCCTTTACTGAAGAAATGTCCCTGTTCTAAAATGGTGATGTGGGACACACTCCCTGCGCGTCCGGTCTCAGGCACACTCTTCTGCGCTCCTGGTCTGCCCTGGTTGTGGGTGCTCGCTCCCCCTGTGGGCTCAGACTACTGGTCGGAAGGGGCCCGGCGTGGGCTAACTCCCCAGCTGGACACTAGCTCCTTCAGGAGCCTCTGCTGGTTTCAAGTCGCTAGGTGGCGCCAGAGATCTCTCCTAGAGCCCTTGGGGATCTGATTATCCACCCCGTGGGACAGGGAACAGAGTGGGGATGGTAGGGTACACCTCAACGGCGTTGGGGTGCTGTGTCTGCCTTGTGCCCCACCGTCGCGGGGAATGCACGCCCCTAATTTCATGCCCCGGGTCTCAGTTCCAAAGCCCTCAGTTCCAGGACGCGGGCTGTAGCCCAGTTCAGTGGCGCGGGAATGGCGCCTTTTGAATCCCGCTCCGGTGCCTGGGCGCCTGGTTCCTGCGCACACAGTGAGGGCCTCTGAGCGTCTCCCCACAAGCCTAGGTCTCAGGCACGCGGACCTGGGCAGCTGTGATCCGATCCAGATCCATGTTTGCTTTTCAACCGCACTGCTTTTTCAACCGCACTGCTTTTCCGCGCCATCCCGTTTCTGATCCGCGCTGCTTTTCCGCGCAATCCCGACCCCGCTCCATGTCTGCTTTTCCAGTGCGCCGCTTTTCCAGTGCGCCGCTTTTCCGCGCAAGCTTACCGGGCGGCCCGGGGCTGTGTGCTGGTGCTGGCCTCCTCCCCGGGGGCGGGGTCTCTCTTTAATGGCGCCTGGAGCTCACCTCCGCGGCGAATCCTGCAGAATTCTCCACAGCTCCCGTTCACGGGGTGTGGTGGCTGCAATAGTTCCTTTCCACTCACAGTCCCGCTTGCTGCATAGTTTGTTCTTGTTGGTCGTTTTAGTTTGTTGTTTTCCTCCTCTCTGCGGGCGGAGAGTGCCGACTCTGTGGGCGGGGGAGGGGAGCAGGGTTCTGCGCTTTCCTCCCTTCTGGTCCTCTTTTATGGCAACTTTCTTCTTCGGGCAGTTTGCTGGAGTCACCCGTTTATCTTCCCTGTCCCAGTTCTCACTGGGACCTGCCGCTTTTCCTCCCTATTAACTTTTTTTAATGGGAGATCTTACTCGCAGCGTCTCCTCGCCGCCATGTTGCTCCGCCTATCGAGCATGATCCTTTGCAGCTCCATCCATGTTGCTGCAAATTGCATGAGTTTATATTTTTTGATTGCTGAGTAATATTCCATTGTGTATATATACCACATCTTCTTGATCGAGTCATCTATTTTTGGTAAAGTGAAAATCAAAATCAACAAGCAACTATAAACCAGAGACATACTACAGTGTGGGGGGGAGGAGGGGGTAGGGTCAAAACAAGTGGGGTGGGAATTGTATGGGAACTATAACCAAGATGAAAATGCATACATTGTGCAAAAATGAAAAATGAGGTAAAAAATATATAAAATAAAAAATGAAAAAAAAAACAAATGTTCAGAATGAAAAGAATTTTCGGGCCTCCCTGGTGGAGCAGGTGGTTGAGCACCACACTGTGAAGCTGTCCACAGCCTTTGTAGCGTGGTTGGATTACTACTGGCCTGCAAGAATCCCACATGGCTCAGCAGACCTCTCCTGTCTCACCTGCTACTCCCCTCAGCAGTGTATTTCGTTAGTCTGCCTGTTCTGTTCCCTGCTCTGGCTCTGGTGAATTCTCTCACCCTTCAGCATTTCTGACCTGTACCAAGTTTTTGTATAAAATAAATAAATAAATCTTTAAAAAAAAGAGAGAGAGAGAGAAAATAAAAACAAACCACTAAATCTTAAAAAAAACACACACAAAAGGCCCATAATTTTATATATTGACTGATTATTGCACAAGTTTTCCTATGTATTGATTATAAATATGTATTGATTATAAATATATTGATATAAGTATATATAATACATTGATGTTTATTTTTATAAATATAAATACATATATAATTAGATATATAATATATACTATATATACTATATATTAATAATTATATATACAATTATATACACATATATATAATTTTGTAGCACTATATTCCTTTGCAGAATCACATCATTTTCCTGGCTGGTGTTCAAAAAAATATCAACTGGAACAAATAAGTACTATATGTAGTATTAGATAAATTGGTAATACAAACATTCAATATTTTTTGTTTCATAAATTAATTTTCCAAAAATTATTTCAACTGATACCTTTTCACAGAATAGTCTTGATTTACAAATAATACAAACAACACCTAAAAATAGATCATTTTATGTAGAATTTTACACACTATAAATACTTTACATTTGGCTTTTATTTCCAATTTATTCTTTTATGATTATTTTAATGATGCAGGGTAAACATGAATACAAGTTTAAAATTATCAATATGGGCTCCCTGGTGGTGCAAGGGCTTAAGAAATAACCTATAAAGCTATCTGCAGCCACTGCAGCATGAGCTCGATCCCCAGCTAGGGCACTAACCACATGGAATAGCAGACCTGTTCTGTCTCGCCAGCTGCTCCCTTCAGGAGTGTATTTCAGTCAATGCACCTGTTCTGTTCCTCACTCTGTCTCTGGTGAATCCTCTGGCCTGTACCCCAATTCTTGTGTGTATAAATATCTAAATCTTTACAAAAAATAAAATAAAATTATCAATATTGGAGAAAAATGTCCATTTGGTTTCTCCTGAAATTCTGTGTTTCATAAACCTTACTTTGAAATTCTGAATGTCTATTGTTGGGTATAAATAACAACATATATAGATGCATGTAAATCTATCTATAATTATGATATATTAACTTACCATTTGTTCACAATACATTTAAATTAAGATTTGAGGAGTAGGTTCTCCTCTGGTGGTGCAGCGGTTGAGCGCTGGGCGGTGAGGCTGCCCGCAGCCTCTGCAGCTCGGTTTCGGTCCTGGTCACCTGCGAGGGTCCCACAAGGAGTGCAGACCTCTCCTGCAGCGCCCGCTGCTCTCCTTAGCAGGGTATTTTGTCTGTCTGCCTGTTCTGTTCCCAGCTCTGGCTCTAGTGAATTCTCTCACCCTTCCCCGTTTCTGACTGTACCCAGTGCTTGCATAAATAAATAAATAAATAAATAAATCTTTAAAAAAAAAGTTTTGAGGAGTATAAGTTCATATGTTTATGTGTGTGTAATTCTGAACACACAGACCACTAAAATTCTAGTGTAATTTTCTTTATTGAATAAACCTCCTTCCCACCCCCTATCTAAACCTCCCACGTGGTATGCCTCTGATAACCACCATAGTTTTCACTAAGAGTTGCATTTACTATAATTTTTAGTTTCTTTGCTTTAGTTATCTATATTCAACATATGAGAGCAGCCATCCTTCTCTTAAAATATGAAACCTAAAATTTCAACTTTCTTACTGAAAATTTCCTTATCCAATTCCACAAATTCATTAGGTATATACTTTATTTTCCATTTTACTCCAGACCTCAGTGTTGCCAAACTTTATTTAACTATATGGCAAATTGTTCTATCACTATTCTTTAAATATATATGTAATAATCTACTCAAGTTCATATATCTCAAGATTTGCTCAGTCAGTCACTCAACTCTCAGAGTTATAAGTAAGTACTTAGACCATAAGAACTCTATGCCAGCATTATAGCAAACTGACTAATTTCAAAAAAAGGAACATGTACAGCAAGGTTATCAACATTATTTAATAGCTTCTTCACTCATCTAATAAATTCCATTAAGTCTTATCAAGAACCACTGGACTCTGTCATAGATCAATCCCAAATTTAAAGTTTTTGATATTACTAATTAATACTGGTTACATAACCAATGACTTCAGGTTTAATAATTTTAATCAGAAATATTTCTTTGGGTGCTCCCTGGTGACACAAGGGGTTAAGTCTCAGCACTATGAAGCTGAGTTTGATCCCCAGCCTGGGAACCTGACCCATATGGTGCAGCAGACCTCTCCTGTCTCACCTGCTGCTCCCTTCAGCAGTGTATTTCAGTCAATCTGCCTGTTCTGCTTCCCACTCTACCTCTGGTAAATCCTCTCACCCTCTGCCCTATACCTTTGGCCTACACCCCAGCTCTTGTATGCATAAATAAATAAATCTCAAAAAAAAAAAGAAATATTCGTTATTTCTCACAATTCTGTGAGATAACCTCTTTATTCTATGTCTCATATACTAGTCCTGGAATATCCAAAATGGCTTTTTCATTCATGTGCCTGACTCCTAAGGTAGAATAGCCCTAATTCATGGAAGCTAACTGGAATTTTTCAACAGGGGCTGAATCCTCCCATTAGCTGAGTTCCTCAGCTTCTCTCATATAGTATCTGAACCTTTTCTTTTCCTTAAGGGGTTTTCATATAATTTTTCAAGTAGGGAAATCTAATGACTTAATCTTTTTGACTTTCTATAACAATTTGACATTGAGTTGTTATATTATAAGCAAAAATATATTCCTTAATGTCTGTAACACTGGAAAGCCAAAGATAAATGTGTCAGTATGTTCAATGTACAGAGAGAGCCTTTTCCAGGTTTGTAGCTGGCACTATCGGCTATGAATACCTAGCTGCATCCTTCAGGAGTGTATTTCAGTCTATCCATCTGTACTGTTCCCCATTCTGTCTCTGGTGAATCCAGATATGAGATGAGCATTTATATAAAATAATGAGATGAACATTTATATAAAATAATTAAGTTAATTCATAAAGACTCCACATGCATGACATAAGTACCTGGCTAAGACCCCACCTACTGACACAAAAATCAAACAATGACACCAAACTTCTTATTTCACTACATTTAATTTATTTTTTATCAACCTGATGCCATATCTGTTATCTCCATAAAATGAAGAAAAATCTTACACACTTAAGCTACTCTGTCTCCATTTCTCGTTTTACTATTTGGATATTTCTTATTAGATCATCACTTTTTGTTTTAGTGTTTGCAAATTTTTATTATCATAATCAGAAATTTTTACCTGTAGTTACCAACTTTAGAAGTGACTTTATAGTCCACCTAGAAGTCAGCTGGCTCCATAGCTGAGGGTTTAGGTCACAGGTCTTGTGTTGTCTACCATGAAGTGTTAGAAAATTGTGGCAAATTACATTCAAATTATAAAGTTACAATGGAAAGTGTATCACCTGAGTTGTCCAGGCATTATTTATTGAATATAATACTATAATGAACCTAATCATAAAATTATATCTTTGAATTGTCATTTTAAAATTTTTCAGTTATAAAATATCAAAATCAACAAACAACTATGAACCAGGGACACTCTATGGGGGGTGGAGGGGCGGGGAAAGGAAGGCTTGGGGTCAAAATAAGGGGGTTGTAATTGTATGGGGAACATAAAAATAAAATTTAAAAAAAATAAAATTTTTCAGTTATATACCTAGGAGTGGAATTACCGGGTCACTTAGTAGCTCTTTTTTTTTTTTTTAATAAATTGACTAAACACCACATTGTTTTATATAGTAAGTAAACTGATCTACATTCTCACCAAAAGTGTACAAGCATTCCTCTATAGAACTAAGTCTCACAATTTGTGTTTACATAGATATCATATAGTCTCATATGCAATGGTGTTATTGGATGATATTTTTAAATCAATCATTAGAAAATTCACACTAAATGCCCAACTCTAGAAGAGTGGATAAAGAAGTTCTACATTCACACATAATGAACTACAATTCATCTATAAAAGAATAAATTTTGCCATTTGCAACAACATGGGTAGAACTAAGGGTAGTTATGTTAGGTAAAACTGAAGGGGATTATGCTAAGTAAAATAAATCTGATGATTTCATTCACATGCGGAATAAAAAGAAACAAAAGATTTTGAATGACAATATGTCTCTCCAGTTTAAATCCGGAATTTTTCCAACTTTACATAATTTTTGTACAGTTCTTTCTTTCATAGAATGATTTTATGGGAATTCTAAAATAGATTCATGTTCCATTTGCAATTAGAGGCCAAAGTTGACACATATAGAACAACAGGCATTCATTGACTAAGACTGGAGTCAAGTTCATAATGTTCTGACCATTCAGAAAGATGTGAATATGTGACCAAGAAAAATAAAACTTTTTTAAAAAGTCTATAAAGTAATTTTATAACCCACAGAAGTAAAACCAAAATTAATGGACAATTAATTTCCAAATTAATAGAAATTAAACACATGACTGTTACATAATGATAAAGGAGAATTTTAAGATGAGGAAGAAAGGGGGGAAAAAAGGAAGTGGAGGATTAGTGTGGAAGTGAATTTCAAATAGCTTCTAACCAACTGACATTTTTTTTTTCTTTTTGCCCCTTAGTGGAATCATTTATATATAATCCCTTTTTCTCTAAGAATTAGAGTTCTTTGGGGTTTTACATTGGTTTCTCTATTCTTACTCTGTTTTTCCTTCAGCAAATTTTTCAACATCATTTTGGAGAATGTTCAAGTTGTTTAATGAATAATTCCATATGGATATTCTTTGTACTTGTCCAAAACTGACTCAATTTTCATAAAAAATGGTTATCCTTTTCCTCCTTCAACTTCCTCATTGCCTTCTATATGAAGTTAGTATTCTTTAGTTTATCATATAGCATCCTTTAAGAAATTGTTCCTGATTCCCAGATTTTCCTGATTGCTCTTTCATTCTCTTTGTGTTTCATTCTTATTTTTCTATTTCAAGTCTCCTATATTTGTACACCTATATCTTTGAGCATTAAATTTTCCCCATAAAATGTTATCATCAATATTTCCCCTGATTGGTTCATTATTACTCTTATAAAAAATAATCACATCAACTAACTCTAACTAGTAGGTTCTGAACTAAATAAGATAATATTCCAAGACTAAATTTCATTTAGTCATTTCACTTCACTTAATAAATCGTGCATACATTAATCTTAGAGATTACAGCAATTTACTGATAACATGTATTTATCATATTATTTAATATGGTTCTAATCACCTAAAATTGTATTTAGATAGGAATTGCATAATTATATTTTTGTGGTTGAATAAAGAGATCAGTGAATATTTTCTAATTTTCCCCAATCAAAAATGTTTTAATTGGAAATGAGTAATTTTTATTTATTTTTTTAAGATTTTATATGTTTATACAAGAACCGGGTTACAGGCCGGATGCACGGGAGGTTGAGAGGATTCACCAGAGACAGAGCAGGGAACAGAACAGGCAGACTGACAAATTACACTGCTGAGGGGAGCAGCAGGCATGACAGGAGAGGTCTGCCACACCATGTGGGACCCTCGCCGGCAGGCTGGGATCGAACCTGTGCTGCAGGGGCTGCGGACAGCTTGACAGTGTGGCACTCAACCACCTATGCCACCAGGGAGGCCCATGAGTAATTTTTAAATAAAATATTTATTTATTTATGCATGCAAGAACTGGAGTGCAGGGGCCTCCCTGGTGGCACAGGCAGTTAAGTATAGTGCTGTGAAGCTGTCCGCAGCCTCTGCAGTGCAGGTTAGATCCCTGCTGGTCCGGGAGCAACCCACATGGCAAGGAGACCTCTCCCGTCTCGCCCACTGCTCCCCTCAGCAGTGTATTTTGTCAGTCTGCCTGTTCTGTTCGCAGCCCTGTCTCCAGTGAATCCTCTCACCCTCCCGCGCATCTGGCCTGTAGCCCATTTTTTGTATAAATAAAACATAAATCTTAAAAAAAAAAGCAAAAAAAAACTGGGATGTAGACTAGAGGTGCAGGGTTTGGAGGACTCACTTGAGACAGAATTGGGAGCAGAACTGGCAGATCTACTGAAATACACTGATGAGGGGAGCAGCAGGTAAGACAGGAGATGTCTGCTGTGCCATGTGAGTCGCTCCCTGGCCAGGGATCAGATTTGTGTTGCAGTGGTTGTTGATAGCTTGATAAAGCTATGTCTTTAACCCTGCACCACTAGGAAGGCCCAGGAAATGAGTAAATTGTTTAAGCTAAATATTAACCAAGGGGAAATTTACTCATTTCCGGGGCCTCCCTGGGAACCAAACAAGAGGAGGGGGGGGGAAATAATAATAACAATACAAAACACAGCCCACCACAACAAAAACAAACAGATAATTATAAACCAGCAACATCCTGCAGGGGAGGAGAAGGGAAAGGGATCAGAGGGAGGGAGGGAGGGAGGAGCACAGGGGACTGAGCACAGGGGACTGTGTTGATGGTGCGTCGGTACATTGGTGAAGGAAATTCTGTGGGGACTACACCTGGGGATGGGGGAAGCAAACATTGTTTAAAAATGAACAACAGGGCCTCCCCTGGTGTCACAGTGGTTGATCGCTGGGCTGCGAAGCTGCCCGCAACCTCTGCAGCGCTGGTTCGATCCCCAGCCACCGTGAGGTTCAATCCCACATGGTGCACAGACCTCTCCTGCTGCGCCCTCTACTCCCCTCAGCAGTGTGTTTCTGCATTCTGCCTGTTCTGTTCTCCATTCTGGCTCTGGTGAATTCTCTCACCTTCCGGCGCTTCTGACTGTACCCAGTGCTTGTATAAATAAATAAATAAATCTTAAAAAAAAAAAAAAAGAACAATGATGTAAAAAATAAATAGATAAATAAATAAATATTATCCATCTTACTTACAAGCTTATGTTGTCAAATATCCTCCCTTTTCATTGTAGCTATTAATTTATTAGAGCATATCTTTTTTCATTTTTTTATATTTTTTTAAAGATTTATTTATTTATGCATACAAGAGCTGGGGTATAGGCCAGAGGTGAGGGGGGTAAGAGAATCCACCAGAGACAGTGTGGGGAACAGAACAGGCAGACTGTCCAAAATACACTGCTGAGGAGAGCAGCAGACGAGACAGCAGAGGTCTGCTGCACCATGTGGGTTGTTCCCTGGCATTTGGGGATCAAACTTGTGCTGCAGAGGCTGCAGATTGCTTCACAGTGCATTGCTTAATGACTTGTTCCACTAGGGAGGCCCCAAGAGCATATCATTTTCAGATAAATGAATATATTTATTATTTTCACTAAAATTAATTTGATAAAATGAAAAGGGAAGAACTTCAATCAATATCAGTCTTTTCTTGAGCTCTGAATTTTTCGCTTGCATGGTGCTAATTATTTCTGTTTACTTGGCCATGATTTAAGGAATAGACCATTAGTTACAAACATGTATTTCTGTTATACAAATATGTATACAAACATGTATAAGGCACTCTCACAAATGCTTCCCAAGAAAAATTTTGACTTTTTTTACACTAATATTTGCCTTTCCTACTTTTAGTTTATATTTTTTATGGAATTTTGAGAGTGTTTAGACTAAATAACCTAATGTACAATCTATAAATTTATGCTTACCAAAAGGAATATTCTTCAAACTTCTAATCTATGGTACAGAAACATTCCTGTAGCAGCCTTCAGCAAAAGAAAATAATCAAAGTCATCACATAAAGAAACAAATAAGGAAGAGGATTGTAAACAAGCAACAGTGTTCCATTTTCTGTATGCCAGAATTTTTTAATTTATAACACAAAAATTGAAGTCATCATAAGGAAGCTATTATTTACCAATCTATCTGTACCTATACCAAGAAAGATTATGATGTAGGTAAAAGTATTTGTATTAAAAAAAAAAAGTTATCTTAACAACAGGTTTTCAGTTTAGTTTCAAAAACAAATAAATAAAATTTGAAAATCACCATTTTACATAAATGAGGCAGCATTCACATTATTTTACATTATGCTCATAATTGAATATTATACATGGAGTGGCATAAAACTTTTCTGACAAACATTTTTGTTGACATGATGAATTTCCTTTATTTATATTAATTGATAATGCAATTGTATTTCAAATCCATTTGACATAGCCTTTTTTTATTGTATTGTCTTGGAGCAGCATTGTGCTGGGCAGTGTCTACTCATCATGAGCATGGTTAAAGAAATTCTCATCTGGCATATTATGTCTGTACACATTTACCTGCTTCTGGATTTTTTGCTTTTATCAATAAAAAGATGGAATTGAACTATATAATTATTAATATATTTTAACACTAAGATTCTAATCTATGTAAATGGATTTTCATACACACCAGTGTTTTAAGAGACCTCTCAAGAACTTACATTTCAAAGTATTTAAGACTAACATATAAATATTTTGTTTAATGTTGATGTCAAAAAAATGTGCATAACCATGATTACTTTATTTGGCAGGATGAAATAAAAAATATTTTGAATGGTTTAAAAATTTTTTTAAATCAGCTATGCATTTGGTAAAAATAAAATCAGGATTTGATCAATAAAAATAAAGTACACCAATTAATTATTCAGTTTGTAAAACATAATTCAAAGCTTTATAATCTTCAAAATTCTGGTTTTATTTTACCTTTATATTTTCCATTATGTGGTGTTGTTATTCCATTTGGAAAACACCATAAACTGGATACATGATTTCAAGTATCTTATAATCTCTACCTCCGATATACACACACTTTTATTCTAGTTGTTTCTTACATGAAAATTTTCAATGTGATCATCATTGTCATTATTTATTAATTTTCTCTAACTGTGATTTTATGTTGTAGAACTTTGCTGATATCATTCATAAAGAGACCTCCTAAGAGGTTCAAAGAACCCTTAATATGGCCATTGTTTTGTTGTTGTTGTTGTTTTTTTTTAATTCCCAATGTCAGGCTCTGCATCTATAAATGTTCTTGTATGTGCAGAACATCTTATTAACATGAATCAATTTGCTTCTATTTTTTTTAAGATTTATTTATTTATGCATACACAAGCTTGGGCGCAGGCCAGAAATGCCAGGGATGAGAGGATCCACCAGAGACAGAGTGAGGAACAGAACAGGCAGATTGACTGAAACGCACTACTGAGGGGAGCAGCAGGCGAGACAGGAGAGGTTTGCCTTGCCATGTGGGTTTCTCCCTGACTGGCCCGGGATGGAACTCTTGCTGCGGAGGCTGTGGATTGCTTATTAGTGTGGTGCTCAACCCCTAGCCACATAATTACTTAAGCCCTTGAGTGACAGTTAGAGAACTTGAACTTGATCGGTTCATTGAATTCAAATCTGATTGGGCCATTTGTGATCCAGATATAAAAGAGAGAAGCCTGCCCCATGCCTAGAATGACCTGCACTGAATTTAGGGAGGTTCTAGGGTGAGATGGTCACATTTCAAGACCATTCATTATTTTTTATTGTCCATCTTATGTAGCTTATAATAATCCCCTCCAGACCATCCATGTTGCTGTAAATAACATGAGTTTATTGGTCTTGATAGTTGTTTAGAATTTCCTTCCACTCCTCTACATTTGGGTACTTATGTTTTTTCCGTAGTTTGACTATAGTAAATAGTACTGCCATAAACATTTGAGTGTGTTTTTCCCTAAAAACTAGTGTTTTTATTTTTTTTTTTATTCTTCAGGTAGATACTTAGGAGTGGATTTGATAACTCTTCTAACAGATCAGTTTTTAATCTCTTGAGAAACCTAAATACTGCTTTCCATAGAGATAGTATCAGTCTATATTCTCACTAACAGTATTAGAGGGTTCCTTGTCCTCCACATTCTTCTCAACACTTCTTGATTTTTGGCTCTTTGACATGGGCATTCTCACAAGAATGAGGTATCTCATTGTAATTTTGATTTGCAGTTCTCTGACAATAAGTGACAATTGGTCATCTTTTTGTATGCCAGTTGGCAGTGATTTTTTTTTTTTTTGAGAACTATCTACTTAGCTCCTCTGCCCATTTTTTAATTGGTGAATTATGCCATTTTTGAGTTGAATGTGTTCTTCATAGATCTTTTATATCTCTATCAGCCCCTTGTTAGATGTATGGTATGAACATATTTTTTTTCCATTCAGTAGGTTGTCTTTTTGTTGCAGTGATGGTTTTTCTGACTGTGAAGAAGTTTTTTCTTTGATGTAGTCCCAATTGTTTTGATTATCATTTGTTTTCCTTGCTGCTGAAGACAAATCAACAAAAAGTAGAAGACATTTTGACAATTTTTTTTTGTTTTTTCGTAGTAGACATGATTACCATTTCTGTGTGATTTCTATTTCTTTTAACAATTAATTTATTCTTCTACTAGCTCATCTTTTGTATATAAAAAGGGCATCTGGAGAAAAAGGAACTCTCCTGCACTGCTGGTGGGAGTGCAAACTGGTCCAACCACTACAGAGAGCTGTGTGGAGATTTCTTGAACTACTAAACATAGAGCTTCCATATGATCCAGCAATTCCATTCCTAGGTATTTACCCAAATGATACAGAAACAGTAATTCCAAAGGGCACCTGCATGCCTATGTTTATAACAGCACTATTTACAGTAGCTAAGCTATGGAAGCAACCCAAATGTCCAAAAATAGATGACTGGATCAAGAAGATGTGGTACATATGCACAATGGAATATTACTCAGCAATCAAAAAAGATAAACACATGCAGTTTGCAGCAACATGGATGGAGCTAGAAGGGATCATGCTCAGTGAAATAAGTAAGTCAGAAAGAAAAAGAAAAATACCGGATGGTCTCACTCATAGCAGGAATTCAGAAAACCCAAATAAGAGACCAGGAAAAAGACTAATCAATGAAAAGTAAAAATCAAAATCAATAAGCAACTATAAACCAGAGATACACTCCAGGGGAGGGAGGGGCAGAAAGGAAGGACTAGAGTCAAAATAAGGGGGGGGGTGCAATTGTATGGGGAATATAACCAAAATGAAAATGCATACATTGTGCAAAGTTGAAAAAAGATGTAAGAATTTGCCAATAATAACATATTTATTTTATCTTTTCAAAGCTTGGATTCTTTTTAAATCCTTCTTTCACCGAATGTTCCTGTGAGGACTCCAGTACTGTGTGAAGTAGTAGTGGTGAAAGTGGACATCCTTGTCTCATACCAGACAATAGTGGAAAACCTTCTCAATGGTTTTTCATTATTGAGAATGATGGTAGTTACAGATTTTTCATTTATGCTTAATATTATGTTGAGGTATGTCCCACCTATCATATAGATGTTGACTATTATCAAATGTTTTCTTTGAATCTTTTAATATGTTCATAAGGGTCATGATTATGATCTTTCTTTTTATTACTGTGTTGATCCATTATGTAGACTGATTTTTAGATGTTTAACCAATCTTGTTTCACTTGTATAAGTCCTACTTGGTTATTGTGTACTCTCCTTTGAATGAGTTGTTAGATTTTGTTTGCTAAGATTTTGTTGAGGATATTTGTTTGTTTGTATTTTTTGTAAAGATTAATTTATACAAGCACTATACAAGCACTGGGTACAGGCCAGAGGCATGAGAGGGTGAGAGAATTCACCAGAGACAGAGCAGGGAGCAGAACAGGCAGAAGGACTGAAGTACACTGCTGAGGAGAGCAGCAAGCAAGACAGAAGAGGCCTGTCTTGCCATGTGGGTACCTCCCTGGCAGGCCAGGAATCGAACCGGCACTGGAGAGGTTGTGGACAGCTTCACAGTGCTGCACTCAACCTGCTACTCTACCAGGGAGGCCCTGTTGAGGATATTTGAGTCTCTGTTCAATCTCTGGGGAAATTGAACTGTAATTTATTTTTGTGTGTATCATCTTTGTCTGATTTTGATATTAGAATAATGTTGGCCCCATAAAATATGTTTGAAATATACCTGCTTTATTTATTTTTGAAAGAGTTTGAGAAGGATAGGTATAACTTCACATTAGAGGGTTTGGTAGAAGTCATTTGTAAATCTCTATGGTAGGGCAATTTTGTTTTCTGGGAGATTTTTCCTTACTCTTTTTGAAATACTTGAGATTTTTAGTTTAAGTTTGATATTTCCCATTTACCAAATTTTTTCAATACACTTTTATATTAAGAAGGTTTTTAATGAGACAGAAGCTAAAATCTTTATATGCAATAAGTGTCTAATCTTAATCATTACTGAAGACCTGGAGCTCAAGACCATAACAATTTTAAAGCAAGCAGTTTTTATTAATTTTCCTATATAAGAAAATATTTTTGGGGCCTCCCCTGGTGGCGCAGGGTTGAGCGCTGGGCTGCAAAGCTGCCCACAGCCTCTGCAGTGCCGGTTCAATCCCCGGCCACTGGGTGAGGGTCCCACATGGCACACAGACCTCTCCTGCCGCCCGCTGCTCCCCTCAGCAGTGTACTTCAGTCCTTCTGCCTGTTCTGTTCCCCGCTCTGGCTCTGGTGAATTCTCTCACCCTCCCGTGCTTCTGACTGTACCCAGTGCTTGTATAAATAAATAAATAAATAAATAAATAAATAAATAAATAAATAAATAAAGACATCTTAAAAAAAAAACAAACATTCTTGAGTTTTAATCTCTAAGAAATGATCCTGTGGCTTTAAGTTGTTACCATTTTATCTCACCGAGACCAAATGCATTATTTTTCTTTTAGATTTATTTATTTATTTATACAAGCACTGGGTACAGTCAGAAGCATGGGAGGACGAGAGAATTAACCAGAGCCAGATCGGAGAGCAGAGCAGGCAGACCAATGAAGTACACTGCTGAGGGGAGCATGGGGCTGCAGGAGAGGTCTGAGCGCCATGTGGGACCGTCACCCGGTGGCTGGGGATTGAACCGGCACTGCAAAGGCTGTGGGCAGCTTTGCAGCCCAGAGCTCAACTGCTGCACCACCGGGGAGGCCCGAGGTCAAGCACATTCTTAAGAATATATATTTATTTTTTTTCATATGCCTGTTGGCCATTTGCATTTCCTCTTCAGAGAAGTTTCTTTTTAGCTTTTCTGCCCATTTTTTGACTGGATTATTTTCTTTGTTTTTGTTGAGTCTCATCAACAAATTTGTAGATTTGTAGATTTTTGTGATCAGTCCTTTATCATTAGTGTTGTGTGCAAAAATGTTCTCCCAGTTGGTGGGGTTTCTCTTTGTTTTTGTTATTGTCTCTTTTGCATATGAAAAAATGTTCAACATCTCTTGTAATCAGGGAAATGCAAATTAAAACTACCATGAGATACCATCTTACACCAGTGAGAATGGCACATATTAAAAAAACTAGCAACAACAAATGTTGGCAAGGTTGTGGAGAAAAAGGAACTCTCCTGCACTGTTGGTGGGAGTGCAAACTGGTCCAACCACTATGGAGAGCTGTGTGAAGATTTCTTGACCTACTACACATAGAGCTTCCATGTGATCCAGCAATTCCACTCCTAGGTATTTACCCAAAGGACACAGAAACATCAATTCCAAAGAGCACCTGCACCCCTATGTTTATAGCAGCACTGTTTACAATAGCTAAGCTTTGGAAACAACCCAAATGCCCAAAAATAGATGACTGGATCAAGAAGATGTGGTACATATACACCATGGAATATTACTCAGCATTCAAAAAAGATAAACACATGCAATTTGCAGCAACATGGATGGCGCTGGAAGGGATCATGCTCAGAGAAATAAGCCAGAAAGCAATTTAAAATTTGTTATTCAACCAATGAACATTCTATAGGAGACACAGGGAAATAGAATTTTTTACATGTGGAAGAGGCCAGAGTAGTATCTCAAGGTGGAAAAAAGAAGAGCCCAGTCCCCCACAGCAGGAAGGTAGTAGAGACATGCCAATGATCTCAATACTGGAGCAAAGGCCCAGGCAGCTTCTTGCTGAGACCAGGTACAGCCCCCCACCAGCCAGCAGCTGTGTGTTGATACCGATTTAATAAGAACCTTTTAATCTCATATAGTTATATTGTAGTCATTTCCTACAACCTTACAATTGTGAATGAACTTTTAATACCATGTTTAGAAGTTCCTTTTTAATTTTCTTAAAAATAGCAAATGCAAAACTCATGTTGGGGAGCCTGGCTTCCTCCTCAAATAATTAACTGGAAAAGCTTGAAGCATTTATCCCTTCAGTTGTTTTTCATTTAACATTTTTCTATGAGAGACTCAAAATATACTGAAAACTGTAGTCTCACTTTTGGGCCTTGGCTGCACCCACACTGTTGTGGCATTACAGGAGGGGAAGGAGAACAAGCACTGGCTGAGTTATGGCTTGGCTCCTTTGGACTTATGAAAACTTTTTTATCTTTACTAGACTCCAAGGATAAATCCTCCTCACCCAGTTAAAGTTTTAAATCCAGAGAGATCAAGTTACATAATGACCAAAATGTTAGTGGAATAGTTTCTTTTTTTCAATGAGCAACTCTCAAACATTTCCTTCCATTGTTTTATATCTACTGGCCCCTGCTGGGATCACCAAGAGAAATGAAATTCTACAAAGTGAAATAGTTATTGAAAGGAGATGTGTGTGCTTTCACACCTGAACCTTTCAGCAAAGTTTTAAGAAGCTTGACATGCTCAGACTTTTTACTTTCATTTTGTCCCATTGTTTACCTGAAAGTTTGGAAGCTTCCTCAATTCCTGGGAAGGCTTACCTTCCTTCAAAATTCAATTGGCGGTGATCACATCTTGTTCCCACGCTGTAGGTGGACAGAAATTATACTCCCTCAGGTCCCTGTTCAGGTGCTACATGCTGGAGACCAGCTCCGGTGAACAAGGAACCAAAAGGGAATGATAGAACTTGGAAATAAGGAATTGACAGACACAAAATAGAGTTAAAGAGAAGGGGGGCCCAGTGGACTCAAGGCCTCTCATTCCAGGCTCAAGCATCCTGAGGGCCCAGAAAAACTCATATTTATTGAGATGCACTACCCCCTAAGTTAGCTACAAAACAGTGGTTTATTCTTTTATTTCCTAGCATTCAGTATTATTCTGGAGCACATTCACCACCAACATTCTTAATTATCAGGTTGTTTTGTTCTCCTTTCTAGTCTATTTTATTTCCAAGGTGTAGTTTCTCTGACACAAGGAAGAACATCCTTATTTGTGCACTGGCGAGTCTTCTTACCCACGCTGATCAGTATTTTAGCCATGACCAGTCTTCCAGCCATGCCCCAGATATTTTCCTTGTCTCAGCACTTTATGCCTTAGGGGTCTCAAACAATTGTCATAAAAGAAGCTAGGCTTCAAAAAAATGCATTTGAACATGATATTCCCTCTTTCTCAATTTTTTAAAAAAGTTTCAACATTTCTATCCTACGGATTTGTTGATACTTGTCTTGTAACACAATACTTCTTTGATCCTGGAGAATGTTCTAAGTGGACTCAAGAAGAATGTGCATTCAGTATTTTTTGGGGGGGGCATGTTATACAGTACTTATTAAATATCTATTAAATCTAAGTGATCTAAATATTTGTTTAAGGGTATTTTGTCTTTATTTATTTTCTTCTAGTTGTTCCTGCCTATTGGTAAAAGTGGAATGTTGAAGGACCCTGCCATAAATATGTTTTTCCAATATCTGATTTCAGATTTGGTATTAATTACATATAAATTTTAATGATTCTTTGTGTACCTTATGTACATTGATAAGTGTTATGTTTTCCTAATATATTGTTTTCTTAATCATTACATAGTGTCTATCCCTTTCATTTGTTACCTTGTTTAACATGAAATACATTTTATATATTAAAATTTCCTTGTATGATTTCCTTGTATGATTGTTTTTATATGATACATTTTTTCATACAGTTATCATACATTTATCATACATATTTCATACATTTATCATACATTTTGTATGATACATTTCCTTGTATGATTGTTTTTCAAATCTTTACTCTGAACCTAGTTTTATATTTGGAGTACAGATGCATTTTCTGAAAACATATCAAATTGAATTTTGATTCCCAATCCAAACATACACTCAATCAATTTACATTTAGAACCAATTACCATTATATTAAAGTCTGTTGTTGCTTTTTTTCCCTTAATTTTGCAGTTCTGTTTCCATCTTCAAATTTTTGAGTGTGATCCTCTCTTCAGTTTAGACATGCTAACTCTTTTCAATACTCACTGGAGCAAGTCTAGTGTTTTCAACCCCCTTCAGCATCTGTTATGTGAGATGTCTTTTAACTATCCCTCATTTCTGAAGAAGAGCATTGCAGGGTAAAATATTTTTGGCTGGTATTTTTTAACTTGAATGTTTTTGTTTTTTTTTGTTTTTTTAAAGACTTATTTATTTATTTATTTTATTTATTTATTTATACAAGCACTAGGTACAGTCAGAAGCGCGGGAGGGTGAGAGAATTCACCAGAGCCAGAGCAGGGAGCAGAGCAGGCAGAAGGACCCAAGTACACTGCTGAGGGGAGCAGCGGGCAGCAGGAGAGGTCTGCGCGCCATGTGGGACCCTCCTCTGGTGGCCGGGGAGCAGCTGGGGATCGAACTGGTGCTGCAGAGGCTGCAGTTAGCTTCGCAACCCAGCGCTCAACTGCTGCGCCACTGGGGAGGCCCTATCTTGAATGTTTTGATTGTGTTGTTCCATTGTCTTCTTTAGTACAGTGTTTCTTCAGTCATTAGCCTTTCTAGATTTTCCGCCTCTTCACCCTAGCCGGCTTGAATGTTATTCCTTTATCTTGAATTGTTACAAGTTTCACTACTTATTTATTTATTTATTTATTTATTTATTTATTTATTTATTTATTTGCATAGTGCTTATTTTGTTGAGTTACCATGGTGTTCCTTTAGCTTCATGAACTTGTATAGCCACTTCCTCCTCTAGGTTTAGGGACGTTTCCTCTACTATTTCTTTATATATGTTCTCTGTTGTTTTCTCTCTCTCTTTTTTTTTTCTTTTCTTCGAATATCCATTATTCTTACACTGTTTTTTTTTCCTCATGGATTCAGGTAGTTCTTGAGGTGTATTATAGGTTTGTGGTTTTTTTTTTTGTTGTTGTTGTTGGTTTTTTTTGGTATCTCTCTTTCTTCTTCTACCTGGTTTATTTGTGCATTCTCATATTCAATATTACCAATTCAATCTTCCTTTTGGTGAATTCTAGTTCCTCTCTTTGGTGTATTCTACTTCCATAGCTTTCTCCAGAAGTTTTCATTCTCTCTAGTGAACTCCTTTCATCCTACATTTCTATCATTTTATAAAAACTTCAATTTTAGTACTAGTTCTGTTGATTTTATTTTTCTGGACATTCATCTTTTTTTGTTTTTTGTTTTTTATTTCTTTTTTTGAATGTTACTTTTGATCAATTTTTGGTTAGTTTCCTGTTTTCTTCCATTACTTTAAATTTCTTAATTATGACATTTTGGAACTCTTTATCTGACAGGAAGAAGAAATTCCATGTCTTTGTAATTGGGATCTGGAAATGTAATATTCCCCTGAGGATTCAGGTTGCCATTCATTGTTTGTATTTTGTTTTGTTTTGTTTTGTTTGTTTTTTATATCATCATTATTTGATTTTGGGGCACCCTTTTGTAGTGGGGTTTCCAACAGGCATGGATCAACCCCTTCCTTGTCTTCAGCTATTACCAGAAATACACATTTTCTTTTGTCTTTTATTAAGTTTTTTTTAAAGATTTATTTATGCATACAAGAACTGGGGTACAGCCAGAGGTGTGGGGGGTGAGAGGATTCACCAGAGACAGAGCGGAGAACAGAACAGGTAGACTGACTGAAATATACTATTGAGGGGAGCAGCTGGCAAGGCAGGAGAGGTCTGCTGCACCATATGTGTAGCTCCCTGGCTGGGGATGGAACTTGTGTTGCAGTAGTTGCGGATAGCTTCATAGGTTTCGTCTTAACCCCTAGAGCCACAAGAGAGGCCCAGAAATGCATGTTTTTTTGATGCTGGTGGAGTTTTTGTTGGGTATAACCCACCCTCTGTCCTTATCCAGGGATCTTACTGTGGACCTGCACTGCTGTTATTGTCAATAAACCTTCTGCTGGGTATGCATATATATTCATTCATCTGAATGGAAAATTAAAAGAAAGTAAATATATAAAATAGACAAGTTATTTTTGTTAATTTTTAATCTGTTAGGTATATTAGAGCATGTTCAAATAAAGTAATATGTATCCTAATATGTGAAATTATATTAATTGCAGGGGAAACATTTATTATTGATAAAAAAATCCTTATATATAAGAAATTGTGCCTAAATAATCACTCATAATAAAAACAAATGGATATAGGGCCTCCCCGGTGGCTCCGCAGTTGAGAGCTGGGTTGCGAAGCTGCCTGCAGCCTCTGCAGCGCCGGCACAATATCTGGCCGGCAAGAGAGTGTCCCACATGGCACACAGACCTCTCCTGCCGCCTGCTGCTCCCCTCAGCAATTTACTTCGTCACTCTGTCAGCTCTGCTCTCCCCACTGGCTCAAGTGAATTCTCTCACCCTCCTGCGCTTCTGACTATACCCAGTGCTTGTATGAATAAATAAATAAATCTTAAAAAAAGGAGATATATATGTGTATATATATATATATATATATATATATACTGCATGCATTTAAGAAATTTGCTTATAAATCTTCAAAATCAATATTTTTAATCTAGTTTTATATTATTTTAAGCATTCTACCTCAAATGTTGATAATAGATAAATCCGTGGTTACCCTTTATGCATATTTCTTTTGGGAAGTCTAACAAAATTGCTAAGGTGCTTAAAATCATACTTGCAATGTAAAGCCACCAAAAATAGTAATTTGTAATTAAATATGCAAAACCACCATTTATAGTTTAGAAAATGGCAGTATGAATTTGACACTAAGACTTTTTTTAATTTTAAATTATTTTTTAAAAAAGATTTATTTATTTATGCATACAAGCAGCAGGATATAGGCTAGAGGTGCATGGATGGGGGAGGTGGTGGTAAGAGGATTCACCAGAGACAGAGTGGGAAGCAGAACTGAGTGAAATAGACTGCTGAGGGGAGCAATGGATGAGACAGGAGAGGTCTGCTGTGCCATGTGGGTCACCTCCCTGGCAGGGAATAGAACTTTTGTTGCAATGGCTGTCAATCACCTCATACCACTGAGACTTAACACCTTGTGACACCAGGGAGGCCCCTAAATTATTTTTTTTTGAGGTAACACTGGTTTACAACACTATTGTCATTCAGAGATATTAGATCACTCCCATCTAGGTTCACATTGCCACACTCAGGCCATATTAAAACAATGTTATTTTCACACTGAGGATTTTGAAAACAAGAGATTTTATACACATATAATATATATTATATATAATATATTATACATATATTATAATATTATAACATACCATTATAACATTATAATATTATAAAAGTATGCAGTTCAGAAGCTTTAATGACTACCGCTCCTTTAGGAATTATGAAAGATAAATATAATTATAATGAAAATCTTTATTTTTTAAAAAGATTTATCTATCCATGCATACAAGAGCTGGGGTACAGGTCATAGATGCAGGGGTGAGAGGATTCACCAGAAATAGTGGGGAACAGAACAGGCAGAATGATTGAAACACACTGCTGATGGGAGCAGTGGGTGAGTCAGGAAAGGTCTGCTGCACATGTGGGTTGCTCCCTGGCTAACCAGGGATTGAACTTGTGCTGCAGAGGCTATGGATTGTTTAACCCTTTTTGCCATCAGGGATGCCCAGTGAAAATCTTTAAAATTGATATTGTTTTGGTTGCAAATTACTTTGTAAGATGTATTTTCTGTCAACTGTTGGCTAAATTTAGTGTTTTTTGTTTTTAAAATATTTTAATTTAGCTTGTTTATTAAGCTCATGATTTTGTTTAGAATAATTTCAAAAATTTTTATAGTTTAAAAACACTAACATTCTGTGAGGAAGGATACACTAAATTTAATGAATTACATTCTAAAACTCAACTTGGGAAAATAAAAAAAAAACTACTTTTTAACACAAAAATAAATGTGTTTGGTGGTTGTTTCACTGTTCATTAAATAGTAAACTGGGCTACTTACTTTCATCAGTGTTTCCATCAGATAGCAGTTTTATTTTTTGTTGTTGTTATTTTCATGAACATTATATTGTTGGTCTTAATAAGAATTATTAAATGTATTTGCACCAACAGAGTATTTTGCAAATTCATAATATATATATTTAGAAAACAGAGTTAGTTGCATTTTTTTTTTTTTGTGGTTCCCTTTTAAAATTTCAGATAATCAGTGACTCAGGAAATGAAGTGATAGCACTACTTGACTATATTTTAGGTTGTAGGAGATCACTTTTAAAAATAAAAAAAATGCCATTGGATCAAGTTAGAAAGCTCAAGAGAAAAAAAGGAAACAAAAACACTCTTTTGAGGGCTTCCCTGGTGGTGCAGGCAGTTGAGCGCTGCATGGTGATGCTGTCCGCAGCCTCTGCAGTGTGGGTTCAATCCTGGCGGGCCGAGGAGAATCTCACATGGCAAAGCCGACCTCTCCTGTCTCACCTGCTGCTCCCCTCAGCAGTGTATTTCTTCAGTCTACCTGTTCTGTTCCCTGCTCTGTCTTTGGTGAATCCTCTCACCCTCTTGCGCATCTAACCTGTACCCTGATTCTTGTATAAAAATAAATAAATCTTTAAAAAAATACTCTTTTGAAATATGTGTTTCAGAATCAAGCATGTTTTATGAATTGACTACTATAGACATTAAAGTTTTCTCTACCTATGAAGTTTTTACAATATGTTTCCCAAGAGATATCCAAATAATGTATGGTACTTATGAATGATGAAGAAGAAACTGAACTTGTTTATGTCTTTAAAAAAAATGTTAAGGTTATTCAACTTTTTCAAAAGTGAAAAACCAATGGAATTTTAATTAGGATATTCTAGGAGTAAAATGCCATTGGAATTATGGACTTGCAATTTTTGGCTTACATCAACAGTTCTGAGTCACAGTGGAAATATTTCCTGTGCTGCTGAGGTCATTTACAAAATAGACTATGAACTGAAATGGTAAATTAATATCCTAAATGTAAGCTGGTGTTCCCTTCTTAAAATAAGTATCAAGCATAGTTTTCACATATCTCAACTAACTGTAATTTACTTTCAAAGTTTTATTTTCAAAAGCATTTATCTTAATTATTTTAATGTTATATTTTCAGTTATGTAAGTCAAAATAAATCACATATTGTGATTCATAGGGAATGTTCAGTCCTCTTCACATAATATAGATTTAAAGTAACATACTAAGAGAAATTGATAGATTATGAAAGATTACATTAACATGTTTATGAAATGCTACAATAAAATGTTTTGAGATGTTAAATTTATAAATTGCAGGGTAAGTTATTTTTGAACAATGACAAAATATATTTAATGATATTTTCAAGTTTTTAATCTCCAGTATATAAAAGAGAAAATTGAATCTCAACACTACCCATTAATTTTGAAACATAATATTTTATGATTACATACTAATTAGGAATATGGTTCCTGGTTTTGTATTATTTTTTAAAAGAATAAATCAAAAGAAGGTATGCTTTTAGCCCAATTTACAAATCTATTTGTTATAATGTGCTTATCTCTGTGGTAATCAGAAGAGGTTAGAAATAATATTGACTGCATTCCTTTTATCCAATTATCTAAAAATATAGAAAAACATTTTATCCAATAGCTTAATCTATTACATTGAATTACAGCCTGCCTTAATATTTCATTACCAAGTGAACACATTTAGAGCACATTAAAATGGTAATTAGTTGTCAGAATAATATAGCGTTTGATGCAGAATTCTCTTCAGTGGGAAAAAAAATTAGGGTCACCTTACAAAACTTAGGATATCATATTCTTCTTAATTGGGAGAATATAGCTATCATTTATTGTTGTTTTCTTCCTGGTTATAACTAACCTTGTTGAAAATTAATTTCATCACTATGCTTCCTTTTGTATGTTTGTGTATTTAAATTATTAAGTCATAGTTAATATTTTTTCTAAGTAGACGTGGCTCTCTTACCACGTTTGAAAAATATGGGGTTGATTGCTTATTTCAATAATTTTATAACCCATCCCTCATTAATTTTATATATAACTAGACTCTAAAAACATAAGTTCAAGGAACTCTGAAGGGTTTTACTTTTTTTTTTTTTAATAATAAATTTTATTGTTATATTCCCCATACAATTGCAGCCCCCCATTCTGACCCCAATCCCTCCCCTCCCGCCCCCGCCCCCCAAAAAAGTGTCTCTGGTTCATAGTGTTTTGTTGATTTTGATTTTCACTTTCTTATAGTTATTCATTTTCCTGGTCCCTTATTTAAGTTTTCTAGATTCCTGCTATGAGTGAGACCATCCGGTATTTTCTTTTTCTTTTTGGCTTATTTCGCTGAGCATGATCCCTTCCAGCGCCATCCATGTTGCTGCAAATTGCCTGTGTTTATCTTTTTTGAATGCTGAGTAATATTCCATGGTATATATGTACCACATCTTCTTGATCCAGTCATCTATTTTTGGGCATTTGGGTTGTTTCCAAAGCTTAGCTATTGTAAACAGTGCTGCTATAAACATAGGGGTGCAGGTGTTCTTTGGAATTGATGTTTCTGTGTCCTTTGGGTAAATACCTAGGAGTGGAATTGCTGGATCATATGGAAGCTCTATGTTTAGTAGGTCCAGAAATCTCCACACAGCTTTCCACAGTGGTTGGACCAGTTTGCACTCCCACCAACAGTGCAGAAGAGTTCCTTTTTCTCCACACCCTCGCCAGCATTTGTTGTTGCTAGTTTTTTTAATATGTGCCATTCTCACTGGTGTAAGATGGTATCTCATGGTAGTTTTGATTTGCATTTCCCTGATGGCAAGTGATGTTGAACATTTTTTCATATGCCTGCTGGCCATTTGCATTTCCTCTTCAGAGAAGTTTCTTTTTAGCTCTTCTGCCCATTTTTTGACTGGATTATTTTCTTTGTTGTTGTTGAGTCTCGTCAGCTCTTTGCAGATTTTTGTGATCAGTCCTTTATCATTAGTGTTGGGTGCAAAAATGGTCTCCCAGTTGGTGGGGTTTCTCTTTGTTTTTGTTATTGTCTCTTTTGCTGTGCAGAAGCTCTTTAATTTGATGTAGTCCCAGCTGTTTATCTTTGCCTTCACTATCACTGCTTTGGGTGATGTGTCTGTAAAGATGTCTTTGATGTGCAAATCATGTAGTGTTTCGCCTATATTTCCTTCTATATATTTTATGGTTTCAGGTCTTATGTCTAGTTCTTTAATCCATTTTGAGTTGATTTTTGTGTATGGTGTGAGGTAGTGGTCAAGCTTCATTCTTTTGCATGTAGCGACCCAGTTTTCCCAGCACCATTTATTGAACAAACTTTCTTTGCTCCAATGCATAGTCTTTGCTCCTTTGTCAAAGATTAGTTGACCATAAATCTGTGGGTTTATTTCTGGATTTTCTATTCGATTCCATTGGTCTGTATGTCTGTTCTTGTTCCAATACCATGCAGTTTTGATGATTATGGCTTTGTAGTATAGTTTGAAGTCTGGGAGTGTAATGCCTCCATTCCCTTCTTTTTTTTTCAGGAGAGCTTTGGCTATTCGGGGTTTTTTGTGATTCCATATGAATTTCATCAATAATTGTTCTATTTCTTTGAAGAATGACATTGAAATTTTGATTGGAATAGCATTGAATCTGTATATTGCTTTTGGAAGAATGGCCATTTTAATAATGTTTATTCTTCCAATCCATGAGCAGGGGATGTCTCTCCATTTCTTTGTGTCTTCTTCTATTTCTTTTAACAGTGTTTTATAGTTTTCTTTGTATAGGTCCTTTACCTCTTTTGTTAGATTTATTCCCAAATATTTGATTTTTTTTGTTTCAATAACAAAAGGGATGGTTTTTTTGATTTCTTCTTCTTCAGATTTATTGTTTGTGTATAGGAAGGCTACTGACTTTTGCGTGTTGATTTTGTATCCTGCCACTTTACTGAACTGATTGATGAGTTGAATTAGCTTTTCTGTGGAGTTTTTGGGGTTCTCTATGTATAATATCATATCGTCTGCAAATAGTGATAGTTTGACTTCTTCTTTTCCTATTTGGATTCCTTGGATGTCTTTCTCTTGTCTTATTGCCCTGGCTAGGACTTCCAGTATTATATTGAAAAGCAGTGGTGAGAGTGGACATCCTTGTCTTGTTCCAGATCTTAATGGAATTGCTTTCAGCTTTTCACCATTGAGAATGATACTGGCTGTTGGCTTGTCATAGATGGCCTTTATGATGTTGAGGTTATGTTCCTTGTATCCCAAGAATTTCAAGGGCTTTTATCATGAATGGATGTTGCACTTTGTCGAAAGCTTTCTCAGCATCTATTGATATTATCATATGGTTTTTATATTTCTTTTTGTTGATGTGTTGGATAACGTTGATTGATTTTCGGATGTTAAACCATCCTTGTGCCCCTGGAATGAATCCTACTTGGTCGTGGTGAATTATCTTGTGGATACATTGTTGGATTCTGATGGCTAAAATTTTATTGAGGATTTTTGCATCAGTGTTCATTAGGGAGATTGGCCTGTAGTTTTCCTTTTTTGTGTTGTCCTTGTTCGGTTTTGGTATTAGTGTAATTTTGGCTTCATAGAACATGTTTGGTATTGTCCCTTCCTTCTCAATTTTTTGGAAGAGTTTGTGAAGGATAGGCACTAATTCGTCTCTGAATGTTTGGTAGAATTCATTTGTAAATCCATCAGGTCCTGGGCTTTTGTTTTTGGGGAGGTTTTTGATTACCATTTCAATTTCGCTAATTGTAATTGGTCTGTTTAGGTGTTCTATTTCTTCTTTATCTAGCTTTGGGTGATTGTAGAGTTGTAGGAATTTGTCCGTCTCCTCTAGATTGTTAAACTTGTTTCCATATAACTGTTCATAGTAGTTACTGATTATTCTTTTGATTTCTGCTAATATTTTTGTTTTTTAATTAATTTATATTTTTTGTATTTTTAATCATTGTTCATTTTTAAATAATGTTTGCATCCACTCCCTCAGGTGTAAGTCTCCATAGAATTTCCCTGACCAGTGCACTCTTGTACCATAACATCAGTCCCCTGTGTGAGGAGATTTACTTTATATTCAAAATATTTCCCTGAGGGACAACACATAAGCTGTTCTATAAATTATTATTTATAATGTGAATATGTACTGGATCACTTCTGAATGATTGGTAGAATTCATTTGTGAAGCCATCTGGGCCTGGGTTTTTTATTTTTGGGAAGTGTTTTAATTCCTGTTTCAATTTCACTGCTTGTAATTTGTCGGTTTAGGTGTTCTATTTCTTCTTTACCTAGCTTTTGATAATTATATCATTCTAGGAATGCGTCCATCTTTTATAGATTGTTGAACTTCTTTGCATATGGTAATCTCTGATTACTCATTTGATTTCTACCAAGTCTGTTGTAAATTCTCCTCTTTCATTTATGATCTTATTTATTTGTGTTTTCTCACATTTTTTCTTTGTGAGCCTGGCTAGAGGTTTGTCTATTTTATTTATTTTTTTCAATGAAACAATTTTTTGTTTCATTGATTTTTTTTTAATTTTTATATTGTTTATTTCTGCTTTGATTTTTTATTATTTCCCTCCTACTGCCTTTCAGGGTTTGTTGTTGTTGTTGTTGTTCTTTTTTGAGATGAGATTATATTTTTTCTTTGAGTTCTTTCATGTTTCTTGATGTAAGACTTACTGCTATATATTTTCCTCTTATTACTGCTTTTGCTGTGTTGCATACATTCTGGAATGTGGTGTCCTCATTTTCATTTGACTCAAAGTATTTTTTAATTGCTTCTTTGATATCCTCTTTAATCCAATGGTCTCTCATTAGTGTATCAATTTCCATGAAGTGGATCAGTTTTTTGCTTTCTTTACATGATTCATTTCTAGTTTTATGTCTTTAAGATCAGAGAAAATCAGTTGGAATGATTTCAATCTTAATGTATCTGTTGATATTTATCTTGTGGCCCAATATGTGATCAATTCTTGACAGTGGTCTGTGCGCACTTGAGAAAAATGTGTAATTGGATTTTTTTGGGTGCAGCGTCCTTTTGATGTCTGTTAAGAACATGAGGCTTAGGCCTTTATTTAGGACTCCACTGTCCTTGTTTATTTTTTGTCTCATTGCTCTTTTCAGTGGTGAGAGTGGGGTGTTGAAGTTTCTTACTATGTATGCATTTTCACTATGTCCATTTTCAGAGCAGATAATATTTATCTTATATATTTTGGTGTGCCTTCATTTGGAGAGTATATATTGATGAGTATTATATCTTCATGATGTATCGTCCCCTTGATCGTAACATAGTGGCAGTGTCTATTTTTATGTTTTTAGTTTGAAGTCTATTTCATATGATATATGCATAGCTGTTCCTGCCTTCCTTTTTTGGTTCATTTGCTTGTAGGATTTGTTTCCCAACATTTTACTTTCAGTCTACATTTAGACTTTGTAGTCAAATGTGTTTCCTGGAGACTGCAGAACGTTGGATTTTATTTTTTAATTCAGGCTGCTACTCTGTGTCTTTTATTGATGAGTTTAGTCCATTCACATTGAAAATTAATATTGATACATTGGTGTCTGCATTTGCCATTTTGTTTGTCTTTTTGTGATTTTATTCCTTGCCTCATTCTGCTCTGTTTATTAATCCCTCTGTTGGTTTTGGCTGTAGGACTTCTTGTAGTGTTTTTTGGAGTGGGGGTTAATTAGTAATGAATTCTGGAGATTCTGTTTGAGAAGGTCTTATTTTTCCTTCTTAGAAGAAGGATAGATCTGTGGGGTATTCTTGGCTGGCACTTGCTGACTTGGATTTTGTTGAATATGTCACCCCATTTTCTTCTTGCCTCTAGTGTTTCTTTGGAGAAGTCTGACGCCATCTTGGTTGGTTTTCCTTATGGCTATGTGTTTCTTTTCCCTCACAGGCTTCATTATTTTTCCCTTATCTTTGACTCTTAGAAGCTTTTCTATTATGTGCCTTGCTGTAGTTTTTCTTTCACTGTGGTAATTTCATGTTCTTCTAGCTTCCTGTATGTCTACTTTTATCTCCTTCTTCATGATTGGGAAAATCTCTTCAATTATCTCTTTGAATAGTTTCTCAGTCTTTAGTTTCTTTCCTCACCTTTTGGGATTCTTGTAACTCTTATATTTCCTTTCCTCATGGTGTCAGGTAGTTCTCAAAGTGTTTCTCCATTCTTTTTCCTTTACACTTATCTTTCCTTTTCTTTTTTGGTTCTTTTTATATCAGTACTTTGAAAGTACTGATTTCTTCTTCCATTTCACCAATTCTGTTTTTGTTGCTTTTCCCAGAGTTCTTTAGCACCTCAATTAGTCTTTTAATCTCCTTCATTTCCTTCTTTAAGAACTCAATTTCATTCTTCAGTGCAGCATTAATTATATTTCTCATATCATTATTTTCCTTTTCATTTTCTTTATGCTTTTGTTTTTGTTTTTGTTTTTTAATCATGACAATTTTAAATTATCTATCTGGAAGAGAGAGAAGCTCTTCTATGTCATTGTTGTTGATTCTGGCAGCTGATTTTCTTTTTGTGGTGTGTCCTTCCCCTGAGGATTTGCTTGGTTATTTGTATTTTTCTTTCTACTTATTGTTTATTTTCTAATTTGTTCTATATGTTGGGCCACTGTGCCACAGCTAATGGATGGGCATCTCTTTGGGGTGCTCTTTCTGGGATGTTGGGAACTGGTAACCAGACTGAGTCTGGCACTGTTATGTCAGACTCCACTAGGGTAATGATGCTGTAGATATATTGATTGTCACTGTCCCTGATTATCCCCTCTCTTTGTATTTACTCAGTTCCAGAAGGGGTTCATAAGGACCCCTGGTTTCCAACCACCCTACAGACAGGCCCATACTTTCCTGGGACAAATATTTCACCTTGATGGCAGAGCCCTACCTGTCTCTATTCAGTTCTATCTCTGCAATACTTTATCTGTAATTGTTGTATGATTGTTTTACAACTCTACATGAAAATTAAAAAACAGAAACTTTACAGAAAAATAAACTATCACTAAAGCAAAAATTCACCCTGCAGAATGAGAAAACAGTTTTGCACATCATCCATCTGATAAGTAGTTGATGTCCACTATCTATAAATAGCTCATTTTGCTGAACAGAAAGAAGATATATAACTTGATCAAAATGTATGCAGAAAAGATAACTTTGCACTGTTTCAAAGAAGACATATAGATGGCCAACAGAAACATAAAATGCTCATCATCACTTAACCATTCAGAAAATTCACATCAAAACCACTGATAAACCACTTCACACCTGTGAAAATGACATGTATTAGAAAGACCAGAAACAGCAAGTGTTGACAAGGATTTGCAGATAAAGGAACATGTGTGCACTGTTAATTGGAATGTTGACTAATCCATTCCCTCTGAAAAACAGTAGGGGTATTTTTTTAGAATGTTAAAAATGAGTCTCCTATTATATCTAGCTATTTCATTTTGATGTTTCTATACAAAGAATTCAAAAACACTAATTTGAAGTAATACATGAATTTTTATGTTTATTGCAAAGCTTTACAATAATCAAACTACATGAAAAAAAGTGCCTAAAATAGATAGATGTATTAGAAAGAAATCATGTATGTATACAATGGAATAATACTCAATTATTCCATAAAGATATTTGTCTTTGCACACATTTGTTATCAACACATTTGATAGAACTGGATGGGATTAAGCTCAGTAAAAAATTCAAAAAGACAAAGACAAATGCCAGATAGTGTCACAAATAAGTGGACATAGAGGAACAAAAAAAGATCACATGAAACCAAACATAACAAATTTTGGAAATCTGAATGTAGATCTGAAGTTAGCATAAAGGGAATGGAAGAAAGTAGAACAAAGTGTGGAGGGATCAGAATGAACTCTGGTGGAAATCTATGGGCGTCATAGTGGTTAGTGTGGTGTGGTAATAACACCAAAAGATGGTGATCTTATAGATTTAAATCACATACAATGTTGGAAACCAACGTCACCTCAATATAAATGCATTATTTTTTAAAAATAATAATAAATATATGTTACACTGAAAAGTAATATAAAAATAAAAATCCAATTTTACTCTCAATTTTAATAATTTCATATTTTGTTTTATAATAATATATTAACCTATAAAGGGAAATTAATTCATTTTTAGGAAAAATAAAGTATTAATATGCCCATTAAAAATCATCACTTTCCTACAGACACACTCAATTATTTTATTTTCTTTAATTATTTGCCTCAATAACTAGTCCTTTTTCTGTGTAAATGTTTTGCTTTCCTTGAGATATGACTCCACAGATGAAAGTGATTTAGAGAAACAAATTAGTCATGTTGACTAATGCTTCTTTAAATTTAAAAGTTTCAATATGCTCTTTCTTGTTGCTTTCCATGAATCATATTATATTTTCTTTGTTTATTATCCTATTCCACTCTAAATCCCATATCTTTTCACAAAGCAAAATTCAAAGTATATGCAAATTATAAGTTTTATATCTCATCTTGATGCAACACATGACCTGAACTGACCTAAATTAATCTGGAAGCAAAATCGAACTGAAATTGATATATACTTATTTATCGCTCTCTCTCTTTTTTTTTTAATAAAGTTAGTGTGAGTATTCACATATTTCCTTACTGAACTATTAAAATTTTGATTACAGGGTGTTATTTAAGGTGTCTTTGGAATTTATCTCATTATAAATTAAAAAAGTATAAATTATAAAAGTATATATCACAGATTTATCTATTTTTAAACCTAAAAAGCTCATGTTTTCTAACTAAATGGTGTTAAATTAATTGGATAAGAAATCCATACCTCTGCATTATATTTTTTGCATATGGATAAGAAATCCATACCTCTGCAAAATATATATATTTTCCTCTGCATTATATTATAACTCTATGAAGGAAACAATGACTCTTACATATAAGCTCTATATTACCTCTTATTTAGTCTAAGGACACATATAATTAAAAACAAGATTTAATTCCACCTGTGGAAAAAGAAAAGAGACACCCCTCCTATTCTTAGCACATTTTCTAGATAAAATTTATGTCAGGTATATCCCCTTAAAAAGTATATATGAGATTCTTTTTAAAAACAAACAAAAAAACAGGGCCTCCCCGGTGGCTCAGTGGTTGAGTGCTGGGCTGCGAAGCTGCCCGCAGCCTCTGCAGCTTTGGTTCAATCCCCGGCTGCCGGGAGGGTCCCACATGGCGCGCACATCTCTCCTGCAGACCACTACTCACCCTCATCAGTGTATATTGTCAGTCTGCCTGTTCTGTTCTCCGCTCTGGCTCTGGTGAATTCTCTTACCCTCCCGCGCGTCTGCCTATACCCAGTGCTTGTATAAATTAATTAATTAAAAAAAAAAAATAAAGCCAGCAACAGTCTTATCAGGCTTAACACCCAGAAATGTCTTCCTGAAATATCCAGGCAACTCTTCTCTGATGCAATCATCAAGAAAAATAACATCCTAATATTCTGATTCTATCTTCTAACTTCACTGTGCATCTCACTTTAAGTTGTGAGGTAATTTCTTGTCATAACAAGTATATAACATTTTCACCCACCTCAAGGAACTAGAAAAAGAAGGAAAAAAATTAAAAGACAATAGTAGAAAGGAAATAACAAATAGAGCAGAAATAAACTGAATAAAAATCAAAACCAACACTCCAAAAGATTAATAAAACCAAACACTGTTTTTTTTTAATTTATTTGTTTATGCATACAAAAACTTGGGTACAAGCAAGAGGTGTTGGGGGTGAGAGGATTGACCAGAGACCAAGTGGGAAGCAGAACAGATTGATTGAAATACACCACTGAGGGCAGCAGCAGGGGTGTCAGGAGAGGTCTGCTACACCATGTGGGTAGCTCCCTGGCAGTCAGGGGATCGAACTGGTGGTGCAGAGGCTGCAGATAGCTTCACAGTGGTGTGCTTAACCCATTGCGCCTCCAGGGAAGAGGTCTGCTGTGCCATTTGGGTAGCTTTCTGGCTGGGGATCAAACTCATGCTGCAGAAGCTACAGATTGCTTCATAGGTTGTGTTTTAAGCTCTTGTGCCACCAGTGAGGCCCTGTTTGTTTGTTTGTTAATAAGTAAAACAACCTAAGCTCTATTTAGATTAACTAAGAAAATATGGGAGATAATCAAATAAATTAAAAAATGAAAGAATTTACAGCAGTTTATAGAAATTCAGAGAGTAGTAAGAGGACCCTAAAAACATCTGTAAGGCAATAATAAGTTCAATAAACTAGAACAGATGGACAAATTCTTAGACTTATACAACCATCTGAGAATGAACAGGGAAGAAACAGAAAACCTATCAACAGAACATTCAAAAGGAAGGCAAATTTTATAGTTATGTTGCCCTTTCTCATGAAGTCAGAAAATTCTAGAGTGTTTTAATTTTTAATTAAAAAAATAGTTTATTTCCTTCTCCACTGGGGTTATTTGTATGTGTTCACATTAAATTACTGTGAGTCATTCTTCCTCTTAATTCTACTCTCCAACTTTCTCATGATTTTTTTTCATCTCCTGTATTTCTCTTTTGAAATCCTGTAACTATATTTTTTATTTAATTTTGAAATGAATTTTCTGTCTTCAGTTCATTCACTTCATTTCTAAGGATATTTGTCTGTTTTTCCCATTCCTTTGAATTTATGTATCATTCTAATTCCAAATTCTTCATCTGACAGGGAGAACATAGATTCCATGTCTACGACTTGGTGTTCTGGAGATTTCTTCTCTGTATTCTACTATTTGCTTAGAGACTTACATGGCCATTTGTTAGGTTTTTCTCTCTGTCCACAATTAGCTTTGAAATTAATTTGTTTTATGAGGGGTTTCCTCTGGACATGGCTTCTCCAACCTCGCTGAACAGGATTCTCACCTTTCTGGGCAAATTGCTGGAATGGTCTCTTGAGAGATCATCTTGAAAATGGAGCAAGATGATTTAAAAATAGCATTCTACTTTAAAGTTGCCATAAGACTGAGTAATAATTTCAAGCTTAATGATTGCAACTATTGTTTATATGTGTGATCCTCTGTAACCAAAGGTTGAGGAAATATTCATTTAATGTTGTTACTCTAGAGTGACTAAGCCCAATAAAGTTATATAATGAGGATAATTGGTCTAAATGCAGAAATATAATATCTTAGGCACTAGACACATGCGGTTATTGAGAATTTGAAATATTAGCTATAGTGTATCAGGGGCTAAAATTTTATTTAATTTAGTTTTTGACTAATTTAAATTTAAATAGCTATATGTGGCTAGCATCTAGAATAATGGGCGTCATTAGACTAGAAAAAAATGATAAATTCTCCCTTTCAATAATCCATTTAAATGATCAAGATTTTGGGATTGTTCATAGATATAACTTGATTTTCTGCTCCAAAACTCCTAGGAGTGTGAATTGCTAACTAAAAGGAATTGTTGCTTAAGTCCCTTATTTCTCTTTCAATAAGACACAATACAATCCCTTGCTAATTCTGAGGTTTATATAGTTCAGTAATTACCTAAATTTTATGTCTATGGCAAATTTCATGTAACTGTGCTCTGAAGCTTTTTAACACTCACAGGAAGAAAAATTAACAAATTAAATTTTGCTGAGCTTTTTCTTAAAGGGTGTGTGTGTGTGTGTGTGTGTGTGTGTGTGTGTGTGTGTGTGTGGTGGGGGAGAGAATGACCCTCTTACCCTAATCAGTTAAACAATAAAATCTTAGGTGGATGTTGAACAATGACTCTATATTACTAAGTATAGCTCTTGGCATCCAATCAGGTAATTTAGCTTACATACTTTCATATATTAGGTCAGTCTTCAACCAACCTGATTTAATTTGACTGAAGGAAGACACTCAGACAGGGGATTCTGAAATAGCTTAAGCAACCAAAATTTAAATTTTACTATTATCTGCATTTTTAAAGTGTGTTCATTATTTGTCTTGTGGGCAGATATGAATAGCTATTTACAATACTGGAAGGTCTGTATGATCAAGCTTCAATTTTCCAGTCTGTGTTATCAGGCAAAAACTTGATTAAACACATTTAATCACCCCACAACAATGACCCTTAAAAATCAGTACTGAGAATTTGGAAAAACAAGAAAAGAAAATGCTAAACGATGAGCATTCTTGCTCCTTTTTTTTTTTTTATAGATTTATCTATTTATTATACAAGATCTGGGGTACAGGCCAGAGGCGCAGGAGGGTAAGAGGATTCACCAGATACAGAGCAGGGAACAGAACAGGCAGACGGACCGAAATACACCGCTGAGGGGAGCAGCGGGCGAGACAGGAGAGGTCTGCTTCGCCATGTGGGATTCTCGCCAGCCGGCTGGGATCGAACCTGAACTGCAGAGGCTGCGGACAGCCTCACAGCGAAGTGCCCAACCTTCGTGCCACTGAGGAGGCCCAAGATGGGCATTTTTTATGGAAAAAATCCTAAGGTACCTAAATATGTTAATACTGAATCAGCGTTACAACATTTAACTTGACAAATTCAACAGGAACAGCAGTACAAAATCTTTACTGTGGATGTTCAAAATCATAAGAATTATTTATGCTTGGTCTGTATTGTAACACATTAGCTAATCATATGGTTTTAAAAATATACAGATCCTTTTTTCCCTAAAAGATAATTTCAACATTGAGTTATATTACAAATTAAAATAAAATATGCATTGGGGCCTCCATGGTGGCACAAAGGGTTAAGATGTAGCACTATGAAGCTATCCACAGCCACTGCAGCATGATTTCAATCCCCGGCCAGGGAGCTGACCTACATAGCTCAACAGACCTCTCCTGCCTTGCCCACTGCTCCCCTCAGCAGTGAATTTCAGTACATCTGCCTGTTCGGTTTCCCACCCTGTCTCTGGTGAATCCTCTCACCCACTGAATCTCTGGCCTGTACCCTAGTTCTTGTATGCATAAATAAATAAATGTCAAAAAAATTATAGTCCTTATGTGATAGCAGATTCCTCTTAAAGAAGTGAGGATCCAAAGGAATGGGACAAGGTGTTTGCATAGATATGGATTACTTGCATAAGATCTTCTTGTACAGAATCTCCCCATTTGTGACACCCTGTGAATTTTTTTTTCCTTGTCTGGAAGATCATTGTTCACATGGGAGATTATATTTGATGTTTGTAGAAAGGAAAGAGAAATTAGAATGCTCCTCTTGGGTCTGTATATTTTAAATAGATGCAACTCAAATATTCCTATGTCAATGTGTTATATTTTGGGATAGCATATTGTGCCACATTTCAAAGATTGTTTTTATTATTATTGTTGTTGTAATGAAGTGCCATTATTTTTCATCTTTGTTAATTTTGGGAGTATAGGACTTCTCCCCTCAACTTGTCACTGTGGCACTCCCACCGCCAAAGTATCCATATTCCTCCACTATAATCCACTGTGTTCCCAGTTTTCACTCCCACTCTCCCTACCCCTCCCCCATGCCTAAGATCTATGTTCATCTTTCAAGCATTTATTTTAATATTTACCTTTGACAATTTGTTAGGTTTATTTTAATTTTTTCTACAATTGAAACCATGCATATTTATCTTCCCCTTCTGCCTTAAGATAATCCCTGCAGCTCCTTCCATATTGCCATAAATAGCATGAGTTAATCTTCTTTGATTTCCGAGTAGTATTCAATCGTGCAAAGATGATACTTCTTCTTCATCCACTCAAATTTTGGAACATTTAAGTTGTATCTAGGATTGGAATTGCTCACACTTTGTGCAGATCATTTTTTTTAAAGATTTATTTATTTATACAAGAGCTGGGGTACAGGCAAGAGTCATGAGAGAGTGAGAGGATTCACCAGAGGCAGAGAGGAGAGCAGAACAGGCAGACGGACCGAAAGCACTGCTGAGGGGAGCAGCGGGCAAGACAGAAGAAGCCTGCCATGCCGTGTGGGTATCTCCCTGGCTATCCAGGAATTGAATCCGCGCTGCAGAGGCTGTGGAAAGCTTCACAGTGCAGCGCTCAACCTGCTGCATCACCGGGGAAGCCCAATGCAGATCAATTTTTAAACTTGTTATATTTTAATTATTTTTTTCACAAGTTTTTAACACTATCCAAATGATTAATATATAGGTTTGGCACCTATATAATTCTCTTTTTTAAGAGAGTTATATTTATTAAGGTAATGCTGATTTACAACACAGTATATGTCTTAGGGCTACAAGTTTACATCTTTACAAATGTATGTTATTTCACAACACTAACAACCAAAGCCCCTGGAATCCTCTAATGGATATCCCTCTCCCCTTTGCTTTTACCCCAGCACACTCCCCTTCTGGTAGTCTCAGTCACATTTCATTGTTTATCTGTCCCCAACTCCCTCCACCTAACTCCCCACTTGAGTGCCTCAGAACTATTGCAAGCCTTCAAGGTTTGTCTTTGTATGATATTTTGTTTGGTTTCTCTATACTCTGTATATAAGTGATACCATCTGTTATTTATATTTCTCGTCCTAATTTTTCCCATTCTGTATATATACCACTTATTGATCTATTCATGTGTTTTAGGGTATGTAAGTTGTTTCCAAGTATTTGGTTACAATACACTGGAGTGCAGAGATCCAATTGAATTAGAATTTTTGTGTTTTATGGGTACATACTTTCTACAGGAATTGCTGTGTCACATAACAGATCGATTTTTTGCATTTTGAGGAAGCCCGCACAGTTCCCCATAGAGGCTGGGCAATTTACATTTCCAGCAACAGTGTAAGGAATTTCCTTTTTCTCCATACACAACTCAGCACTTGTTTCTGTATTTAGTTTTGTTTTGATATGGTTGAATCTCATAGGTGTGAGGTGGTATCTCATTGAAGTTTTGATTTGCATTTCCTTGATGATCACTGAGGATGAGCATTTTATTTTATATGTGTATTGGACATTTGCGTATTTTCTATGAAGAAGTGCTTATTTAGCATGTCTTCATATTTTTTTAATTAGTTGTTTCTTTTATTTTAATTGATTGTATGACTTTTTTTGATCTTTGATATCAAGTCTTTGTCAGTTGTGGTATACACATATTTTATACCATTCAGTCAGGCTACTTGATTTTCGTTACTATTTTGCTATAGAGAAAAGTCAGTAGGATGAGGAGATAATAAAAATTCAGAGCATAAATAAATTTCATAAAAATTAAAATGGGGGTACAAAAGATCAAAAGAACTGAAACTGGTTCTTTGAAAAAAATAAATAAAATAGACAAAACTCTATCTAGGCTCACTAAGAAAAAGAGGGACCAAACACAAATAAATAGGGTCCAAAATGAAAGCGGCAATGTTACAACAGATTGCAGAAATACAGAGTGTAATCAGTGATTATTATTATCAATATTTATAGTCAAACAAGTTCAACAACCTACATAAGATGTATTGATTTTTGGATTTGCAAAATATTCAAGACTGGGCCTCCCAGTGGTACAACGGTTGAGCGCTGGGCTGCGAAGCTGCCCGCAGTCTTTGCAGCGCTAGTTCAATCCCTGGCCACTGGGCGAGGGTCCCACATGGCACACAGACCTCTCCTGCCATGCCCACTGCTCACCTCAGCAGTGTACTTCGTCAGTCTGTCTGTTCTGCTCCCTTCTCTGGCTCTGGTGAATTCTCTCACCCTCCCGCGCTTCTGACTGTACCATTGCTTGTATAAATCAGTAAATAAATCTTTTAAAAAAAATCAAGACTGAATAGAAAAGAAACAGAAAAGCTAACAAACCAATCATAAGAAAGGAAATTGAAATATTAATCAAAACTCTCCTAAAAAAACAAAAGTCCAAGACTAGATGTTTTTACCAACAAATTCTACAAAACTTTCATAGAACTATCATCTTCAGACTCTTCTCAAAAACTGAGAAGAAATAATTTTAAATAAATTTTATGAAGTCAACACCACACTAATAACAAAACCAAACAAAGGAAACAAAAAGAAAGGCAAATTGTAGACCAAAATCCCAAATGAAACCAGATACACAATAAATTCTTAGCAAAGCAAATCCACCAATGCCTTAAAATGATTATATATCATAACTAAATGGGATTAATTCGAGAAACACAAGGATGGTTCAACATCAAAAAACCAATGTTACTCACTGCATCAACTGAAAGAAAAAAATATATGATCATATAAATAGATACTGAGAAAGCATTTGATAAGATTTAGCATTGATTTATAATGGAAATCCCTAATAACGGGACAAATGAAACATATCTTAAGATAATAAAATCCACATATGACAAATCCACAAATAATATTCTCAAAGGTGAGGGGGCTGCAGGAGAAACAGGAGAGGTCTGCTGTGCCATGTGGGTTAGCTCCCTGGACAGGGTTTCTAACTCTGGCCACTGTAGCAATAGTATGATAGTGCTGAGACTTAACCCTTACACCACCAGGGAAGCCCCTGCATGTCATCTTTGATGAATTGGCTATTTTTTCTGCTGATATATTTCATTCTGCTGATATATTTCATTCAAGTCCCTGTTGTTTATATTCTTTGTTTCCCTTGCTTCTAGGGACAGATCCACAAAGATATTTCTGAAGTCTGTGGCATGTAGTATTTTGCCTATGTTTTCTATGTATTTTAACTTTGTAGGCCTTACATCCCAGTTTTTTTGTTGTTTTCAAATTGATTTAGATGTATGGTGTGAGATAATGTACTAATGTGATGACTATTTTCCCAACACAATTTAATGAAGAGGCTTTCTTGTTTTCCATGCTTATTTTTTGCCCCTTATGCTGTTATTTATAAATGTGTTGTTTTATTTCTGGCTCTCAATTGTATCACATCAGTCTGTGTGTCTTTGTTTGTTTGTTCTAGTATCATGTTATTTGAATTATTATGGCTTTAATATAGTTTGAAGACGGGGTATGTAATATTACCATTTCCCCTCATTTTAGTTAATAGAAACAATCTGTAAATTGTTTTGTGTAGGATAACCTTTCTGACAATGTCTGTACTTACAGTCCAGAACCAGGAAATTCATTTCCATTTCTTTGTTTCTTCTATTTTTTATAAGAATGTTTGGTTTTCCTTTTGTAGGCCCTTCACCTTCTTTTTTTTTTATTTGTAAACAATATTTGCTTCCCCCCACACCCTCAGACTAAGTCCCCATTGAATTTCCTTCCCCAAGGCACCCATGCACCATCAGCACAGTCCTCCATGCTCCTCCCTCCTTCCCTCTGATCCCTCTCCTCCTCCTCCCCTGCAGTATGTCTCAGATTCATAATTGTCTGTTTTTGCTTTGTTGTGTTTTTTACTGTTATTATTTTTTTACTCTATGTCTTATTTGGTTCCCCTATATTCCTATTATAAGTGAAATCATCAGATATTTTTCTTTTTCCTTCTGGCATATTTCACTGAACATAAGTCCTTCTAGCTCCATCCACGTTGCTGCAAATGGCATGAGTTTATCTTTTTTGATTGCTGAATAATATTCCATTGTGTATATGTACCACATCTTCTTGATCCAGTCATCTGTTTTTGGGCATTTGGGTTGTTTCCAGGTTTTACCTTTGTAAATAGTGCTGCAATAAATATAGGTGTACAGGTGTTCTTTTGAATCAATGTTTTTGTGTCCTTTGGGTAGATCCCTAGTAGTGGAATTGCCGGGTTGTATGGTAGCTCCATTTTTAGTAGACTGAGGAACCTCCAGACAGCTTTTTCACCTTCTTTTTAATTTTATTCTCAGGTATTTATTGTTTGTTGGCAAGAGATTGTTAGTAGGGTGACTTTCTTAATTTCTGTGCTTATTGTATGCATATATGAAAGAAACTGATTTTTGCATTGAATTTGTATTTTGCTGCTTTGCTGAACTGGTTTATTGTTTAATTATGTTTATGAAGTACTTGGTGTTCTCTGTTTATTATATCATCTGAAAATAACAATATTTGTAATTCTTCTTTCCAATTTGTATTATTTTTATAGTTTTCTCTTGCCTAATTGCTCTTCCTAGGAATTCTAATATTGTGTTGAAGTGGCGAGAGTGGGCATCCTTGTTTTGTACCAGATCTTAGAGGAATGTCTATAATTTCACCACTGAGAATGTTACCTACTGTGGGTTTGTAATGTATGGTTTTTGTTATCATATTACTGTTTTATTAATCCCCTAAAATTGAATTTTTATCATAAAAAGATATTGGATCTTCTCAAAGGATTTCTTATCATCTATTGATATCATCATTTGGCTTTTATTTTTCTTTTTGTTGATGTGGTTCATTACATTGATTTATAATCTTTTTCATGCATTGTTGGATTTGCTTTGCTAAGCTTTTATTGAAGACTTTTGCATCTGTTTGTATTAGGGAGATTGGTTTGCAGTTTACCTTTATTTGATGTTGCCTTTGGTTTTGGTACTAGCATTATATTGGTCTCATCAAATGTGATTGAAAGTATTCATTCTTTCTCAAGTTTTGAAAGATTTTAAGTAAGATAGGTATTCATATTTCTTTGAAAGTTTTAAAAGAATGTGCTTGTGGAACTATCTGTCCCTGTTCATTTTTAACTTTGGGAGAGTTTTGATTACTGTTTCAATTTCCTTGCTTGTGTTTGTTTGTTCAGGTTTCCTATATCTTTACTATTTAATCTTGAAAGATTGTGTAATTGTAAGAGTTTGTCTATATCATGGGGATTGCTTAACATGTTTGCAAATAAAGGTTCGTAGGAATCCCTTATTGTCCTCTTAATCTGCAGCCTGTGATAATTTATAATCTTCTATTTTGATCCCATCTGAATTTATTTATTTATTTATTTATTTATTTATTTATTTATTTATTTATTTAGTAAGGCTATCTACAGGTTTGATATTTTGTTTATTTTTTTTCCAAAGAACCACTCTATTTTTCATTGATCTTTTTTGCCTTTTTAAAAATCTATTTCATGGTCTCCCCACCCCCCATGGCAGGCAGCAGGTTGAGCCCCCACTGTGAAGCTGTCCCCTGCCTCTGTAGCACTGGTTCCATTCCTGGCCACCAGGGAGAACCCCACATGGCGGCAGACCTCTCCAGCCTCGCCTGCTGCTCCCCTCAGCAGTGTCTTAGGTTTGTTTGCCTGTTCTGGTCCCCACTCTGCCTCGGGTGAATCTTTTCACCCTCCCACGCCTCTGGTCTGTACCCAAGTTCTTGTATAAATAAATCTTTCAAAAATATATTTCATTTATTTCCTTTTTAATTTGTATTATGTCAATCTAACTGCCTTTGGATTTTTTTTTTGTTCTTCTTTTTCATGTTCCTGGACATAAGCAAGGAGGTTGTTTATTTGGGCTCTTTCTTGTTTCTTGATATTGACCTTTATTGCTACACTTGCCTCTTGGTACAGATCTTGCTGTGTCACATAGGTTTTGGTAGGTTGTGGCCTAATCATCACTTGCCTCAAGGTGTTTTTTAATATCTTGCTTGATTTTCTCATTAACTCAGTGGATTTTCAATAGTGTTCTGTTCAGTCTTCATATTAGATTACTTCCTTACTTTTTATATAGTCAATTTCTAATTTTATGCATTATGATCAGAAAAGGTACATAGTATGATTCAATTTCAAGAATTTGTTTATACAGTTTTATGACCCAGTATGTGATAAGTTCTGGGGAATGACGCAAATTTACATGAGAAAAATATGCATTTGCCTTTTTTTTGGGGGGGGGTACAGTGCCCTGTGAATACTTACTAAACCCCTGTGGCCTGTTTCTTTGTTTAGGAAAATGGGGCATTATTTATTGTCTCATTGATCTTTAGATTGCTGAGAGAGTGGACTGCTGAGATTTTCAAACACATATGTATTTGATACAATGATAGTAAGTAATTTGGTAAGTAATTTGGTAATGATAGTAAGTAATTTGGTGTGTTTTCATTGGGTGACGATACATAGATGAGTATATATTTACTATATGTATTGTTCATCCCTGTCCTTTTTTTTTGTTTTAAGTTTGAGTTTTGTTTTTTATTTTATTTTATTTTTAAAATAATAAATTTTATATTTATATTCCCCCATACAACTGCACATGCCCCATTCTGACCCCAATCCCTCCCCTCCCGGCCCCCACCCCCCAAAAGTGTCTCTTGTTCATAGTTTTTGTTGATTTTGATTTTCACTTTCTTATAGTTATTCATTTTCCTGATCCCTTATTTAAGTTTTCTAGATTCCTGCTATGAGTGAGACCATCCGGTATTTTTCTTTTTCTTTTTGGCTTATTTCGCTGAGCATGATCCCTTCCAGCGCCATCCATGTTGCTGCAAATTGCATGTGTTTATCTTTTTTGAATGCTGAGTAATATTCCATGGTGTATATGTACCACATCTTCTTGATCCAGTCATCTATTTTGGGGCATTTGGGCTGTTTCCAAAGCTTAGCTATTGTAAATAGTGCTGCTATAAACATAGGGGTGCAGGTGTTCTTTGGAATTGATGTTTCTGTGTCCTTTGGGTAAATACCTAGGAGTGGAATTGCTGGATCATATGGAAGCTCTATGTTTAGTAGGTCCAGAAATCTCCACACAGCTCTCCATAGTGGTTGGACAAGTTTGCATTCCCACCAACAGTGCAGGAAAGTTCCTTTTTCTCCACAACCTCGCCAACATTTGTTGTTGCTAGTTTTTTTTTAATATGTGCCATTCTCACTGGTGTAAGATGGTATCTCATGGTAGTTTTGATTTGCATTTCCCTGATTACAAGAGATGTTGAACATTTTTTCATATGTCTGTTGGCCATTTGCATTTCCTCTTCAGAAGTTTCTTTTTAGCTCTTCTGCCCGTTTTTTTACTGGGTTATTTTCTTTGTTGTTGTTGAGTCTCATCAGCTCCTTGCAGCTTTTTGTGATCAGTCCTTTATCATTAGTGTTGGGTGCAAAAATGTTCTCCCAGTTGGTGGGGTTTCTCTTTGTTTTTGTTATTGTCTCTTTTGCTGTGCAGAAGCTCTTTAATTTGATGTAGTCCCAGCTGTTTATCTTTGCCTTCACTATCACTGCTTTGGGTGATGTGTCTATAAGATGCCTTTGATATGCAAATCACGTAGTGTTTCACCTATATTTCCTTCTATGTATTTTATGGTTTCAGGTCTTATGTCTAGTTCTTTAATCCATTTTGAGTTGATTTTTGTGTATGGTGTGAGGCAGTGGTCAAGCTTCATTCTTTTGCATGTAGCGACCCAGTTTTCCCAGCACCATTTATTGAACAAACTTTCTTTGCTCCAATGCATAGTCTTTGCTCCTTTGTCAAAGATTAGTTGACCATAAATCTGTGGGTTTATTTCTGGATTTTCTATTTGATTCCATTGGTCTGTATCTGTTCTTGTTCCAACACCATGCAGTTTTGATGATTATGGCTTTGTAGTATAGTTTGAAATCTGGGAGTGTGATGCCTCCATTTCCTTCTTTTTTGTTCAGGAGAGCTTTGGCTATTCGGGGTTTTTTGTGATTCCATATGAATTTCATCAATAATTGTTCTATTTCTTTGAAGAATGACATTGAAATTTTGATTGGAATAGCATTGAATCTGTATATTGCTTTTGGTAGGATGGCCATTTTAATAATATTTATTCTTCCAATCCATGAGCAGGGGATGTCTTTCCATTTCTTTGTGTCTTCTATTTCTTTTAACAGTGTTTTATAATTTTCTTTATATAGGTCCTTTACCTCTTTTGTTAGATTTATTCCCAAATATTTGATTTTTTTTGTTTCGATAATAAAAGGGATGTTTTTTTTTTATTTCTTCTTCTTCAGATTTATTGTTTGTGTATAGGAAGGCTACTGACTTTTGCGTGTTGATTTTGTATCCTGCCACTTTACTGAATTGATTGATAATTTGAATTAGTTTTTCTGTGGAGTTTTTGGGGTTCTCTATGTATATTATCATATCATCTGCAAATAGTGATAGTTTGACTTCTTCTTTTCCTATTTGGATTCCTTGTATGTCTTTCTCTTGTCTATTGCTCTGGCTAGGACTTCCAGTATTATATTGAAAAGCAGTGGTGAGAGTGGACATCATTGTCTTGTTCCAGATCTTAATGGAATTGCTTTCAGCTTTTCACCATTGAGGATGATACTGGCTGTTGGCTTGTCATAGATGGCCTTTATGATGTTGAGGTATGTTCCTTGTATCCCAAGAATTTCAAGGGCTTTTATCATGAATGGGTGTTGCACTTTGTTGAAAGCTTTCTCAGCATCTATTGATATTATCATATGGTTTTTATATTTCTTTTTGTTGATGTGTTGGATAACGTTGATTGATTTTCGGATGTTAAACCATCCTTGTGTCCCTGGAATGAATCCTACTTGGTCGTGGTGAATTATCTTATGGATACGTTGTTGGATTCTGATAGCTAAAATTTAATTGAGGATTTTTGCATCAGTGTTCATTAGGGAGATTGGCCTGTAGTTTTCCTTTTTTGTGTTGTCCTTATTCGGTTTTGGTATTAGTGTAATGTTGGCTTCATAGAACGTGTTTGGTATTGTCCCTTCCTTCTCAATTTTTTGGAAGAGTTTGTGAAGGATAGGCACTAATTCGACTCTGAATGTTTGGTAGAATTCATTTGTAAATCCATCAGGTTCTGGGCTTTTGTTTTTGGGAAGGTTTTTGATTACCATTTCAATTTCGCTGCTTGTAATTGGTCTGTTTAGGTGTTCTATTTCTTCTTTATCTAGCTTTGGGTGATTGTAGAGTTGTAGGAATTTGTCCATCTCCTCTAGATTGTTGAACTTGTTTCCATATAACTGTTCATAGTAGTTACTGATTATTCTTTTGATTTCTGCTGTGTCCGTTGTGATTTCTCCTCTTTCATTTATTCATCCCTGTCCTTTTTTACCTTTTTTTTTAGCTGAATGTCTATTCCAGCTGATAGCTTGCCTTCCTTAGTGTGCCATTCTCTTGTAGAATAGTTTTCCAACCCTTTACTTTCAGACTATATTTATTCTTGGAAATTATAAATTATTTCCTGAAGACAGTAGGAAGTAAGGTTCTGTTTCTTTATCCAATTACTAATAGATTCTCTGTGTCCTTTTATTGGTGAGTTAAATCCATTGACATTCAGATTACTATTGATATATGAAAGTCTGTTACTTCCATTTTGTCCATACTTTTGTGATTATACTTAATCTTCAATTCATTTCTTTATGGTATTTTTTCTTCAGTTTAAATATAAATACATTCTAATATATCTTGTAGAGACTGAGAAATAAGGACTTTCTCAGTAGCTGAAGGAGAACTTTTCAGATTATTCTCTTTTTTTTTAAGATTTATTTATTCTTATGCAGGAACTGGGGTACGAGCCAGAGGCACAGGATTCACCAGAGACAGAGTGGGAAACAGAACAGGCAGACTGATAGAAATACACTCTTGAGGGGAGCAGCGGGCGAGACAGGAGAGGTCTGTCCCACCATGTGGGTTTCTCCCCAGCCGGCCATGAATTGAAACGGCTCTTCAGAGTCTGCAGACAGCTTTGCAGTGCTGCGCTCAACCCACTCTGTCACTGGGGAGGCTTTCAGATTATTCTTTTTCCTTTTAAGATTTTATTTATTTATACAAGCACTGGGTACAGTCAGAAGTGCGGGAGGGTGAGAGAATTCACCAGAGCCAGAGTGGAGAGCAGAGCAGGTAGACTGACGAAGTACACTGCTGAGGGGAGCAGCGCGTGTGGCAGGAGAAGTCTGCACGCCATGTGGGACCCTCACCCAGTGGCCGGGGATCAAACCAGCGCTGCAGAGGCTGTGGGTAGCTTCGCAACCCAGCGCTCAAATGCTGCACCACCGGGGAGGCCCCCCTCAGATTATTCTTGACTGGTAGCTCTGTTCTTAGAGTGTCGTAAATATGTTAATACTTATTTTTTTTTTCTTTTTGGCCTGTAGCATTTCTTCAGAGAAAATTTATGTTACTCCAATCAGGTTTCCTTTATAGGTTATCTGTTTCTTCCACCCAGTCAGCATCGTGTTTTTGTTTTTGTATCTTGGACTCTTGGGAATCTTACTACTATATGTCTTCTTTCATTTAGGCAGTAGGGAGGTATTTTTGCTTTCCATATTTTATATTTAGTTCATTCTTTAAGTTTGGGAAGTCTCCTATTATTTATTTAAATGATTTTTCTGTTCCCTTCTATCCATTATTATTCTGGGATAACCATGACACTAATATTTCTTTTCCTCATGGCATCCGATAACTCTCAAAGTGTTCCCTTTTTTTTTTTTTTTCCCTTTCTATGTCTCTTTCCTTTTCTATCTGAATTCTTTCCTTATTTTCATCTTCAGATTCCTGAAGTTTAAGTCTTCAATTTGGCCTATTCTACTTACATGAATTTCATCAGAATTTTTTATCCAATCCTTTGATATTCTTACTTCTGAAATTTATTTAAAGTTGCAGTGTTTTATGTTTTCTTACTTGATTGTGTTTCATGCCTTAATGGTTGGGTTCTGGATTTATTTTCTCTCTATGATATATTGTTTCTCTGCATGCTTTCTTGGCCATAGGCATTTTTCTTTATTCCCATTATTTGCTTTAAAATGTGTTCTATTGTGTGTGGGTCCTCTTTTCACACTATTCTGGGCATTTTCTTAGAGCTGGGAACTGCAACTGAAACCTTTTGTGTTCTGGGATTGTATTATGATGTCCCCCTACGTGCTTCCAGGCTTGGGTCCTATGGCTGGGTTGCTAGGAGGGCACTGTGCCAAGTGGCATGTCATTAGGAGCTCACAAAACCTTAGCATGGCAGTTCCAGGCCTGAATCCAGTGACTGCAGTGGTTGGGGATGTGTTATATTCCCAACCAAGGTGGTATATCCCTTGGACCTTACCCCTAAAAAAAAAGCAAGACTAAAACAAAAAACAGTCTGGGCTTGGGTTTGGTGGCCAGGATCTTTTACTTTTTTGCAGTTAGCAAGAAATATGGAAATAGACAAAATCAGTAGCTAAAACAAAATCCCAAAGGACACAGAAACATCAATTCCAAAAAGCACCTGCACCCCTATGTTTATAGCAGCACTGTTTACAATAGCTAAGCTTTGGAAACAACCCAAATGCCCAACAATAGATGACTGGATCAAGAAGATGTGGTACATATACACCATGGAATATTACTCAGCATTCAAAAAAAGATAAACACATGCGATTTGCAGCAATATGGATGGCGCTGGAAGGGATCATGCTCAGCGAAATAAGCCAGAAAGAAAAAGAAAAATACTGGATGGTCTCACTCATAGCAGGAATCTAGAAAACTTAAATAAGGGACCAGGAAAATGAATAACTATAAGAAAGTGAAAATCAAAATCAACAAACAACTATGAACCAGAGACACTCTATGGGGGGTGGGGGGCGGGGAGGGGAGGGATTGGGGTCAAAATAAAGGGGTTGCAATTGTATGGGGAATATAAAAATAAAATTTATTTTTTTAAAAAAAGAAATCACAATAGAATTTCAAATCTTTGTAACTTGCTATTTATTTTTCCAGCTTTTAATAATTTGTATTTTTTTCCATTGAGGTAATGTTAGTTTTCAACATTGTATATGGTTTGGGAGTAAAGGATCACATTGACTCAGATGTATGTTAGTTATCACACTGTAGTATAACATCAAAGAACACACAAACCTCCACAATTGCCCACTGAATCATTTCCTTCTTCCTGCTCCTTACCCCATCACCACCTTTGACAGTTTCTTTTCTGAAATCAGATTTCTAGCATTCATTTTGGTTTAGTGCCTTTGCTTTGTTTTTCTGCATGCCACATGAGTGAAGTTATTTGATATTTGTCTGTCTTCCTCTGAATTATTTTGCCTTCACTGATCTGCTCCTAAGCCATCCCTATTGTTGCAAATGACAAGGCCATCTTTTCTAATAACTGAGTTGAGTTCCATTGCTTACGAATATTACATGTTCCTTATCCACTCATCAGTTGATAGGTACGTAGATTGTCTCCAACTCTTGGCTATTGTAAATAATGCTGCAGTAATTATAGGGGTATTCATTCACTTCAAATTAGTGGTTTGTTGTTATGGTGGTTGTGGTAAATAACCAGCAGTGGGGTGACTAGCTCATATAGAACTTGTATTTTTAGTTTTTGAGGAATTTCCATAACAGTTTCCATAATAACAGTATAAATATACAATTGCATCAAGGGGGTCAAAGTTTCCCCTTCTCTCTAAATCTTATTCAATACTTGCTGTTTCTTTTATTATAGATAATATCTAGTCTCACAGTTTTGATGTGAAATTCCCTTGCTGTTTTTTTTTTTGTTTTGTTTTTGTTTTTTTTAGTACTGTTAGCACACACTTACATACAACACATATACAAATAATAAGCAAATGGATTAGAATACTCCAAAATTCTAAGTTTTTGTCCCTTTAAGGATAAATTCTTCTAATAGAGACAGAAAGAGTAGAAGTACCTGAGTGTGCCTTGCGGGACAATAATAATAATGAAAGTGACTTTTCTGACTACAGAGATATATTTTTCTTCTCTGAAGTTGCTGCTAAGTCTGACTTATTTTAGCAAAGCATCTGGGTGTCACCTACTCACTGTTTCCACTTATGCTTCCAATTTCTGCTGACTTCTGCTATCTGTTTCTTATGTTAGCATTTCTTTCCTTCCTCTTAACTCTTCCTAATTTTCCATTTCCCATGGCTCCACCTCTGTCCATACTCTTTATTTTTTAAATAATAAATTTTATTTTTATATTCCCCATACAATTGCAACCCCCCCATTCTGACCCCAATCCCTCCCCTCCCGTCCCCCACCCCCATATAGTGTCTCTGGTTCATAGTTGTTTGTTGATTTTGATTTTCACTTTCTTATAGTTATTCATTTTCCTGATCCCTTATTTAAGTTTTCTAGATTCCTGCTATGAGTGAGACCATCTGGTATTTTTCTTTTCTTTTTGGCTTATTTCACTGAGCATAATCCCTCCAGTGCCATCCATGTTGCTGCAAATTGCATGTGTTTATCTTTTTTGAATGCTGAGTAATATTCCATGGTATATATGTACCACATCTTCTTGATCCAGTCATCTATTTTTGGGCATTTGGGCTGTTTCCAAAGCTTAGCTATTGTAAATAGTGCTGCTATAAACATAGGGGTGCAGGTGTTCTTTGGAATTGATGTTTCTGTGTCCTTTGGGTAAATACCTAGGAGTGGAATGGCTGGATCATATGGAAGCTCTATGATTAGTAGGTCCAGAAATCTCCACACAGCTCTCCATAATGGTTGGACCAGTTTGCACTCCCACCAACAGTGCAGAAGAGTTCGTTTTTCTCCACACCCTCGCCAACATTTGTTGTTGCTAGTTATTTTAATATGTGCCATTCTCACTGGTGTAAGATGATATCTCATGGTAGTTTTGATTTGCATTTCCCTGATGACAAGAGATGTTGAACATTTTTTCATATGTCTGTTGGCCATTTGCATTTCCTCTTCAGAGAAGTTTCTTTTTAGCTCTTCTGCCCATTTTTTGACTGGGTTATTTTCTTTGTTGTTGTTGAGTCTCATCAGCTCTTTGCAGATTTTTGTGATCAGTCCTTTATCATTAGTATTGGGTGCAAAAATGTTCTCCCAGTTGGTGGGGTTTCTCTTTGTTTTTGTTATTGTCTCTTTTGCTGTGCAGAAGCTCTTAAATTTGATGTAGTCCCAGCTGTTTATCTTTGCCTTCACTATCACTGCTTTGGGTGATGTGTCTGTAAAGATGCCTTTGATGTGCAAATCACGTAGTGTCTCGCCTATATTTCCTTCTATATATTTTATGGTTTCAGGTCTTATGTCTAGTCCTTTAATCCATTTTTGAGTTGATTTTTGTGTATGGTGTGAGGTAGTGGTCAAGCTTCATTCTTTTGCATGTAGCGACCCAGTTTTCCCAGCACCATTTATTGAACAAATTTTCTTTGCTCCAATGCATAGTTTCTGCTCCTTTGTCAAAGATTAGTTGACCATAAATCTGTAGGTTTATTTGTGGATTTTCTATTTGACTCTATTGGTCTGTATGTCTGTTCTTGTTCCAATACCATGCAGTTTTAATGATTATGGCTTTGTAGTATAGTTTTAAGTCAGGGAGTGTGATGCCTCCATTCCCTTCTTTTTTTTTCAGGAGAGCTTTGGCTATTCGGGGTTTTTTGTGATTCCATATGAATTTCATCAATAATTGTTCTATTTCTTTGAAGAATGACATTGAAATTTTGATTGGAATAGCATTGAATCTGTATATTGCTTTCGGTAGCATGGCCATTTTAGTAATGTTTATTCTTCCAATCCATGAGCAGGGGATGTCTTTCCATTTCTTTGTGTCTTCTTCTATTTCTTTTAACAGTGTTTTATAGTTTTCTTTGTATAGGTCCTTTACCTCTTTTGTTAGATTTATTCCCAAATATTTGATTTTTTTGTTTCAATAATAAAAGGGTTGGTTTTTCTGATTTTTTTCTTCTTCAGATTTATTGTTTGTGTATAGGAAGGCTACTGACTTTTGAGTGTTGATTTTGTATCCTGCCACTTTACTGAATTGACTGATGAGTTGAATTAGTTATTCTGTGGAGTTTTTGGGGTTCTCTATGTATATTATCATATCATCTGCAAATAGTGATAGATTGACTTCTTCTTTTCCTATTTGGATTCCTTGTATATCTTTCTCTTGTCTTATTGCTCTGGCTAGGACTTCCAGTATTATATTGAAAAGCAGTGGTGAGAGTGGACATCCTTGTCTTGTTCCAGATCTTAATGGAATTGCTTTCAGCTTTTCACCATTGAGAAGGATACTGGCTGTTGGCTTGTCATAGATGGCCTTTATGATGTTGAGGTTATGTTCCTTGTATCCCAAGAATTTCAAGGGCTTTTATCATGAATGCGTGTTGCACTTTGTCAAAAGCTTTCTCAGCATCTATTGATATTATCATATGGTTTTTATATTTCTTTTTGTTGATGTGTTGGATAACGTTGATTGATTTTCAGATGTTAAACCATCCTTGTGTCCCTGGAATGAATCCTACTTGGTCGTGGTGAATTATCTTATGGATACATTGTTGGATTCTTATAGCTAAAATTTTATTGAGGATTTTTGCATCAGTGTTCATTAGGGAGATTGGCCTGTAGTTTTCCTTTTTTGTGTTGTCCTTGTTCAGTTTTGGTATTAGTGTAATGTTGTCTTCATAGAACGTGTTTGGTATTGTCCCTTCCTTCTCAATTTTTGGAAGAGTTTGTGAAGGATAGGCACTAATTCGACTCTGAATGTTTGGTAGAATTCATTTGTAAATCCATCATGTCCTGGGCTTTTGTTTTTGGGAAGGTTTTTGATTACCATTTCAATTTTGCTGCTTGTAATTGGTCTATTTAGGTGTTCTATTTCTTCTTTATCTAGCTTTGGGTGATTGTAGAGTTGTAGGAATTTGTCCATCTCCTCTAGATTGTTGAACTTGTTTCCATATAACTTTTCATAGTAGTTACTAATTATTCTTTTGATTCCTGCTGTGTCCGTTGTGATTTCTCCTCTTTCATTTGTGATCCTGTTTATTTGTGCTTTCTCCCTTTTTTCCTTTGTGAGCCTGGCTAGGGGTTTGTCTATTTTATTGATTTTTTTCAAAGAACCAGCTCTTGGTTTCATTGATCCTTTGGATTGTTTTTTTAGTTTCAATTTCATTTATTTCTGCTTTGGTTTTTATTATTTCTTTTCTTCTACTGGTTTTGGGGTTTTTTTGTTGTTCTTTTTCTAGATTTTTGAGCATCGAGATTAGGTTGTTTCTTTGAGTTCTTTCTTGTTTCTTGATGTGAGCTTCTATTGCTATATATTTTCCTCTTATTACTGATTTGGCTGCATCCCATACATTTAGGATATTGGTGTCCTCCTTGTCATTCAATTGAAAGAATTTTTTAATTTCTTCTTTGATCTCATTAGTCCAGTGGTCTTCTAGTAGTGTGGTTTTTAATCTCCATGAGGTAGGAAAGTTCCTTGCCTTCTTTTTATGGTTTATTTCTAGTTTGATGCCTTCATGGTCAGAAAAGATGGTTAATATAATTTCAATCTTGGTGTATCTGTTGATGTTTGTCTTGTGCCCCAGTATGTGATCGATTCTGGATAATGCTACGTGTGCGCTTGAGAAAAATGTGTACTCTGTTTTTTGTGTGTTTAGTGTTCCATAGATGTCTGTTAAGCCCAAGCGCTCTAGGTCCTTATTTAGAGATTTGGTTTCTTTACTTATTTTTTGTCTTGTTGATCTATCCATTGTTGATAGTGGTGTGTTGAAGTCTCCCACTACGTATGTGTTTTCTCTGATGTCTGTTTTCAAGAGGACAACAGTTGTCTGATATATTTTGGTGCTCCTTCGTTTGGTGAGTATATGTTAATGAGTGTTATTTCTTCTTGAAATATTGTTCCCTTGATCATAATGTAATGACCACTGGGGTCTCTTTTTATCTTTTTAAGTTTGAAATCTGTTTTATCTGATATGAGTATAGCTGTTCCTGCCTTCTTTTTTGGTCCATTTGCTTGTAGAATTGTTTTCCATCCTTGAACTTTGAGTCTATTTTTATCTTTTGCAGCTAAATGTGTTTCCTGGAGACAGCAAAAGGTTGGGTTTTGTTTCTTAATCCAGCCTGCAACTCTGTGTCTTTTTATGGAAGAGTTTATTCCATTTACATTTAGAGTTAGTATTGATATGTTAGCATCTGTATTTGCCATTGTGTTTGTCTTTCCTTTGATTTTATTTATTTATTCTTTTAATACTTTTTTTTTTTTGGCCTTCTTTCGTTGTTATTCGTCCCTCTGAGGTTCTGGCTTTAGGATTCCTTGTAGTATTTTTTGGAGTGGGGATTTAGTCGTAATGAAATTCCAGAGTTTCTGTTTGTCTGGGAAGGTCCATATTCTTTCTTCAAAGAGGAAGGAGAGCTTTGCGGGATAGAGTATTCTTGGTTGGCATCTGTTTTCTTGGAGTCTGTTGACTATGTCCCTCCACTCTCTCCTTGCCCGTAGTGTTTCTTCAGAGAAGTCTGATTTCAGCCTGATTGGTTTTCCTTTGAATGTTATCTGTTTCTTCCCTCTTGTCAGCTTCATTATTTTTACCTTGTCCTGGATTCTTGGGAGCTTTACTATTATGTGTCTTGCTGTATTTTTCCTTTCGTCGTGGAAGTTTGGTGTTCTTCTTGCTTCTTGTATATCAATTTTCAGCTCCTTCTTCGCGTTTGGGAAGTTCTCTTCAATTATCTCCTGGAATATTTTCTCTGTTCCTACATCTCTCTCCTCTCCTTCTGGAATTCCTATAACTATTATATTTCCTTTCCTCATGGAGTCAGATAGTTACCGAATTCTTTCTTCGTTCTTTTTCCTTCGTACTTCTCTTTCCTTTTCTGTTTTGGTTCTTTTTATTTCTGTGTCTTCAAGAGTACTTATTCGTTCTTCCATTTCATCTATTCTGCTTTCATTGCTTTTCCCAGAGTTCTTTAGTTCCTCCATTCATTGTTTGATCTCCTGCGTTTCTTTTGCTTCCCTCTTTAAGGACTCAATTTCATTCTTCTGATCGTTGATTATTTTTCTCATATCATTGTTTTCCTTTATGACTTCTGTCACTTTTTTAATCATGGCAATTTTAAATTCTCTTTCTGGAAGTCTCAGAAGTTCTTCCATGTTATGTTCGTTGTAATCTGTGGGGTGGTTTTCTTTTTGTGATGTGCTTTTTTCCTGAGGAGTTGTTAGGTTGCGTGTGGTTCTTCTACTCCCTACTGTCTGTTTTCTAATTTGTCGTATGCATTGGGACACTGTGTTGCTCGGACTGGCCGGCATCTTGTGTGAACTTCTCCGCTCCCCTCTGGCTCTTCCAGGAGCCTTCTCTGGCTTCTGAGGGAGCTTTCTACTGGTTTCAGGCAGTCTTTACTGAAGAAATGTCCCTGTTCTAAAATGGCGACGTGGGACTCAGTCCTTGCGCATCCGGTCTCAGGCACACTCTTCTGCGTGCCCGGTCTGCCCCTGCCGTGGGTGCCTGTTCCCTTTGTGGTCTCAGACTGCTGGTCGGAAGGGGCGTGGGCTAACTTCCCTGTTGGCCACTGTTTCCTCCGGGAGCCTTCTGCCCTTTTTAAGCAGTCTTAAGAAATTTCCCTGTCTATGGGGTGTTAGTGACTTTTTTTTTCTGGTCACTAGGTGGCGCCAGAGATCTCTCCTAGTGTCCTTGGGGGGCTGTTTTTCGCCCCCCCATCCCATGGGACAGGGAACAGAGCGGGAATGGTAGGGTAAACCTCAATGGCTTTGGGGTGCTGTGTCTGCCTTGTGCCCCACCATCGTGGAGAATCCACGCCCCGAATTTCGTGCCCCGGGTCTCAGTTCCAAAGCCCTCAGGTCCAGGACGAGGGCTGTAGCCCAGTTCAGTGGCGTAGGAATGGCGCCTTTTGCACCCCACTCCCGTGCCTGGGCGCCTTGTTCTTGCTTACTCAGTGAGGGACTTTCACCTCAGTAAGGGCCTCTGCGCGTCTCCCCGCAAGCCTAGGTCGCAGGCATGGGGACCTGGGCAGCCATGATCCCGATCCGCGTTTGCTTTTCAAGTGCGCCAAGCGTGCAGCTTTTCTGAGCTAGCTTACACGCCGGCCCGGGGCTGTGTGCAGGTCTCCAGAGTCTGTTGCTCTCTAATGGCGCCTGGAGCTGTTCGCTCACCGCGCGGCGAATCCTGCAGGATTCTCCACAGCTCCCATTCACGGGGTGTGGTGGCTGCAATAGTTCCTTTCCACTCACAGTCCCGCTTGCTGCGTAGTTTGTTCTTGTTGGTCATTTTAGTTTGGTTTTTTCCTCCTTTCTGTTGGTCGGAGAGTGCCGACTCTGTGGGTGGGGAGGGGAGCAGGGTTCTGCGCTTTCCTCCCTTCTAGTCCTCTTTTATGGCAACTTTCTTCTTTGGGTAGTTTGCTGGTGTCGTCCGTTTATCTTCTGTGTCCCAATTCTCACTGGGACCTGCCGCTTTTCATCCCTATTAACTTTATTTTAATGGGAGATCTTACTCGCAGCATCTCCTCACCGCCATGTTGCTCTGCCCCTTCTGTTCCCTTGCTGTTTTGATTTGCATTTTTCTTTAATAAGAGATTCTCAACATATTTTCATGTCCCTGTTGGCTCTCTATGTGTCGTCTTTGGAGAACTGTTTATTCATATCCTTTGTCCATTTATAAAGTGAATTGTTTGCTTTTTATATTGTCAAATTATGTAAGGGTTTTTTTTTTTGCGTATTTTGCATATTTACCCCTTTTAAGAAGTATGGTGTGCAAATATTTTTCTCTAATTAGTATGGTATATTTTCTTTATGATGCAAGATTTTTACACATTTTCACAGTTGCATTTATTGAAGATACTTTTGTTTCTCTGTTGTAAACTCTTGGATCATTTTTCATAAATTAGTTGTGTGTGTCTGTGTGTGTTTGTGTTCATTTCTGAGATCTTGAATCTTTTCTCTTGATTGGCATGTCCATTTTAATTACAATCAGTGTGCAGTATAGCTTGAAGTCTTGGAGCATGATACCTTCATTTTTGTTCTATTTTCTGAATAGTTATTTTGCTATTCATGGTCTTTAATTGTTCCAAATTAGTATTACAATTGTTATTTATATTACTGTGATAAATTTTATTAGGGTTTTGATAGGGTGCTCATTGAATAAGTATATAGCTTTGAGAGATACGTGTCTTTTATTACTGTCAACAAAGTCTTATTTTTTTGGTATGTGGGACTTTTACTTCTTTTTTTTAAAGATTTATTTCTTCATTTATACAAGAACTGGGGTAAGGCCAGATGTGCAAGAGGGTGAGAGGATTCACCAGAGACAGAGTGAGGGACAGAACAGGCAGACTGACGAAATACACTGCTGAGGGAAGCAGCCGGAACAATAGGGGAGGTCTGCCACACCATGGGGAAACTCACCGGCCAGGTGGGATCGAACCAGTGCTGCAGAGGCTTCGGACAGCTTCACAGCACAGTGCTCAACTGCCTGCGCCACCAGGGGAGACCTGGGACTTTTACTTCTTTCATTAAATTTATTTGAAGTTATTTAATTATTTTTTAATATTTATTTATTTATGCATTCAAGAACTGGGGTACAGGCCAGTGTGGGAAGTGAGAGGATTCACCAGAGACAGAGTGGAGAACAGAACAGGCAGATCTACTGAAATACACTGCTAAGGGGACCAGTGGGCATGTTAGTAGAGTTCTGCTGTACCATGTGAGTACCTCCCTGGCCAGGGATCAAACTCTTGCTGAGTGGCTGCAGACAGCCTCATAGGTTGCGTCGTAACCCCTTGCACCTCCAGGGAGGCCCATATTTAATTATTTTTTTATGAAATTGTAAATGGGATTATTTTCCTGATATATCTTTGTAATATTTTGTTCTTTGTATACATAAATACAACAGCTTTTTTTCCATTAATTTTGTAAATTGCTGGGCTCAGGGAAGTACCCTCCTGACTAGCCATTTTAAAACAGGTATATTTGCATCCAGAACCCACCTAGCCTGCCTGGAACTGGGAAAGGGCTACTCCCATAGCCAGAAGTGAGCTGAAAAGCCCCCACAAGCCATGCCCCATCTGGCCACCAGGGGGAGCTCCGAGGGGGATACAGCCACCACCAGGGAAGACCATGGGCACATGGAAGTGCCCTCCTGACTTGCCATTTTAGAACAGGTTTCTTTGTGTCCGGAACCCACCTAGACTGTGTGGAACAAGGAAGGGGCTGCCCCCACAGCCAAAGGTAAACTGAAAAGCCCCCACAAGCTAGGCCCCATCTGGCCACCTGTCAGAGCTCAGAGGGGGATATAGCCACCACTGAAGCAGACCATAGGCGCAGGGAAGTGCCCTCCTTAATCTCCATTTTAGACCAGGTATCTTTGCGTCCAGAACCCACCTAGACTATGTGGAACATGGAAAGGGCTTCCCCCACAGCCAGAGGTGAGCTGAAAAGCCCCCACAAGCTAGGTCTGATCTGCAGGCCAGTCAGACCCCAGAGGGGCATCCAGTGATTTGGAGCCCAGTGGGCTATCCAGTCACAATCAGGGCAGTCTGTGGGACCACAAGACTCACCTCTGAAATTAAACAAATACAGAAGAAGGAGATTCTCTGTGACAGCAAACACTAATATATTCATAGTTCCACTGTCCTACTGGAGTTCTGGCATAAAAGTTTTTGACTCGATTGGATCACCAGTTTCCAACATTGAAGAAAGAGAAAACCAAAAAGATGATGGCCAGTACCAGCGACAGAGTGTCCGAAGGCATAGGACAAATTAGAAAACAAACAGCAGGGAGAAGAAAAACTACAAGCAACCAAGCAAGTCCTCAAGGTAAAGACATACCACAAAAAGAAAATCACCCACCAGCCTGCAAGAATAGTGACTTGGAAAAACTTCTGAGCCTTCCCGGTAGAGAATTTAAAATTGCCATGATTAAAAAACTGACAGAAGTCATAAAGGAAAACAATGATAAGGGAAAAATAATCAATGATCAGAAGAATGAAATTGATTCAGTAAATAGGGAAGTGAAAGAAATGCAGGGGATCAAAGGATTAATGGAGGAGCTAAAAAACTCTGGGAAAAGCAGTGAAAGCAGAATAGATGAAATGGAAGAATAAAGAAGTACTCTCGAAGGCACAGAAATGAAAAAAAACAAAACAAAAAAGGAAAGAGAATTATGAAGGAAAAAGAATGAAGTAAGACTTCAGGAACTATCTGACTCCATGAGGAAAGGAAATATAAGAGTTATAGGAATCCCAAAAGGAGAGGAGAGAGACATAGGAACAGAGAAAATATTCCAGAAAATAATTTCCAAACATGAAGAAGGAGGTGCAAATAGACATACAAGAAGCAAGAACACCAGACTTCCATAATGAAAGGAAAAATGCAGCATGACATACAATAGTGAAGCTCCCAAGAATCCAAGACAAGGAAAAAATAATGAAGCTGACAAGAAGGGAGAAACAGATAACATACAAAGGAAACCAATTTAGGCAGACATCAGACTTTTCTGAAAAAACACTACTAGAAGGAGAGAGTGGAGGGATATGTCAACAAATTCCAGGAAAACAAATGCCAACCAAGAATACTCTATTCCGCAAAGCATTCCTTCCTCTATGAAGAAAGAATAAGGACCTTCCCAGACAAACAGAAACTCCAGAATTTCATTACAACTAAACCCCCACTCCAAAAAATATTACAAGAAGTCCTAAAGCCAGAATCAACAGAGGGATGAATAAGAATGAAACAAGACAAAATATATATATATATATAATTATAAAATAAATAAATAAACAAAACCAGAGAAAAACAAACAAAATGGCAAATACAGATGCTAACATATCAATATTAACTCTAAATGTAAACGGACTCAACTCTTCAATAAAAGACAGAGTCACAGGCTGGATTAAGAAACAATACCTATCCTTTTGCTGTCTCCAGGAAACACATTTAAATACAAAGTATAAAAATAGACTGAAAGTAGGGCCTCCCGTGGTTGACCACTGGGCTGTGAAGCTGCCAACAGCCTCTGCAGCACAGGTTCCATCCCTGGCTACCCATGAGAGTCCCACATGGCACGCAGACCTCTCCTGCCACCCACTGCTCCCCTCAGCAGTGTGTTTTGTCATTCTGCCTGTTATGTTCCCTGCTCCGGCTCTGGTCAATTCTCTCACCCTCCCGTGCTTCTGACCGTACCCAGTGCTTGTATAAATAAATCTTAAAAAAAAAAAAAAATAGACTGAAAGTAAAAGGATGGAAAACAATCCTACAAGCAAATGCACCAAAAAAGAAGGCAGGAACAACTATATTTATATCAGATAAAACTGATTTCAAACTCTCAAAGGTAAAAAGAGACCCAGACGGTCACTACATTATGATCAATGGGGCAATACTTCAAGAAAAAGTAACACTCATTAACATATACTCACCCAATGAAGGAACACCAAAATATATCAGACAACTATTATCATCTCTGAAAACAGACATCAGAGAAAACACATATGTAGTAAATAAGGATGTAAACCTCACGGGCTTAACAGACATCTATAGAATAATAAGGCCAAAAAAATCTGAGTACACATTTTTCTCAAGGGCACATGGCTCATTCTCCAGGATCAATCATATAATGGCACCCAAGACAAACATGAAGAGATAACATCAAGATTGAAATCAGGGCCTCCCCAGTGGTGCAGTGGTTGAGCGCTGTGTTTCGAAGCTGCCCGCAGCTTCTGCAGCCCCGGTTCGATCCCCAGCTGCTCCCCGGCCACAGTAGGAGGGTCCCACATGGCTCACAGACCTCTCCTGCTGCCCGCTGGTCCCCTCAGCAGTGTACTTCGGTCCTTCTGCCTGCTCTGCTCCCTGCTATGATTCTGGTGAATTCTCTCACCCTCCCATGCTTCTGACTGTGCCCAATGCTTGTTTAAATAAATAAATAAATCTTTAAAAAAAAAAAAAGATTGAAATCATACCAATTGTCTTCTCTGATCATGAAGCCATCAAACTAGAAATAAACCATAAAAAGAAGGCAAGGAACACTCCTACCTCATGGAGATCAAAACCCAGACTGCTGGAAGACAATTGGATTAATGAGGAAATCAAAGAAATTAACAAAAAAATACTTTTAGTTGAATGACAAGGAGTAAACCAATTTCCTAAATGAATGGGATACAGCCAAAGCAGTTATATAAGAGGAAAATATATAGCAATACACACTCACATCAAGAAACAAACAAACAAACAAACAAAAAAAACTCAAAGAAACAGGGACTCCCATTGTGGCTCAGGTGGTTGAGTGCTGCACTGTGAAGCTGTGTGCAGCCTCTGCAGTGCCGGTTCGATCCCGGCTGGCCTGCAAATGTTCCACATGGCACAGCAGACCTCTCCTGTCGTGCCTGCTGCTCCCCTCAACAGTGTATTTTGTCAGTCTGCCTGTTCTGTTCCCCGCTCTGTCTCTGGTAAATCCTCTCACCCTCCCACACATCTGACCTGTACCCCGGTTCTTGTATAAATAAATAAATACCAAAACCGAACAAGGACAGCACACGAAAAGAAAACTACAGGCCAATCTCTCTAATGAACACAGATGCAAAAATCCTCAACAAAGTTTTAGCTCTCAGAATCAAACAATGTATCCATAAGATAATTCACCATGACCAAGTAGGATTTATTCTGGGGACACAAGGATGGTCCAACATCTGATAATCAATCAATGTAATCCAACACCAACAAAAAGCAACATAAAAACATATGATAATATCAATAGATGCTGAGAAAGCTTTCGACAAGTATAATACCCATTTATGAAAAAGGCCCTTGAAATTCTTGGGATACAAGGAACATACCTCAACATCATAAAGGCCATATATGACAAGCCCATAGCCAATATTACTCTCAATGGTGAAACACTGAAAGCATGTCCATTAAGATCTGGAACAAGACAAGGATGTCCACTCTCACCACTGCTTTTCAATATAATAATGGAAGTCCTAGCCAGAGCATAAGACAATAGAAAGATATACAAGGAATCCAAATAGGCAAGGAAGAAGTCAAATTATCACTATTAGCAGATATGGTAATATACATAGAAAACCCCAAATTATCCACAGAAAAACTAATCAATCTAACCAATCAGTTTAGTAAAGTAGCAAGATACAAAATCAATACACACAAATCAGTAGACTTCCTATACACAAGCAATCTGAAGAAGAAGAAATCAAGAAAAACATCCCTTTTATTATTGAAACAAAAAAAATCAAATACTTGGGAATAAACCTAACAAAAGAAGTAAAGGACATGCACAAAGAAAACTATAAAACACTATTAAAAGAAATAGAAGAAGACACAAACAAATGGAGAGACATGCCCTGCTCACAGATTGGAAGAATTAACATTATCAAAACGGCCATCCTACCAAAAGCAATTTACAGATTCAATGATATTCCAATAAAAATTTCAATGACATTCTTCAAAGAAATAGAGCAAATATTGTTGAAATTCAAATGGAGCCACCAAAAACCCTGGATAGTTAAAGCTCTCCTGGAAAAAAAAAAAAAAAAAGGATTGGAGGCATCACTCTCCCAGATTTCAAGCTATACTGAAAAGCCAGAATAATCAAAATTGCATGATACTAGAACAAGAACACACAAACACACAACAATGGAAACAAATAGAAAATCCAGAAATAAACCCACAGATTTACAATCAACTAATCTGACAAAGGAGCGAAGAATATGCAATGGAGCAAAGAAAGTTTGTTCAACAAATGCTGGGAAAACTGGGTCGCTACATGCAAAACAATGAAACTTGACTGCTACCTCACACCATGCACAAAAACCAACTCAAAATGGATTAAAGAACTAGACATAAGACCTGAAACCATAAAATACATAGAAGGAAAAATAGGTGAAATACTACATGACATGCACCTCAGCAACTTCTTTACAGACACATCACCCAAAGCAGTGATAGTGAAGGCAAAGATAAACAGCTGGGACTACATCAAATGAAAGAGCTTCTGCACAGCAAAAGAGAAAATAACAAAAACAAAGAGAAACACCACCTACTGGGAAAAAAATGTTTGCACACAACACTAATAATAAATGATTGATCACAAAAATCTACGAAGAGCTGAAGAGACACAACAAAAACAAAGAAAATAATCCAGTCAAAAAATGGAGAGAAGGGCCTCCCCAGTGGCGCAGTGGGTTGAGCGCAACGCTGTGAAGCTGTCTGCAAGCATCTGTAGCCCAGGTTCCATTCCAGGCCCGCGGGGGAGATTCCTACATGGTGCGAAAACCTCTCCTGCCTCATCCTCTACTGCCTCTGGTCCTTCTGCCTGTTCTGCTCCCTGCTCTGTCTCTGGTGAATTCTCTCACCCTCCTACGCCTTTGGCCTATACCCCAGTGCTTGTATAAATAAATAAAATCTTAAAAAGAAAAAAAAAAGGGCAGAAGATATTCTTTTTCCTGGTCCCTTATTAGGTTTTCTAAACTCCTGATATGAGTGAGACCTTCCGGTATTTTTCTTTTTCTTTCTGGCTTATTTTATTGAGCACGATCCCTTCCAGCTCCATCCATGTTGCTGCAAATTGCATGAGTTTATCTTTTTTGGTTGCTGAGTAATATTTCATTGTGTGTATATACCATATCTTCTTGATCCAGTCAATCTATTTTTGGGTATTTGGGTTGAAAAACTATAATAAAGAAAAAATCAAAATCAACAAGCAACTATAAACCAGAGAAACACTATGGGGTAGGGAGAGGGGAAAGGAGGAATTGGGGTCAAAATAAGGGGGGTGCAATTGCATGGGGGATATAACCATGATGAAAATGCATACATTGTGCAAAAAATGAAAATGATGTAATAAATATATTTTAAAAAATAAAAATACGTAAAATAAATAAAATGGGCAGAAGAGTTAAAAAGGAACTTCTCCAAAGAGCAAATGTAAATGGCCAACTGTCATATAAAAAAATGTTCAGCATCACTTGTAAACAGGGAAATGCAAATCAAAACTACAATCTCACACTGTATTACACCATCTTACACCATCTTACACCAGTGAGAATGGCACATACTAAAAAAAAAAAAAAAATTGGGCATCTTTGATGGCGCAGAGGGTTGAGCTCTGTGCTGTGAAGCTGTCCGCAGCCTTTGCAGCGCGGGTTCCATCCCGGCCAGCCAGGGAGAAACCCACATGGCACTGTAGACCTCTCCTGCCTCACCCATTGCTCTTCAGTCCATCTGCCTGTTCTGCTCCCGACTTTGTCGGGTGAATTCTCTCACCCTCCCATGCCTCTGACCGGTATCCCAGTTCTTGTATAAATAAATAAATCTTAAAAAAAAATAAAATAAAAAATAAAACCTGAAAGAATACTTAAAAAAAATTAAAAAAATAAAACTACCTACAACAAATGTTGGTGAGGATGTGAAGAAAAAGAAACTCTCCTGCACTGTTGGTGGGAGTGCAAACTGGTCCAACCACTTAGAAAGCTATGTGGAGTTTACTTAACCTGCTAAAGATGGAGCTTCCGTACAATCCAGCAATTCCACTTCTAGGTATTTACCCAAAGGACATAGAATCATTATTCAAAAGGGTACTTGCACCCCTATGTTTATAGCAGCACTATTAACAATAAGTAAGCCATGAAACAACCCAAACACCCCAGAATAGATGATTGGATCAAGAAGGTGTGGTGCATATACACAATGGAATATTACTCAGCAATCAAAAAATATAATCATGTGCAATTTGCAGCAACATGGATGGAGCTGGATGGGATCATACTCAGCGAAATAAGGCAGAAAGAAAAAGAAAAATACTGGATGGTCTCAATCATAGCAGGAATTTAGAAAACCTAAATAAGGAACTAGGAAAAAGACTAATTATAATAAAGTAAAAATCAAAATCAACAAGCAACTATAAACCAGAGACACAGTATGGGGTGGGGATTGATAAGGGGAGGAGGGATTAGGGCCAAAATAAGGGAGGTGGAGATTGTATGGGGAATATAACCAACATTAAAATGCATATGTTGTGCAAAAATGAAAAAATGATATAAAATACATAAAATAAATAAATATGAGGGAGGAAGAAAAAAAAATGTAATACTGCCTAATTTCTATACTCAATTTCAAAAACTTCAAAATGAGTAATTTTGGTCAAAATTTGTTAGGGTATTTCAGCAGTGGAGAAAAAAGATTTAGAAATGATTCATTTAAAATAAATCATTATTGGGCCTCCCCGGTGGTGCAGCGGTTGAGCGCTGGGTTGCTAAGCTGCCCGCAGCCTCTGCAGCACCAGTTCGATCCCCGGCTGCTCCCCGGCCACCGGAGGAGGGTCCCGCATGGCACGCAGACCTCTCCTGCCTCCCGCTGCTCCCCTCAGCAGTTTACTTCGGTCCTTCTGCCTGCTCTGCTCCCCGCTCTGGCTCTGGTGAATTCTCTCACCCTCCCGTGCTTCTGACTGTACCCAGTGCTTGTATAAATAAATCTTAAAAAAAAAAAAAACTTATGTTAAAAAAAATAATAAAAAATAAAACATTATTAGAGCCTACCCTGGTGTCGCAGAGGTTGAGCGCTGGGTTGAGAGGCTGCCAGCAGTCTCTGCAGTGCCAGTTCAATCCCTGGCCACCGGTGAGGGTCCCACAAAAATAAAATAAAATAAAATAAAATAAAATAAAATAAAATAAAATAAAATAAAATAAAATAAAATAAAATAAAATAAAACATTATTGGAAACATATCCTTATGGTATGACAAAATATTGTAAAAATAGCACCATGCCTAATAATCTCCACTATCAGTCTACTTTTGTAAGAAGACTTTTTAAGTTGATGTTAACATTTACCCAATTATATCGTTTAATGTTTTCCTAAATGAGCACTTAAAAATACAATGTTTTGGGCCTCCCCTGGTGGCGCAGCAGTTGAGCGCTGGGCTGTGAGGCTGCCCACAGCCTCTGCAGCACCGGTTCGTTCCCACAAAAAAAAAATATATATATATATACAATGTTTTGTTGAATCTGAAAAAACAAATTGTAACTTGCCTTTATTATATTACTGGATTACTTCATTATTTCAAATAGATTTTTACTGTATTCTTTCAATTTTTCTATGTACATATTATTTCCTATGCAATAGTGATAGTCTCTTTCTTTTCCAATTTTGATATATTATATATCCATTTATTGTTTAATTGTTCTTGCAAGAATTTCCAACACTATTGAAAAGCTGTGTTACAGTAATGCTTTCAGTACTTGTTTCATTCCTGATCTTTACATTTTTTTAGTTATTCCCATTGATTATAATTTTGACTATGTATATGTCATAAATGGTCTGTATGATATTAAGGTTAGTCGCTCCTATACCAATTGTGTAGAAGATTTTTACCATAAATATATGTGAAATTTTGTTGAATACTATTTTTACAACTATTGAGATGATTATATAATCTTTGCCCTTCCTTTTGTTGATTCGGTGCATCATGTGTAATGATTTAGATATGTAGAGCCATTCTTGCATCCATAGTATATCTCCTTAATATATTAGTGTGTATATATATATATATTTTTTAAGGTTTATTTATTTATTTATTTATACAAGCACTGGGTACAGTCAGAAGCACGGGAGGGTGAGAGAATTTACCAGAGCCAGAGCGGGGAAAAGAACAGACAGACTGATGAAATACACTGCTGAGGGGAGCAGCGGGCATGGCAGGAGAGGTCTGTCGCCATGTGGGACCCTTGCCGGTGGCCGAGGATCGAACCAGGGCTGCAGAGGCTGCGGGGCAGCTTTGCAGCCCAGTGCTCACCGGCTGTGCCACCGCGGGGAGGCCCTATTAGTGTGTATTTTTAATGCATTGTTGATTTGGGTATGCCAGCAGTTGGCTGAATTTTTTACATATACTTTATCAGAGATATGGTCCGCTTGTTTTCTTTTCTTTTCTTTTCTTTTTTTTGTGATGTTCTTGTTTGGTTTGGATTTTGGGTAATATTGGTTTCATAGATTGTGTTTGAAATTGTATCTGTTCTCAAATTTCTGGAGGAATTTGAGAACAATATATACTAATTCTTTGAGAATTTTTTTAAAGATTTATTTATTTATTTATACAAGAACTGGGGTACAGGCCAGATGCGCAGGAAGGTGAGAGGATTCACCAGAAACAGAGTAGAGAACAGAACAGGCAGGCTGACGAAATACACTGCTGAGGGAAGCAGTGGGAGTGACAGGAGAGGTCTGCTGCGCCATGAGGGACCCTCACAGGCCTGCGGGGATTCAACTGGTGCTGCAGAGGCTGCAGACAGCTTCACAGCACTGCACTTAACTGCCTTTGCCACCAGGGGAGGCCCTCTTCTTTGAATTTTTTTTTTTTTTAAGATTTATTTATTTTTTATATTCCACATGCAATTGCACCCCTCTTATTTTGACCAGAATCCCTCCTCTCCCCGCGCATTCCCATAGTGTGTTTCTGGTTTATAGTTGCTTGTTGATTTTGATTTTTACTTTATTATAGTTATTCTTTTTCCTGATCCCTAATTTAGGTTTTCTAGACTCCTGCTATGAGTGAGACCATCCAGTATTTTTCTTTTTCTTTCTGGCTTATTTCATTGAGCATGATCCCTTCCAGCTCCATCCATGTTGCTGTGAATTTCATGAGATTATCTTTTTTGATTGCTGAGTAATATTCCATTGTGTATATATACCACATCTTCTTAATGCAGTCATCTATTTTTGGGCATTTGGGTTGTTTCCAAAGCTTAGCTATTGTAAATAGTGCTGCTATAAACATAGGGGTGCAGGTGTCCTTTTGAATTAATGTTTCTGTGTCATTTGGGTAAATACCTAGGAATGGAATTGCTGGATCATATGGAATCTTTATCTTTAGTAGGTTGAAGATCTCCACACAGCTTTCTATCATGGTTGGACCAGTTTGCATTCCCACCAGCAGTGCAGGATAGTTCCTTTGTCTCCACATCCTCTCCAACATTTGTTGTTGCTAGTTTTTTTAATATGTGCCATTCTCTCACTGTTTTAAGATGGTATCTCATTGTAGTTTTGATTTGCATTTCCCTGATTACAAGTGATGTTGAACATTTTTTCATATGCCAGTTGGCCATTTGCATTTCCTCTTTGAAAATTTGATAGCATTCACTACTAAGAACATTGGGTGCTGGAATTTCAGTTTATGGGAGCCTTTTTATTAGCGATTCAATTTTTTTAAAGATTTATTTATTTATTTATACAAGCACTGGATACAGTCAGAAGCGGGAGAGGGTGAGAGAATTCACCAGAGCCAGAGTGGGTTGCAGAACAGGCAGACAAAAATACACTGCTGAGGGGAAGAGCGGGAGCCGCAGGGGAGGTCTGCAAGCCATGTGGGACCCTAGCGGGTAGCCGGGGATCAAACCAGTGCTGCAGAGGCTGCAGGCAGCTTCAGAGCCCAGTGTTCAACCACTGTGCCACCAGGGGAGGCCCTACTGATTCAATTTTAATACTTGTTTTATACTGTTGAGATTTTGGTATTCCTTCCTGCTTCATTACAGGAATGTTACATGTTTCAAAGAGTTCTTATGTGTTAAAGAGTTGTACTTAATATCATATCTAGTGCCCAGAAGGGAAAGAAATCTATGGTGACACAATACAAACCAAACTCCAGCACATGCACAACAATGACTGTATTCCTACATGATCTTCATCCTACCTTCTGACAGAGAAATGCAAAAAAATTCTCAATACTGAGGAAAGTCATCAAAAGTCAAAAAAAAAAAATCAAATAAAACAAAGAGCCACCATTTAGGAAAGTAAAAGTAGTTCAACACTATACGTTAATAACATTTTCAAAGAATCAATTCTTGGTATTGACATATTAGACTGTGATTTTGTTATCTATATTGTTCATTTGTGGTCTATGTTTTATTGTTTCTTTCTCATAATCTGACTTTTGTGTATGACAGTGAAATTTTATTTATGAACTCCCAAAGTTAAATCATATATAATTTTCATTGATCAGGAATTTTTTTAAAGATCTATATATTTATGCACACAAGGGCTGGGGTACAGGCCAGAGATGCAAGGGCGAGAGGATTCACCAGACAGAGTGTGGAACAAAACAGGCAGATCCACTGAAATACACTGCTGAGTAGAGCAGTGGGCGAGACAGCACTATGTGGGCTGCTCCCTGGAAGTCAGGGTATCGAACTAGTGCTGAAGAGGTTGTGGATTGCTCCATAGTGCGGTGCTTAACCCCTTGTGTCACCATGGAGGCCCTGATCGTGAACATTTTTTATTTAAATGTGTAAAAAATTACTGTTTCATAGACTTCAAACACATTTGGCAGGTGAGATTTGGCCCATGGACTATAGTTTGCTGCTCCTTTCACTAGAGTGATAATAAAAGACAGTGAACAGATGTCTTTCTTCCATTCGCTTGTCTTCCAGTTTGTCTGCCTTCAACAGTCATGCTTCATCCTTGAATTAGCAACTGATTTCATTTACAAGTTGTTTGCCTATTCTTGCTCTCTTATTACCAGATTCATCATGCTTCTGTGATTGTACTTAAACTAATCCAGCAAACCTTAGATCTACAATGTTCCTCTTCTGAATTCTTAAGAAAATCACCTGCTGATGTTGCTTCTTTTAAGAATTCTGAGTCATAGCTCTGTGTGGGTTCCCCCTCCAACTTCCCTCATCAGCAATCCCTTCTGTGGGGTCTCAGTTCCAAATCAGCAAGATCTCTTCTCAAAATTTCTGGATTTCAGCACCTTTAATCTCTTCACTTTGTTTTCCAAACCCTTGCGGTTGTAGTCACCTCTTACAGTTATTATGTTTATGTTAGCTTAGTGTTCCTTTACTGCTTTTTCAGATTGCTACCATGTGTTTAATTAATTATTTTATTAAATTTTCTGTTACAGTACCATATGTGTTATCTGTTTCCTGATTAATGCTAACTGATATATAGTATATATATATATATATATATATATATATATATATATATATATATATACCTGCTTACATTACCTATATTGTTCAGATTACCTAATAAATCATAATGTGTTCAAACTCAAGGAACCAGAAATGATATATTACTAGTTCTGGCCTTATCATTCCCTTCTAGCATTGATTACTTGCTTTCCTTTAAAAAGTTTCTGCCTCAGGAAAATAAAAATAGACCCACATATGCTATCTTCAATTTCTAAAAGATGCTATAAAGGAAGTATCTCCTTTATAATGAAGATGGTCAAATATAATTTTACCAGTCACACACTTTAAAATAACTTATTTTAAACATCTGAGGCAGACCCTTCCCTGTGGCACAGGGATTAAAATTTCAATGCTATCAAACTATCACAACCTACTGTAGCATGAGTTCAATCCTGGCCAGGTAGCTATATGGTGCAGCAGACCTCTCCTGTCTCACCAGCTGCTCCCCTCAGCAGTGTATTTCAGTAGATGCACCTGTTCTCCTCCCCACTCTGTCTCTGTGAATCCTCTCTCTCACCCCTGGCACATCTAGCCTGCAACCTAGTTCTTGTATGCATATGCATAAAAATTTTTTAAAAATCTTTAAAAATAAAATAAAATAAAGTTTTGAGGCATAATTACCTAATTATACAAAGAAGAAAATTTGAAGCTTTTTTGTTTTATAACAACGACAACTGGAATTTATAGACTTATTTGCAAACTATGATATTAAATGAAAAACATTGTTATTTTTATTTAATCCCTAATATATTCTGTGAAATAATGTTAATTTCCCTTATATATGTTCTCCAATATATAGCTAATATTTTTCAGTTACATAACATCAGAATCATCAGTTGTACCCAATATTTTGACAATTATGTGTACTTTTAAATCATTGAGATGTATATTATAAATTGTTAGGCAACATTTATGTCTGACTTTAGAATCATGCAACTTATTCCCCTAGCTACTTGAATAATTGCAAATTGAAACTTGTTCTGGGATTAAAAATGAAAAAAAAAAGTTCACTCAAGGTTCTACTACCTTCCTGAAGGGAACTGGCATTCTGCATTATGATCAGATCGTCTTATAATGGGGAACAACTATACAATTTTTGATTCATTCATGTTCTTCCTTATATGAGCTATCATAATTAGTGTTACAATCAACATTTTAGTGCATAAAGATTTTGAAATGATGGTTTTGTGTTCTTTGGACAAATGTTCAGTGTGGAACATATTGGGAAGTGGGGAAACAGCATAAACACATGTAAATAAACAACGTTGGATAATCCTGTAATTAACTACACACACAAAAATAAATTCAAAATGGCTCAATTCCTATAACCTTGGAAATCAAAGTGAAAATGAAAAATTGGTGGTTTACCTCACATTTAAAAACTTTTATGATTAAATAATATGTGTCAATTAAAATAGAACTTTATGGTAGAAAATATTATATATTAAACAACCAACAAGGGATTAAGATCCAAGATATGAACTCACACAGTTCAACATTAAAAACAAAAACAAAATTGATAAATTGGCAACACATCTTGACAGATAATTCATGAAAGGGGATATCCAGAAGGCCAATGGATACATGTGAAAGTGTTCATCACTTTTAATAAGGGGAATGCAGGTTAAATCCAGAAATATCCCACACTTTTGAGGATAGCACTATTGAAAATACCACTACCTCTGGAGATGATGTGAAGAATGTTTATTACATTGTTGGTGGGGATGTAAACTGAGGCAACCTTTTTTGGAAAGTGATCCAGATTTACTTTTTTTTTTTTAATCTTTTTTTTTTTTTTAAGATTTATTTCTTTATTTATACAAGCACTGGGTACAGTCAGAAGCACGGGAGGGTGAGAGAATTCACCAGAGCCAGAGCAGGGAACAGAAAACAGGCAGACTGGTGAAGAAATACACTGCTGAGGGGAGCAGCAGGCGCCACAGGAGAGGTCTGTCGCGCCATGTGGGACCCTCGCCAGTGGCCGGGGATGGAACTGGCGCTGCAGAGGCTGCGGGCAGCTTCACAGCCCAGCGCTCAACTGCTGCGCCACCAGGGGAGGCCCCAGATTTACTTTTAACAAAATAAAACTGGAAACACAATATGGCCAAGGATTGTCTCCAAAGATATCTTTATCATTTGTGTCATCAACTATATCAACAATGTCTTCCTCTATGTATTTCATTGCTACAAGTCATATTGAAAACTTAATCCATTTGAAATTTATTTTTGTGCATGAAGTTACAGAGTGACCCAATTTTGTTATTTTACATGTGTCTATGGAGTTTTCCCAGCACCATTTGTTAAAGATACTGTCACCTTTGGTTGTAGCTGCTTCATTATGTTTAATCATTTCTGGACTTTCAATTCAGTTCTATGTTTCTATTTTTATTCCAATATCACATTATTTTAATTACTGTAGCTTTATTAAATATCTTCCTTAATTTTATTGACTTGTCAACCATTTACACAGCCATATATTTTTGTACTGAAATTATTATTTATTTACATATTTGAATAACTTTGGGGTTACACTTGTACTTATCCATGTATATATATGCTTCACTTTTCCACCAAACCAACCAATGCCCTACCTCTTTCTAACACTTCCCTCTTCATTTCCTCTGTTCCCTCTGGTAGCCTCTGCAGTTTTCACTAAATCTAAATTCATTTTTTTTGCTGTATTTTGCCAATATTATTTTTGGTTCTTAATTTTCCACAGATAAGTGAAACTATCTAGTAAGTTTCTTTCATGTTATGACTTATTTCATCCACCTTAATTAATTACCTCAGAGTCCGTACATTTTGTCCAAAGAGACACAATTTACAATTTTTCAGTAGCTGAGTAGTATCATATTAAATATATGTTCCATAAATTCTTTATGCAGTCACCTGGTAATGGACATTTAAGTTGATTCTATAAGTTGAGTATTGTGAGTAATGTTGCTGTGAATTTAGGAGTACATAAAGATTTTTCATATTAGTGCGATCATATTCTTTAGTTAAATACTTAGCAGTGGTATTTCTGAACCTTGAGGTATTTTCATTTTTATGATGAATTTCCAGAATGTTTCCACAGAGACTATCCCAGTTACCTTCCCACCAACACTTGAGGAGTGTTTCCTTTTTTCTCCACATCTCACCAAAATTTGTTCTATTCCAATTTTCTCTCTCTTTTTTTTATATACAGACCATTTTCTCAGAGGTGAAGTGATAACTTATTGTATATTTGATTTACATTTCACTTATTATAAGTGATGTTGAAAAGTGTTTCACATATGTATATACATTCTGAATGCTTTCTTTAGGGAAAAAAAAACATTTTTGTTTTTGCCTGTTTTTTCTTTGAAATGATTTTTTGTCTGTTGTTGATAAGGGTCTTTATATACTCTGGAAAGTAAACCCTTGTCAGGTATGTGATGTCCAAATATTTTCAACTAGCCCATATATTGCCTTTTGTTGTAGGGGAAGGTTTATATATCAGTACAAGAGCTTTCAATTTGACATAGTATTATTTTTATATTTTGCTTTTGTCTCCCTTAACACTGGAGTTGAGATCCAGATCCTTTTTTTTTTTTTTTTTTTTTTTTGCATTGAAGAACTGGGGTGTAGACCAGAGGTGCGGGGGTTAAAAAATTTCAGCAGAGACAGAATGGGGAATCAGAACAGGCATATTTACCGAAACACACTGCTGAGGGGAGCTGGGAGTGAGACAGGAGAGATCCGCTGCACCATGTGTGTGTTAGCTCCCTGGCTGTGGGTCATGAAACTAGGGGGGTAGCAGGGATGGTCTAGACTTAAACCCTAGACCATCAGGGAGAACCCCAGATACTTTTCTATGGTTGATGTCCAGGAGTATATCACCTATGTTTCCTTTTATTCATTTCATGGTTTCAGGACTTACATCTTGAGCAGATCAATCACAAGCACATAAATCAAAAGACTAAACAAAAATATTCCTAAAAACAAAAGCCAGGATCATGACTTTTCTAGTAAATACTATGAAATATTCAAAAAAGATCTAATTCCTATCTTTCTCAGAGATTTCTTTTTGAAAAACAAAGAGGGGGCCTCCCCGGTGGTGCAGTGGTTGAGCGCTGGGTTGCGAAGCTGCCCGCATTGCAGCGCCAGTTCGATCCCTGGCTGCTCTCCGGCCACCGGAGGAGGGTCCCACATGGCACACATACCTCTCCTGCCGCCCAGTGCTCCTCTCAGCAGTGTACTTTAGTCCTTCTGTCTGCTCTGTTCCCTGCTCTGGCTCTGGTGAATTCTCTCACCCTCCTGCACTTCTGACTGTACCCAGTGCTTGTATAAATAAATAAATACATAAATAAATAAATAAATAAATAAATCTTAAAAAATATTTATTTATGCAAACAAGAACTGGGGTACAGGCCAGAGGTGTGTGTGGGGGGATGAGAGGGTTCACCAGAGACAGAATGGGAAACAGAACAGGTAATTGACTGAAGTACACTGCTGAGGGGAGCAGCAAGCAAAGCAAAAGTTGTCTGCTGCACCATGTGGGTAACTCCCTGGACAGGGATCGAACTTGTACTGCAATGGCTGCAAATAGCTTCATAGGTTGCATCTTAACACCTTGCATCACCAGGGAGGCCCTGAATCATTATTTCCTATATAAAAATTATAGTTTAGTATAAAGTCAGGTTATATGATGCTTCCACATATTTTTTCTCTTCTCCTTTACTTTGTGAGTTATTTTATAATTCCATATTAATTTCAATATTTTGTTTGAGTTTTTTGAAATATATTGTTGGTATTTGATGAGGAATGCATTAAATTTATATTGCTTTTGATAGAATAGTAAATTTCATTATATTGATTGTCCCCATCCAAGAGTATGGTATATCTTTTTCATTTTCTTTTGTCATAATATAAATCATTTAATAAAGTCTAGTTCTCATTGTATAGGTCCTTAACAGACTGATTAAGTTAATGGTGAGGGATTTGGTTATTTGGGAGGCAGTGAGTGGAATGATTTTCTTTATTATGTTTTCTTCTCATTTGTTGTTTGCATATAAAAATGAAACAATTTTCTTTGTGAAGGACCTATACAAAGAAAAGTATAAAACACCATTAAAAGAAATAGAAGAAGACACAAAGTAATGAAAAGTCATCCCCTGCTCATGGATTGGAAGAATTAAAATTGTGAAAATGGCCATCCTACCAAAAATAATTTATAGATTCAGTGCTATTCCAATAAAAATTTCAGTGACATTCTTCAAAGAAATACTGATGAAATCCATATGGAAACACACACACACACACACACACACAAAACATGAATAGCCAAAGCCATACTGATGAAAATAAAGAAAAATGGAGGTCTCACACTCCCAGACTTCAAGCTATACTACAAAGCCATAATAATTAAAGCAGTATGGTATTGGAACAAAAACAGACACACAGACCAATGGAACCAAACATAGAGCCCAGAAACAAAGCCAAACTTATATGGACAACTAAACTTTGACAAAGGAACAAAGAATCTGCAATGGAACATGGATAGTTTGTTCAATAAATGGTGCTGGGAAAATGAATGAAACTAGACCACTACCTCTTACCATGCACAAAAATCAACTCAAAATGGATAAAAGTACTATGCATAAGACCTGAAACCATAAAATATATAGAAGAAAATAATGGTAAAAAAAGTACAAGACATACATCTCAGTAACATCTTTAAAGACTCATCACATAAAGCAAAGAAAGTGAAGGAAAAGATAAACACTTGGCATTACATTAAATCGAAAAGCATCCCTACAGCAAAAGAGACATTAACCAAAACAGAGAGACACCCCACTGACTGGTAAAAAATTTTGCACTTCATTCAACTGATAAGAGACTGATCACAAAGATATACAAATAACTCACATGACTCAACAAAAAAAGAAAACTATCCAGTCAAGAAATGGGCAGAAGAACTTAAAAGCCATTTCTCCAAAGAGGAAATGCAAATGGCCAGTGGGCATATGAAAAAATTAAGAAAAATACCAGACGGTTTCAATTATAAGAGGAATATAGGGGAATCAAATAAGACATCCATGAAAAAAAAAATACAAAACACACCAAAACAGTAACAGACAATTATAAATTTGAGACATCCTGCAGGGGGAGGAGGAGGGAAGAGGATCAAAGGGAGGGAGAAAGGTGCACAGGGGACTTTGGTTATGATGCACAGGTGCATTGGTGATGGAAACTGTATGTGAACTACACCTGGTTGGGGGGGGGTGAAGCAAATATTGTTTTAAAATGAACAATGAATAAAAAATAAATAATTGAAAAAAAAAACAAAAAAATGAAACAGATTTGTATATGTTGGTTTTGTAACATGCCACTTTGCTTTAATCATCTATTGTTTCTAGTAACTATTTGTTGGAGACTTTATGGTTTGAATAAAATAATTAATATAAGTTATATATCTATAATATAATATTTATACTATATCATTTGCAGATAGTGATAGTTTTACTCTTTCTTTTCAGATATGAATTCCACTTATCTCCTGACATCTGATTACTCTAGCCCAGACCTCTAAATGTATGTGGTGATAGTGGAAATCCTTTTCTTGTTAATGATCACACATTGGAAATTTTCAGGGTTTTATCATTAAGAAATATATAGGTTGTTCCTTTGTAATATTTGACCTTTTTTTTAGTTTTAAGATATTTTAGATTAGTCCAACTAACATTCTGTGGGAATAGACTAGCAATTATAACAAGATTAAAGTTATTAAAATAAATGATAAAAGTTGTCTTTATAAAACAAAATTAAACTTATAAGCCACACTTACTAAATCCAATGCAGTGGTCCACATCTGATCTCTCCACAAAATCTTTCAGGTTGGGAACATTTAGGATGAGCTAGGACAAGGCTCATATGATTTATTTATTATTTACTTATTTTTAACTGAAGTAATATTGGGATATCCCATCAGGTATTAGCACCTTAGTGCACCCACCACCAACTCAACCATATTCCACCTCCATTGAACATTGTGTTTCCTTCACTCTGTTCTTTTCCCTCCTCCATCCCCTCCTCCTTTGTAGTGGCAGTTCTGTAGTCAGCTATCAAGGGATAGTTTTTCATCTTGTCTTTATCTGATTATTTGGTTAATTTATATTACACATATTAGTAACACCATCCAGTAATTGTATTTTTCCCTCTGACTTATTTCACTTAGCATGATCCTTTCAAACTCAGTCCATATTGCCGTAAATGAAATGAGTTTATCTTTTCTAATCACTGTTTAGTAATCCACTGTTCAGTATGTGTGTGTGTGTGTGTGTGTGTATATATATATATATATATATATATATATATATATAACACATCTTCTTAATCCACTCATATTCTCTGAAACATTTAGGTTATTTCCATAGTTTAGCTGTAGTAAATTGTGCTGCTTAAACATGGGAGTGCCAGTTCCTTTCTAATTTGTGTTTTTGAATTTTTCTAGGTAGATGGCTAGGAGTAGAATTATTGGGTTGAATGATAGATCTGTGTTTAATGTTTTGAGATACATCCATACTACTGTCCATAAGGGATGGAACAATTTGCATTTTTTTTAATATTTATTTACTTATGCATATAAGAGCTGGGGTACAGACCAGAGGTGCAGGGTATGAGAGTATTCACCTGAGACAGAACAGGAAAACTAACTGAAATACACCACTGAGGGGAGCAACGGGCAAGACAGGAGAGGTCTGCTGTGCCATGTGGGTCAGCCCGGATGGGGATTGAACTCTTGCTGCAGTGACTGCTCATAACTTCATAGTGCTGAGACTTAACCACTTGTGTCACCAGTGAGGCCCCCAATTTGCATTTTTTCTAGCAGTGTAGATGGGTTTCCTGTTCTCACATCCTCACAAGCACTTGTTGTCTCTGGTGTTTTTGATATAGTCATTCTTACAGGCATGAGATGGTATAACACTGTGGTCTTGACTTGCATTTTTCTAATAATCAGTAATTGTGAACATTTTTTTTTCATGTGTGTATTGACCATTCTCATGTCATCTTTAGGCATGTGTCTGATTAGTTGTGATGACATATTTTGATTGTGCTATTTGTTTTGTTTTTTTGTAGAGTTTTATAAGTTATTTCAATGTCTTTGCTATCAGTCCTTCATCAGAATGCAAGGTGTGCAAATATTTTCTCCCATACAGTAGGATGTCTATTCATTTTATTTATGGTTACTGTTGATAAATAAAAGTTTTTTATTTTTATTATTTTTTAAAGATTTATTTATTTATTTATACAAGCACTAGGTACAGTCAGAAGCGAGGGAGGGTGAGAATTCACCAGAGCCAGAGCAGGGAGCAGAACAGGTAGAAGGACCGAAGTACACTGCTGAGGGGAGCAGCGGGCGGCAGGAGAGGTCTGCGCGCCATGTGGGACCCTCCTCCGGTGGCCAGGGATCGAACCGGTGCTGCACAGGCTTCGGGCAGCTTCGCAACCCAGCGCTCAACCGCTGTGCCACCAGGGAGGCCCTAAATAATTTTTTTTTTAGTTTGATATAGTCCCAGAAGATTATGTACTCTTTTATTTTCCTTGCTGCTCGGAGTAAATCCTAAAAAGGCAACACTAAAGCTTATGTCGTGAAATGTTTTGCCAATGTTTTCTTTCATGTAGTGTATGATTTCAAGTTTTAGATCCAAGTCTTTGATCTATTTTGAGTTGATTTTTGGTATATGGTTCAAAATTGTTTTCTGGTTTCATTATTTTTCATAAAACTGTTCAGTTATACTAAGCCCCCTTTTCTGGAAAAGGTTATCCTTGTTCTAGTTTATGATTTTGTCTCCTTTTTCATACATTAGCTGTCCATATAGGTGTGGGTTTGTTTCTAAGCTCTCATTTCTATTCCACTGCTCTGTGCATCTGTTCTTGCCTTAGAATCAGTCTGTTTTAATTATTGTGACTTTACAATATAGCTTGTGATTTGGAAGTGTGATACCATCATTGTCTTCTTTGTCAATGCTGCTTTTGTTATTTTATGTCTTTTGTTATTCCACATGAATTTCAGTTGTATGTCCTCCAGTTCTTTGAACTATGCCATCTATATTTTTATCAGGATTGTATTGAATTTGTATATTTTATAATGTTGATTCTTTCAATCCAGGAGCAGGATTTTTTTTTTTTTTGGATGTTTTGGGTCTTCTTTTTCTTTCAACTATGTCTTATATTTTTATTTGTATAGATCTTTTACCTCCTTTTTTAAGTTTACTAATAGTTACTTAAAATTTTGTTATTGTAAATGAATTAATTTCTTAATTTCTACCTTTTCTGTATAATTGTTTGTATAGGAAGGGAAACAGTTCTAAATTGATTGTTTCAATTAGTTTTTTCTTGGAACTTTAAGGGCTGTCTATGTACAGTAAATGTCATTTGGAAATACCAATAACTTTAATTCTTCTGATTTATCAGATAGAGAGTGGAGAGCAGAAGAGGCCGACTGACCAAAATAAACTGCTGAGGGGAGCAGCAGTTGAAGAAGGAGAGGTCTGTTGCACCATTTATGTAGCTCCCTGATTGGCCGGAGATCCAACTCCAGCTGTAGAGGCTGCAGATAGCTTCACAGTGCTGTGCTTAACCCCTTGTGCCACCAGGGAGGCCCATGATCATATGTGTTTTATTTATTTTTTTATTGTTGTTGTTGATATAGAGACTTACACTGTTTTGTTTTCAGATATCAAACCATCTTTGGATACCTGGAATGAATTCCATTTGATTATGGTGCCTAATCCTATTAATGTATTGCTGGATTTGTTTTTATTTTATTTTATTTTTGTGTCTGTGTTCATTGGGGACAATGGTTTGTACTTTTATTTATTTTTGTTATCTTTTTCTCAGTTTGGTATTAAATAAAACATTTAGAAGTACTCCATAGTTTTTATTTTTTTATATAATAAATTTTATTTTTATATTCCCCATACAATTGCAACCCCCTTATTTTGACCCCAATCCCTCCCCTCCCGCCCTCTACCCCACATAAAGTGTCTCTTGTTCATAGTTTTTTGTCGATTTTGATTTTCACTTTCTTATAGTTATTCATTTTTCTGGTCCCTTATTTAAGTTTTCTAGATTCCTGCTATGAGTGAGACCATCCTGTATTTTTCTTTTTCTTTCTGGCTTATTTTGCTGAGCATGATCCCTTCCAGCGCCATCCATGTTGCTGCAAATTGCATGTGTTTATCTTTTTTGAATGCTGAGTAATATTCCATGGTGTATATGTACCACATCTTCTTGATCCAGTCATCTATTTTTGGGCATTTGGGTTGTTTCCAAAGCTTAGCTATTGTAAATAGTGCTGCTATAAACATAGGGGTGCAGGTGCTCTTTGGAATTGATGTTTCTGTGTCCTTTGGGTAAATACCTAGGAGTGGAATTGCTGGATCATATGGAAGCTGTATGTTTAGTAGGTCCAGAAATCTCCACACAGATCTCCATAGTGGTTGAACCAGTTTGCACAAACACCAACAGTGCAGAAGAGTTCCTTTTTCTCCACACCCTCGCCAACATTTGTTGTTGCTAGTTTTTTTTAATATGTTCCATTCTCTCAGGGTAGTTTTGATTTGCATTTCCCTGATTACAAGTGATGTTGAACATTTTTTCAAATGCCTATTGGCCATTTGCATTTCTTCTTCAGAGAAGTTTCTTTTTAGCTATTCTGCCCATTTTTTGACTGGATTATTTTCTTTGTTGTTGAGTCTCATCAGCTCTTTGCAGATTTTTGTGATCAGTCCTTTATCATTAGTGTTGTGTGCAAAAATGTTCTCCCAGTTGGTGGGGTTTCTCTTTGTTTTTGTTATTGTCTCTTTTGCTGTACAGAAGCTCTTTAATTTGATGTAGTCCCAGCTGTTTATTTTTGCCTTCACTAACACTGCTTTGGGTGATGTGTCTGTAATTTTTGGGAAGAGTTGAACGAAGATAGGTATTAGTTCTTCTTTAAAGGCTGGCAAGAATTCGCTTGTGAATCTGTTCCTGGACACATTTTTATGGGAAGAGTGGATTATAGTTTCAATTTCCTTGCTAGGTTGGTTTGCTCAGGGTTTCTATTTCCTCCTTACTTAGTCTTGGATGATTATACAATTCTAAGAATTTGCCCATCTCTTCTAGGTTATTCAATCTGTTCACATATATAAATGTTCATAGTACCATTTTAATTTCTGCAGCATCTATTGTGATTTACCCTCTTTCATTTTTGAATCTATGTATTTAAGATTTCTTCTGTATTTTCTTGGTGAAACTTGCAAGAGGTTTCTCTGCTTTATTTGCTTTTTCAGAGACCAGTTTTTTTTTGTTTCATTAGTCTTTTAGACAATCTTTTCCCATTTTTGTTTCATTTACTTCTATTTTTGATTTCTATTATTTCTGTTCTACTGGCTTTTGGATTTGTTTGTTTTCCTAATTCCTCAAGTTGAGAGAGAATGCTGTGTATTTGAGCTCTCTTGTTTATTGATATGAGGCTGTATTTTTATATATTCAATCTTAGTACTGTTTTTGTTGTATCCCATAAGTTTTGGATGGTCATGTGCTTGTTTTTTTATTTGTCTTGAGGTATTTTTAAAAAAAATCTCTTTGATTTCTTCAATAACCCAATAGTGTCAATAATGTATTTTTTTCTGTTTCCATATATTAAAAAAAAATCCCCTGACTTGTTTTGATAGATGATTTCTTGTTTGATACCTTTATAGTCTAAGTAGATGCTGGGTATGATTTTAATATTCGTGGAATTACAGTTTTTGTTTGTTTGTTTGTTTTGTTTTTGCTTTTGCTTTGCCCCAGAATGTAGTTTATTCTGGAGAATGTATAATGTTCACTTGAGAAAAATATGTATTCTCATTTTTTGGGTGCAGTTACCTGTATATGTCTATGAAACCAAAATGTCTAATTATTCTTCTAAGGTTATTATATCCCTATTTATTTTCTTTCAAATTGGTCTATCAATTGGTTAGAGTGAAGTATTGAAATCTGCTACCACATATGTGTTTTTTTCCCAATGCTTGTTTTCAGAGTTCATAGCAGTTGCCTAATGTATTTTAGCATACCTTCATTTGGTGATATATGTTGATGAGTATTATGTCTTCTTTATGTATCTTTCCCTTTATCATTATATACTGTGCCTCCTTGTCTCTCATTACCTTTTATTAACTGGCAATGTATTTTGTCTAACATAAATATGGCTATTCCTAGATTGATTGCCAACACTTTTCTTTGATCCAGCATTTGTCTTTAGAATTAGGTCTGTCACCTGAGACAACAGAGGGTTGGATTCTACTTCATTTTTTTAAAATAAATTTTATTTTTATATTCCCCATACAATTGCAACACCTTTATTTAAACCCCAATCCCTCCCCTCACCCCACCCCACCACCCATAGAATGTCTCTGGTTCATAGTTGTTTGTTGATTTTGATTTTCACGTTCTTATAGTTATTCAATTTCCTGGTCCCTTATTTAAGTTTTCTAGATTCCTGCTATAAGTGAGACCATCCTGTATTTTTCTTTTTCTTTCTGGCTTATTTCGCTGAGCATGATCCCTTCCAGTGCCGTCCATGTTGCTGCAAATTGCATATGTTTATCTTTTTTGAATGCTGAGTAATATTCCATGGTGTATATGTACCACATCTTCTTGATCCAGTCATCTATTTTTGGGCATTTGGGTTGTTTCCAAAGCTTAGCTATTGTAAATAGAGCTGCTATAAACATAGGGGTGCAGGTGCTCTTTGGAATTGATGTTTCTGTGTCCTTTGGGTAAATACCTAGGAGTGGAATTGATGGATCATATGGAAGCTGTATGTTTAGTAGGTCCAGAAATCTCCACACAGCTCTCCATAGTGGTTGGACCAGTTTGCACTCCCACCAGCAGTGCAGAAGAGTTCCTTTTTCTCCACATCCATGCCAACATTTGTTGTTTCTAGTTTTTTTAATATGTGCCATTCTCACTGGTGTAAGATGGTATCTCATGGTAGTTTTAATTTGCATTTCCCTGATTACAAGTGATGTTGAACATTTTTTCATATGCCTGTTGGCCATTTGCATTTCTTCTTCAGAGAAGTTTCTTTTTAGCTCTTCTGCCCATTTTTTGACAGGATTATTTTCTTTGTTTGTGTTGAGTCTCATCAGCTCTTTGCAGATTTTTGTGATCAGTCCTTTATCATTAGTGCTGTGTGCAATAATGTTCTCCCAGTCGGTGGGTTTTGTTATTTGTTTTGTTATTGTCTCTTTTGCTGTGCAGAAACTCTTCAATTTGATGTAGTCCCAGCTGTTTATCTTTGCCTTCACTATCACTGCTTTGGGTGATGTGTCTGTAAAAATGTTTTTGATGTGCATATCCCATAGTGTGTCGCCTATATTTCCTTCTATGTATTTTATGGTTTCAGGTCTTATGTCTATTTCTTTAATCCATTTTGAGTTGATTTTTGTGTATGGTGTGAGGTAGTGGTCAAGGTTCATTCTTTTGCATGTAGTGACCCAGTTTTCCCAGCACCATTTATTGAACAAACTTTCTTTGGTCCAATGCATAGTCTTTGCTCCTATGTCAAAGATTAGTTGACCATAAATCTGTGGGTTTATTTCTGGATTTTCTATTTGATTCCATTGGTCTGTGTGTCTGTTCTTGTTCCAATACCATGCAGGTTTGATGATTATGGCTTTGTAGTATAGTTTGAAGTCTGGGAATGTGATGCCTCCATTCCCTTCATTTTTTTTTCAGGAGAGCTTTGGCTATTTGGGGTTTTTCTTTGAAGAATGACATTGAAATTTTGATTGGAATAGCATTGAATCTGTATATTGCTTTCGGTAGGATGGCCATTTTAATAATGTTTATTCTTCCAATCCACGAGCAGGGGATGTCTTTCCATTTCTTTGTGTCTTCTTCTATTTCTTTTAACAGTGTTTTATAGTTTTCTTTGTATAGGTCCTTTACCTCTTTTGTTAGATTTATTCCCAAACATTTGATTTTTTTTGTTTCGATAATAAAAGGGATTTTTTTTTATTTCTTCTTCTTCAGATTTATTGTTTGTGTAGAGGAAGGCTACTGACTTTTGCGTGTTGATTTTGTATCCTGCCACTTTATAGAACTGATTGATGAGTTGAATTAGTTTTTCTGTGGAGTTTTTGGGGTTCTCTATGTAGATTATCATATCATCTGCAAATAGTGATAGTTTGACTTCTTCATTTCCTATTTGGATTCCTTGTATGTCTTTCTCTTGTCTTATTGATCTGGCTAGGACTTCCAGTATTATATTGAAAAGTAGTGGTGAGAGTGGACATCCTTGCCTTGTTCCAGATCTTAATGGAATTGCTTTCAGCTTTTCACCATTGAGAATGATACTGACTATTGGCTTGTCATATATGGACTTTATGATGTTGAGGTACGTTCCTTGTATCCCAAGAATTTCAAGGGCTTTTATCATGAATGGGTGTTGCACTTTGTCGAAAGCTTTCTCGGCATCTATTGATATTATCATATGGTTTTTATATTTCTTTTTGTTGATGTGTTCGATAACGTTGATTGATTTTTGGATGTTAAACCATCCTTGTGTCCCTGGCATGAATCCTACTTGGTCGTGGTGAATTATCTTATGGATACATTGTTGGATTCTGATAGCTAAAATTTTATTGAGGATTTTTGCATCAGTGTTCATTAGGGAGATTGGCCTATAGTTTTCCTTTTTTGTGTTGTCCTTGTTCGGTTTTGGTATTAGTGTAATGTTGTCTTCATAAAACATGTTTGGTATTGTCCCTTCCTTCTCAATTTTTTGGAAGAGTTTGTGAAGGATAGGCACTAATTCGTCTCTGAATGTTTGGTAGAATTCATTTGTAAATCCATCAGGTCCTGGGCTTTTGTTTTTGGGGAGGTTTTTGATTACCATTTCAATTTCGCTGCTTGTAATTGGTCTGTTTAGGTGTTCAATTTCTTCTTTATCTAGCTTTGGGTGGTTGTAGAGTTGTAGGAATTTTTCCATCTCCTCTAGATTGTTGAACTTGTTTCCATATTACTGTTCATAGTAGTTACTGAATATTCTTTTGATTTCTGCTGTGTCTGTTGTGATTTCTCCTCTTTCATTTGTGATCCTGTTTATTTGTGCTTTCTCCCTTTTTTCCTTTGTGAGCTTGGCTAGGGGTTTGTCTATTTTATTGATTTTTTTCTAAGAACCAGCTCTTGGTTTCATTGATCTTTTGGATTGTTTTTTTAGTTTCGATTTTATTTATTTCTGCATTGGTTTTTATTATTTCTTTTCTTCTACTGGTTTTGGGGTTTTTTTGTTGTTCTTTTTCTAGATCTTTGAGCTTCAAGATTAGGTTGTTTCTTTGAGTTCTTTCTTGTTTCTTGATGTGAGCCTCTATTGCTATGTATTTTCCTCTTATTACTGCTTTTGCTGCATCCCATACATTTAGGAAACTGGTGTCCTCCTTGTCATTCAATTGAAAGAATTTTTTAATTTCTTCTTTGATCTCCTCATTAGTCCAGTGGTCTTCTGGTAGTGTGGTTTTCAATCTCCATGAGGTAGGAGAGTTCCTTACCTTCTTTTTATGGTTTATTTCTAGGTTGATGCCATCATGGTCAGAAAAGATGGTTGGTATGATTTCAGTCTTGGTGTATCTGTTGATGTTTGTCTTGTGCCCCAGTATGTGATCGATCCTGGAGAATGATTTGTGTGCGCTTGAGAAAAATGTGTACTCCGTTTTTTTGGGTTTAGTGTTCTATAGATGTCTGTTAAGACCAAGCACTCTAGGTCCTTATTTAGAGCTTTAGTGTCTTTACTTATTTTTTGTCTCGTTGTTCTATCCATTGCTGTTAATGTTGTGTTGAAGTCTACCACTACGTATGTGTTTTCTCTGATGTCTGTTTTCAGAGATATCAACAGTTGTCTGATATATTTTGGTGCTCCTTCGTTTGGTGAATATATGTTAATGAGTGTTTTTTCTTCTTGAAGTGTTGTCCCCTTGATCATAATGTAGTGACTGTTGGGGTCTCTTTTTACCTTTTGAGTTTGAAATCTGTTTTATCTGATATAATTATTGTTGTTCCTGCTTTCTGTTCTGGTCCATTTGCTTGTAGGATTGTTTTCCATCCTTTAACTGTGAGTTTATTTTTATCTTTTGTAGCTAAAATATTTCCTGGAGACAGCATAAGGTAGGGTTTTCTTTCTTAATCCAGCCTGCGACTCTGTTTCTTTTTATTGAAGAGTTTAGTCCATTTACATTTAGGGTTAATATTGATATGTTAGCATCTGTATTTGCCATTGTGTTTGTCTTTCCTTTGATTTTATTTATTTATTCTATTATTAACTTTTTTTTTGGCCTTCTTTCTTTGTTATTTGTCCCTCTGAGGTTCTGGCTTTAGGACTCCTTGTAGTATTTTTTGGAGTGGGGGTTTAGTTGTAATGAAATTCTAGAGTTTCTGTTTGTCTGGGAAGGTCCTTATTCTTTCTTCATAGAGGAAGGAGAGCTTTGCAGGATAGAGTATTCTTGGTTGGCATCTGTTTTCTTGGAGTCTGTTGACTATGTCCCTCCACTCTCTCCTTGCCTGTAGTGTTTCTTCGGAGAAGTCTGATGTCAGCCTAATTGGTTTTCCTTTGTATATTATCTATTTCTTCCCTCTTGTCAGCTTCATTAATTTTTCCTTGTCCTGGATTCTTGGAGCTTTACTATTATGTGTCTTTCTGTTTTTTTCCTTTCGTCGTTGAAGTTTGGTGTTCTTGCTTCTTGTATATCAATTTTGAATATTTTCTCTGTTCCTACATCTCTCTCCTTTCCTTCTGGTATTCCTATAACTCTTATATTTCCTTTCCTCGTGGAGTCAGATAATTCCTGAAGTCGTTCTTCAGTGTTTTTCCTTCGTACTTCTCTTTCCTTTTCTGTTTTGGTTCTTTTTATTTCTGTGTCTTCAAGAGTTCTTATTTGTTCTTCCATTTCATCTATTCTGCTTTCATTGCTTTTCCCAGAGTTCTTTAGTGTCTCCATTAATTCTTTGATCTCCTGCATTTCTTTTACTTCCCTCTTTAGGGACTCAATTTCATTCTTCTGATCATTGATTATGTTTCTGTTATCATTGTTTTCCTTTATGAGTTCTGTCATTTTTTTAATCATGGCAATTTGAAGTTCTCTATCTGGAAGGCTCAGAAGTTCTTCCACGTTACTGTGGTTGTAATCTGGGGGGTGGTTTTCTTTTTGTGGTGTGCTTTTATCCTGAAGAGTTGCTTGGTTGCTTGTGGTTCTTCTACTCCCTACTGTCTGTTTTCTAATTTGCCGTATGCATTGGGACACTATTGCTGGGACTGGCCGGCATCTTGGGTGAACTTCTCCGCTCCCCTCTAGCTCCTCTGGGTGCCATCTGTGAGTTCCAAGCAGTCTTTACTGAAGAAAGGTCCCTGTTCTAAAATGGTGATATGGGACACACTCCCCTGCGTGCCTGGTCTGCCCAGGCGGTGGGTTCCCACTCCCCCTCTGGGCTCGGACTGCAGGCCAGAAGGGGCCTGGTGTGGGCGAAATTCCCTGCTCCCCTCCTGCTCCTCTGGGAGCCTTCTGCTGGTTTCAGGCAGTCTTTACTGAAGAATTGTCCCTGTTCTAAAATGGCGATGTGGGATGCACTCCCCATGCGCCCGGTCTCGGGCACACTCTTCTGCGCGCCCTATCTGCCCCGTCCGTGGTTGCCCGCTTCCACTCTGGGCTTGGACTGCTGGTCAGAAGGGGCCTGGCGTGGGCGAATTTTCCAACTCACCACTGGCTCTTCCGGGAGCCTTCTGCCATTTTCAAGCAGTCTTTTCTAAAGAAGGGTCCCTGTTCTATGGGTGTTGGTGATTTTTTTGTGGTCGCTAGGAGGCACCAGAGATCTCTCCTAGTGTCCTTGGGGAGCTGTTTTTTTTACCCAGTGGGACGGGAACAGAGTGGGAGTGGTGGGGAAAGCCTCAACGGCTTTGGTGTGCTGTGTCTGCCTTGTGCCCCACCGTTGTGGGGAACCCACACCCCGAGTTTCGTGCCCCAGGTCTCAGTTCCAAAGCCCTCAGGTCCAGGATGTGGGCTGTAGCCCAGTTCAGTGGCCACAGAAATGGCTCCTTTTGCACCCCACTCCCGTGCCAGGGCGCCTGGTTTCTGATTACTCAGGGAGGGACTTTTACCTCAGTGAGGACCCCCGCACATGTCCCCACAAGCCTAGGTTGCAGGCGCAGGGACCTGGGCAGCCGGGATCTGCGTTTGCTTTTCAAGAGTGCCGCTTTCCCGCACAAGCTTACCGGCTGGCCTGGGGCTGTGTGCAGGTCTCCAGAGTCTTTGTTTTTCTCTAATGGCACCCGGAGCCATTAGCTCACCTCTGCAGCGAATCCTGCAGGGTTCTCCACAGCTCCAGTTCACGGGGTGTGGTGGCTGAAATAATTCCTTTCCATTCACAGTCCTGCTTGATGCTTAGTTTGTTCTTGTTGGTTGTTTCAGTTTTTTGTTTTTTCCTCCTTTCTGTTGGTTGGAGAGTGCCGACTTTGTGGGTGGGGGAGGGTAGCAGGGTTCTGAGATTTCCTCCCTTCTAGTCCTCTTTTATGGCAACTTTCTTCTTTGGGTAGTTTGCTGGAGTCATCGTTTATCTTCTGTGTCCCAGTTCTCACTGGGACCTGCCGCTTTTCCTCCCTATTAACTTTTTTTTTTAATGGGAGATCTTACTCACAGCATTTCCTCGCCGCCATGTTGATCTGCCTCCACAGTTCTGATTGCTGGATTCTACTTCTTGATCCTACTGGATGCATACTTTTATTTTGTGAGTTTAGTCCATTTACATTTAAATGATTATTGATATGTGGTAGTCCATTGCTGCCTTTTTATTCTTAATTATTACAGGTTTATTTCCTTTCACTATTTCTTGGAGAGGTGGTTTAGTGTTTGCAAACTGTTTGAGCATTTCTTCATTTGGAATGGCCTTTATTTTTCCATCATATATGTAGAGGTGTCTTCCAGGATAGAGTACTGTTGGCTGGCTATTTTTTTTTTTCTTTTTAAGTGTTTGCAACAAGCTGGGCCTCCCTGGAGTGCAGGAGGTTGCACAGTGCTGCAAAGCTGTCTACATCCTCTGCAATTCAGGTTCATTCCCGGACAGCCAAGGAGATACCCTCATGGTGCAGCAGGCCCCACCCTTATCACCTGCTGCTCCCCTCAGCAGTATATTTCAGTCAGTCTGCTTATTCTGTTCCTGCTCTGTCTTTGATGAATCCTCTCACCCCCACCCCCGCACATCTGGCCTGCACCCCAGTTGTTGTATGTATAAATAAATAAATCTTTATTTAATTTTTTTTTAAGATTCATTTATTTATACAAGAGCTGGGACAGGCCAGATGTGTGGGAGGGTGCGTGGATTCACCAGAGACAGAGCGGGAAACAGAACAGGAAGATCGAATGAAATACACTGCTGAGGGGAGCAGTGGGCCAGACAGGAAAGGTCTGTCCACCACCTGGGGTTCTCCCAGGCTTGCCGGGATCAAACCTGTGCTGCAAAGGTAGCAGACAGCTTCACAGTGTGGTGCTTAACCGCCTGTACCACATGGGAGGCCCCAAATAAATAAATCTTAAAAAATAAAAAGTGTTTGGAACAAGCCATTCCATTATTTTTTATCGTGTTTTTGTTGTTTTTTCAGAGAAGTCTCTGATCATACCTGATTAGGGTTATTTTATATGTTATCTTCTTCCTCCCCCTTTCCAACTTAAGTGTTCTTACTCTCTTACTCTGTCCTGAATTTTTAGAAGTTTTATTATCACATGTCTTGCTATCTCTCTCTCTTTCTTTCTTTCTTTTTTTTTTATCTAGATATACCAGGGTTCTTTTACCTTCCTGTATTTGTATAATGTATTTGTTTCTCTAAGTTTGGTAGATGTGCTTCATTATTTCTATAAAAATATTTTGTGTTCAGCAACAGGGACCTTTCTTTGCTGGAGACTGTGTAAACCCAGCAGAAGGCTCACTGAGGAGCCAGAGGTAAGCTGGGAGGCTTGCCCATGCCGGGCACCTTCTAGCCTGCAGTTCCAGCCCAGAGGGGAGCAGCACCCACCGCTGAGGCAGACCGGGTGTGCAGGGGAGCGCGTCCCCTGCACTGGCATTTTGCAGCAGGGACCTTTCTTGCTGGAGACTGTGTGAACCCAGCAGAAGGCTCACCGAGGAGCCAGAGGTAAGCTGGGAGGCTTGCCCATGCCGGGCGCCTTCTAGCCTGCAGTTCCAGCCCAGAGGGGAGCAGCACCCACTGCTGGGGCAGACCGGGCGTGCAGGGGAGCATGTCCCCTGCACCGGCATTTTGCAGCAGGGACCTTTCTTGCTGGAGACTGTGTGAACCCAGCAGAAGGCTCACCGAGGAGCCAGAGGTAAGCTGGGAGGCTTGCCCATGCCGGGCACCTTCTAGCCTGCAGTTCCAGCCCAGAGGGGAGCAGCACCCACCACTGGGGCAGACCGGGCGTGCAGGGGAGCACGTTCCCGCATCGCCATTTTGCAGCAAGGACCTTTCTTTGCTGGAGACTTGTGAACCCAGCAGAAGTTCCACAGAGAAGCCAGTGGTGAGCTGGGAAGGTCGCCCAAGATGCCGGCCAGTATCAGCAACACAGTGTCACAAGGAATACGGCAAATTAGAAAACAGACAGTAGGGAGTAGAAAAACCACAGGCAACCCAGCAACTCCTCAGCAAAAAAGCACACCGCAAAAAGAAAACTATCTACCAGATTGCAATGACAGTAACTTGGAAGAACTTCTGAGCCTTCCAGATAGAGAATTTAAAATTGCTGTGATTAAAAACTGACAGAAGTCATAAAGGAAAACAATGATAAGGGGAAAATAATTAATGACCAGAAGAATGAAATTGAGTCCCTAAAGAGGGAAGTAAAAGAAATGCAGGAGATCAAAGAATAAATGGAGATGCTAAAGAACTCTGGGAAAAGCAATGAAAGCAGAATAGATGAAATGGAAGAATGAATAAGTACTCTTGAAGACACAGAAATAAAAATAACTAAAACAGAAAAGGAAGGAGAAGTACGAAGGAAAAAGACCAAAAAAAGACTTCGGGAACTATCTGACTCCATGAGGAAAGGAAATATAAGAGTTATAGGAATCCCAGAAGGAGAGGGGAGAGATGTAGGAACAGAGAAAATATTCAAGGATATAATTGAAGAGAACTTCCCAAACGCGAAGAAGGAGCTAAAAATTGAAATACAAGAAGCAAGAAGAACACCAAACTTCCATGACGAAAGGAAAAATACAGCAAGACACATAGTAGTAAAGCTCCCAAGAATCCAGGACAAGGAAAAAATAATGAAACTAACAAGAGGGAAGAAATAGATAGCATTCAAAGGGAAACCAATCAGACTGACATCAGACTTCTCAGAAGAAACACTATGGGCAAGGAGAGAGTGGAGGGACATAGTCAACAGACTCCAAGAAAACAGATGCCAACCAAGAATACTCTATCCCACAAAGCTCTCCTTCCTCTTTGAAGAAAGAATAAGGACCTTCCCAGACAAACAGAAACTCTGGAATTTTATTACGACTAAACCCCCACTCCAAAAAATACTACAAGGAATCCTAAAGCCAGAACTTCAGAGGGACGAATAACAACAAAAGAAGGCCAAAGAAAGTTATTAAAAGAATAAATAAATAAAATCAAAGGAAAGACAAACACAATGGCAAATACAGATGCTAACATATCAATAATAACTCTAAATGTAAATGGACTAAACTCTTCAATAAAAAGACACAGAGTTGCAGGCTGGATTAAGAAACAAAACCCAACCTTTTGCTGTCTCCAGGAAACACATTTAGCTGCAAAAGATAAAAATAGACTCAAAGTTAAAGGATGGAAAACAATTCTACAAGCAAATGGACCAAAAAAGAAGGCAGGAACAGTTATACTCATATCAGATAAAACAGATTTCAAACTTAAAAAGATAAAAAGAGACCCCAGTGGTCATTACATTATGATCAAGGGGACAATACTTCAAGAAGAAATAAAACTCATTAACATATATTCACCAAACAAAGGAGCACCAAAATATATCAGACAACTATTGGCATCTCTGAAAACAGACATCAGAGAAAACACATACGTAGTGGGAGACTTCAACACACCACTATCAACAATGGATAGATCAACAAGACAAAAAATAAGTAAAGACAATAAAGCTCTAAATAAGGATCTAGAGTGCTTGGCCTTAACAGACATATATAGAACACTAAACCCAAAAAAATCTGAGTATACATTTTTCTCAAGCGCACACGGATCATTCTCTAGGATCGATCATATACTGGGGCACAAGACAAACATCAACAGATACACCAAGACTGAAATCATACCAACCATATTTTCTGACCATGAAGGCATCAAACTATAAATAAACCATAAAAAGAAGACAAGGTACTCTCCTACCTCATGGAGATTGAAACCCACACTACTGCAAGTCCACTGGACCAACGAGGAGATAAAAGAAGAAATTAAAAAATTCTTTGAATTGGATGAAAAGGAGGACACCAATTTCCTAAATGTATGGGATGCAGCAAAAGCAGTAATAAGAGGAAAATATATAGCAATAGATGCTCACATCAAGAAACAAGAAAGAACTCAAAGAAACAACCTAATCTCGAAGCTCAAAGATCTAGAAAAAGAACAACAAAAAAACCCCAAAACCAGTAGAAGAAAAGAAATAGTAAAAACCAAAGCAGAAATAAATGAAATCGAAACTAAAAAAACAATCCAAAAGATCAATGAAACCAAGAGCTGGTTCTTCGAAAAAATAAATAAAATAGATAAATGCCTAGCCAGGCTCACAAGGGCAAAAAGGGAGATAGCACAAATAAATAGGATAATAAATGAAAGAGGAGAAATGACAACGGACACAGCAGAAATCAAAAGAATAATTAATAACTACTATGAACAGTTATATGGAAACAAGTTCAACAATCTAGAGGAGATGGACAAATTCCTACAACTCTACAATCACCCAAAGCTAGATAAAGAAGAAATACAACACCTGAACAGACCAAATACAATTAGTGAAATTGAAATGGTAATCAAAAACCTCCCCAAAAACAAAAGCCCAGGACCTGATGGATTTACAAATGAATTCTACCAAACATTCAGATACGAATTGGTGCCTATCCTTCACAAACTGTTCCAAAAAATTGAGAAGGAAGGTATAATACCTAACACATTCTATGAAGCCAACATTACACTAATACCAAAACCGAACAAGGACAACACAAAAAAAGAAAACTATAGGCCAATCTCCCTAATGAACACTGATGCAAAAATCCTCAATAAAATTTTAGCTATCAGAATCCAACAGTGCATACATAAGGTAATTCACCACGACCAAGTAGGATTCATGCCAGGGACACAAGGATGGTTCAACTTCCAAAAATCAATCAATGTTATCCAACACATCAACAAAAAGAAATATAAAAATCATATGATAATATCAATAGATGCCGAGAAAGCTTTCGACAAAGTGCAACACCCATTCATGATAAAAGCCCTTGAAATTCTTGGGATACAAGGAACATACCTCAACATCATAAAGGCCATCTATGACAAGCCAACAGCCAGTATCATCCTCAATGGTGAAAAGCTGAAAGCAATTCCATTAAGATCTGGAACAAGACAAGGATGTCCACTCTCACCACTGCTTTTCAATATAATACTGGAAGTCCTAGCCAGAGCAATAAGACAATAGAAAGACATACAAGGAATCCAAATAGGAAAAGAAGAAGTCAAACTATCACTATTTGCAGATGATATGATAATATACATGGAGAACCCCAAAAACTCCATAGAAAAACTAATTGAACTCATCAATCAATTCAGCAAAGTGGCAGGATACAAAATCAACATGAAAAAGTCAGAAGCCTTCCTATACACTAACAATAAATCTGAAGAAGAAGAAATGAAAAAAAAATCCCCTTTATTATTGAAATAAAAATAAAATCAAATACTTGGGAATAAATCTAACAAAAGAGGTAAAGGACCTTTACAAAGAAAACTATAAATCACTGTTAAAAGAAATAGAAGAAGATACAAAGAAATGGAAAGACATCCCCTGCTCATGGATTGGAAGAATAAACATTATTAAAATGGCCATCCTACCAAAAGCAATATACCAATTCAATGCTATTCCAATAAAAATTTCAATGTTATTCTTCAAAGAAATAGAAAAATTATTGATGAAATTCACATGGAATCACCAAAAACCCCGAATAGCCAAAGCTCTCCTGAAAAAAAAAAGAAGGGAATGGAGGCATCACACTCCCAGATTCCAGGCTATACTACAAAGCCATAATCATCAAAACTGCATGGTATTGGAACAAGAACAGACACACAGACCAATAGAATCAAATAGAAAATCCAGAAATAAACCCACAGATTTATGGTCAACTAATCTTTGACAAAGGAGCAAAGACTATGCATTGGAGCAAAGAAAGTCTGTTCAATAAATGGTGCTGGGAAAACTGGGCCGCTATATGCAAAAGAATGAAGCTTGACTACTACCTCACACCATACAGAAAAATCAACTCAAAATGGATTAAAGAACTAGACATAAAACCTGAAACCATAAAATACATAGAAGGAAATATAGGCGAAACACTACGTGATTTGCACATCAAAGACATCTTTACAGACACATCACCCAAAGCAGTGATAGTGAAGGCAAAGATCAACAGCTGGGACTACATCAAATGAAAGAGCTTCTGCACAGCAAAAGAGACAATAACAAAAACAAAGAGAAACCCCACCAACTGGGAGAAAATTTTTGCACACAACACTAATGATAAAGGATTGATCACAAAAATCTGCAATGAGCTGATGAGACTCAACAACAACAAAGAAAATAATCCAGTTAAAAAATGGGCAGAAGAGCTAAAAAGAAACTTCTCTGAAGAGGAAATGCAAATGGCAAACAGGCATATGAAAAAATGTTCAACATCACTTGTCATCAGGGAAATGCAAATCAAAACTACCATGTGATACCATCTTACACCAGTGAGAATGGCACATATTAAAAAAACTAGCAGCAACAAATGTTGGTGAGGGTGTGGAGAAAAAGGAACTCTTCTGCACTGCTGGTGGGAGTGCAAACTGGTCCAACCACTATGGAGAGCTGTGTGGAGATTTCTGGATCTACTAAACATAGAGCTTCCATATGATCCAGCAATTCCACTCCTATGTATTTACCCTAAGGACACAGAAACATCAATTCCAAAGAACACCTGCACCCCTATGTTTATAGCAGCACTATTTACAATAACTAAGCTTTGGAAACAACCCAAATGCCCAAAAATAGATGACTGGATCAAGAAGATTTGGTACATATATACCATGGAACATTACTCAGCATTCAAAAAAGATAAACACATTCCATTTGCAGCAACATGGATGGTGCTGGAAGGGATCATGCTCAGCGAAATAAGCCAGAAAGAGAAAGAAAAATACCGGATGGTCTCACTCATAGCAGGAATCTAGAAAACTTAAATAAGGGACCAGGAAAATGAATAACTCTAAGAAAGTGAAAATCAAAATCAACAAAAATCTATGAACCAGAGACACTTTGGGGGGTGGGGGTGGAGGGAGGGGAGGGATTGGGGTCAAAATGGGGGGGTTGCAATTGTATGGGGAATATAAAAATAAAATTTATTATAAAAAATATATTTTGTGTTCCTTTCTCCCTCTCTCTCTCTCTCTCTCTCTCTCTCTCTCTCTCCAGTTTTCCTTTTTTTCTTTTTTTAAAGCACTGAAGTTTTTTTTTATTTATTTATTTGTTTGTTTGTATTTATACAAGCACTGGGTACAGTCAGAAGCACAGGAGGGTGAGAGAATTCACCAGAGCCAGAGCGGGGAGCAGAACAGGTAGAAGGATCAAGTACACTGCTGAGGGGAGCAGCGGGCGGCAGGAGAGGTCTGCGTGCCATGCGGGACCCTCCTCTGGTGGCCAGGGAGCAGCCAGGGATCGAACCGGCGCTGCAGAGGCTGAGGGCAGCTTCGCAACCCAGCGCTCAACCGCTGCGACACCGGGGAGGCCCTTCCTTTTTTTTTTTTAATATTACCTTTTCTCATGCATTTATGAGATCTTGGATTATTTCTTCATTTTTTTAAATTTTGTTTTTCTTTCCTCCTTTACCCCATTTATTTATATAGCTGCATCTCTAATTACACTGAGTGTATTTTCCTCTTGATCTATTCTATTTTTCTGACTTTCTCCTCAGTTTTTCATCCTTTTTACATCCTATTTGAAACCCTTAAACTCCATTCTCTTTTTATTTAGAAATTCATTTACTATTTTCAGGTCTTTGATTTAATTTCTAAGGAAAATCACCTATCTTTCAGTATCAAACAGTGTAAAATTATAAAAATGTTAGTTTTCTTCCATTTCTTTGAATTACCTTATGATTGCATTTCTAAATGCTGTATCTAATAGGAAGCACATAGCTTCCATGTCTATCACATATGTTTCTGGGCATTTGTTCACTCTTTATGTTGTACTATTTGCTTGGGGGCTTATATTGCCATTTTTTTTTTCTTTCTACTCTTTATTTGCATTGGAACCCAGACTTTGCATGTGAGCGTTCCTCTGGGTTTGTATCCCCTACCTTCAATGATCACCCATCTATGCAAACTGTTGGCAGGGTCCTAAGAGTGATCATGAGACCACTGGCCACTCTGGCTCACTCTGTGATGCAAGCCCATGATCTTATCAGTCTCTTTGTATGCTAGTGGGAATTCAAAAGGACTTTGTAGGTCCAAGAGATTACTGGTGGATCTTGGAAAGGTTGTGAGGCTTCTGTCATTCTGGTCAGGTGCTGGCTGAGTGAAGACTCCATGGGCAGTTCAAGAAGTCCCCAACCAGAGTCTGGCATCTCACCAGTCCAGGTGGAGCCTGTGTGATCTCACAGTATTGAGACTTCTGTTGGTCTGGCTGGGGGCAGACAGCATTCCATGGAAGGTCAAAAAGTCTCTGGCTGTTCTGGCTCTGTACCTGACCTGACCTTTACTATTTTGAAAGCTACCTGGCCTTGGGGTTTCCTTTTTGGTTGCTTATTGCTGCTTCAATTTCAAAATCTGAAAATCAATCAATGTAATCCAACACATTAACAAAAAGAAATATAAAAACCATATGATAGGGCCATATATGACAAGCCCATAGGCAATATCATTCTCAAGGGTGAAAAGCTGAAAGCATTACCATTAAGATCTGGAACAAGACAAGGATGTCCACTCTCTCCACTGCTTTTCAATATAATATTGGGAGTCCTAGCCAGAGCAAAAAGACAAGAGAAAGACATATAAGGAATTCAAATAGGCAAGGAAGAAGTCAAACTATCACCATGTGCAGATGATATGATGATATGCATAGAGAACCCCAGAAACTCGACAGAAAAACTAATTAAACTAATCAATCAGATTAGTAAAGTGGCAGGATACAAAGTCAACACACAAATCAGTAGCCTTCCTATACACAAACAATCAATCTGAAGAAGAAATCAAAACAACATCCCTTTTATTATTGAAACAAACAAAAAAGCAAATACCTGGGAATAAACCTAACAAAAGAGTTGAAGGACCTATATAAGGAAAACTATACAACACTGTTAAAAGAAATAGAAGAAAACACAAAGAAATAGAAAGACATGCCCTTTTCACGGATTGGAAGAATTAGCATTATAAAAGAGGGCATTCTACCAAAAGCAATTTATGGATTCAATGCTAGCTATTTCAATAAAAACTTCAATGACAGTCTTCAAAGAAATATGGCCAACCAGCATATGAAAAAATGTTCAACATAACTTGTAATCAGGGAAATGCAAATCAAAACCACAATGAGGGGCTTCCCCAGTGCCGCAGCGGTTGGGTGCTGGGTTGCGAAGCTGCCCGCAGCCTCTGCAGTGCCGGTTCGATCCCCATCTGCTCCCTGGCCACCAGAGGAGGGTCCCACATGGTGCGCAGACCTCTCCTGTCACCCGCTGCTCCCCTCAGCGTTGTACTTCTGTCCTTCTGCCTGCTCTACTCCCCTCTCTGGCTCTAGGAATTCTCTCACCCTCCTGCGCTTCTGACTGTACCCATTGCTTATATAAATAAAAAATAAATAAATAAATAAATCTTAAAAAAAAAAAACTACAATGAGATACCATCTTACACCAGTGAGAATAGCACATATTAAAAAACTAGGCACAGCAAATGTTGGTGAAGATGTGGAGAAAAAGGAACTCTCCTGCACTGCTGGTGGGAGTGCAAAATGGCCCAGCCACTATGGAGAGTTGTGGGAGATTCCTCAACCTACTAAAGATAGAATTCCATATGATCCAGCAGTTCCACTCCTAGGTATTTGCCCAAAGGACACAGAAAAATTAATTCAAAAGGGCACCTGCACCCCTATGTTTATAGCAGCATTATTAATAATAAGTAAGCCATGGAAACAACCCAAATGCCCAAAAATAGATGACTGGATCAAGAAGATGTGGTACATATACACAGTGGAATATTACTCAGCAATCAAAAAAAGATAAACTCATGCAATTTGCAGCAACATGGATGGGGTTGGAAGGGATCATGCTCAGCAAAATAAGCCAGAAAGAAAAAGAAAAATAATGGATGGTCTCATTCATATCAGGAATTTACAAAACCTAAATAAGGGACTTTGAAAAAGACTAATTATAATAAAGAAAAAATAAAAATCAACAGGTAACTATAAACCAGAGACACACTATGGTAGGGGGTGCTGTGGTAAGAGGAGGAGGGATTACGGCCAAAATAAGGGCGATGGGAAGTGTATGGGGAATATAAACAAAATGAAAATGCATATATTGTTCAAAAATGAAAATGATGTAAGAATTATATAAAATAAATTTTTAAAAAATATGTAAAAAATAAAATAAATAAAAATATAGGCTACACAGACATTTATAGGGAACCATACCTGAGTACACATTCTCCTACAGTACACATGGGATTGTCTGAGGATAGGCCACATATTGTGTGACCAAAATGTTTTAATATATTAAAAAAAAAAAAAGGTAAAAATGGTTTCTGAAGACAGTGAAAAAATTAGAAATAAAATAAAAAGAAAAAAATTAAATCCATTGAAAATTAAAAAAATACAAAATGTATTACTGAATAACTATTGGATTAATGAGGATATTAAAAGAAAACTTACAGAGGACCTGGAGACAGATGAAATAAAATACACAAGCTACCAGAACCTATGAGATATAACAGAAGCATTACTAAAAGACAAGTTCATCATAACAAAGGCCCACAACAAAAATCAATAAAATTTATTTTTTATCTTCTTAATTATATCTTTTTTAAATTTTATTTTTACATCATTTTTCGTTTTTAAACAATATTTGTTTCCCCCACCCCCCTCAGGTGTAGTACCCATAGAATTTCCTTCAACAATGCACCTGTGCTCCATCACCTTAGTCCCCTGTGATCCTCCCTCCCTCCCTCTGAGCCCTCCCCCTCCTCCTCTCCTGTAGTATGTCTCTGATTTATAATTGTTTGTTTTTGATTTTTTGTGTTTTGTACTGTTACTATTTTTTTACACTGATGTCTTATTTGGTTCCCCTATATTCCTGCTATAAGCGAAACCTTCCAATATTTTCCTTTTTCCTTCTGGCTTATTTCATGGAGTGTAATTCCTTCTAGTTCCATGCATGCTGCTGCGAATGACATGATTTTATCTTTTTTGATTGCTGAATAATAGTCCATTGTGTATATTTGCCACATCTTCTTGATCCAGTCATCTATTTTGGGGCATTGAGTTGTTTCCAGGTTTTGCCTATTTTAAATAGTACTGCAATAAACATAGGTATACAGGTGTTCTTTTGGATACAATTTTTTGTGTCCTTTGGGTAGATCCCTAGAAGTGGTATTACTGGGTCATATGGTAGCTCCATTTTCAGTAGACTAAGGAACCTTCACACAAATTTCCATAGTGGTTGGACCAGTTCGAACTCCCAACAGCATTGTAGGAGAGTTCCCTTTTCACTATATCCTTGGCAACTTTTTTTGTTGCTAGTTTTTTTGTGATGTGCCATTTTAACTTATGTAAGGTGGTATCTCTATGTGGCTTTGATTTGCATTTCCCTGATTATAAGGGATGTTGAATATTTTTTTCAAATGTCTGTTGGCCATTTGCATTTCCTCTTTGGAGAAATGTTTTTTAAGTTCTTCTGCCCATTTCTTGACTGGATTGTTTACTTTGTTTTTGTTGAGTCCTGTGAGTTCTTTGTATATCTTATGATCAGTCCCTTATCAGTTGTGTGGAGTGCAAAATGTTTCTCCCAATCAATGGGGTGACTCTCTGTTTTGGTTAATGTCTCTTTTGTACAGAAGCATTTCAGTTTTATGTAATCCCAGTTGTTTATCTTTTCCTTGACTTTCTTTGCTTTTGGTGATGAGTCTGCAGATATTACTGAGATGTATGCCTTGTAGTGGTTTACTGTTATTTTCTTCTATGTATTTTATGGTTTCAGGTCTTTTATCTATTTTGAGTTGATTTTTGGGAATGGTGAGAGGTAGTGGCATGTGATGGTTCAGTTTTCCCAGCACCATTTATTGAAAAAAACTGTTTGTGTTCCATTGTATATTCTTTGCTTCTTTGTCAAAGATTAGTTGTCCATATAAGTGTGACTTTATTTCTAGGCTCTCTGTTCAGTTCCATTGGTCTATGTGTCTGTTTTTGCTCCAGTACCATACTATTTTAATTATTATGGTTTTAGTTTAGCTTGAAGTTTGAGAATATGATACATCCTTTCTCCTTTGTTTTCATCAGTAGGGCTCTGCTATTCATGGTTTTTGGTGGTGTCATATGAATTTCATCAGTATTTGTTCTTTTTCTTTGAAGAATGTCATTGAAATTTTTATAGGAATTGCATTGAATCTGTAAATTGCTTTTAGTAGGATGGCCATTTTGTTAATGTTAATTCTCCAATCCATGAGCTTGGGATGTCTTTCCATTTTTTTGTGTCTTCTTTTATTTCTTTTGATAGTGTTTTTTTTCCCCCAAAGATTTATGTATTTATTTATGCAAGAACCGGGGTACAGGTCAGATGTGTGGGAGGTTGAGAGGATTCACCAGAGACAGAGTGGGGAACAGAACAGGCAGACTGACAAAATACACTGCTGTGGGGAGCAGCAGGAGAGACAGGAGAGATCTGCCTTGCCATGTGGGACCCTCACTGGCCAGCCGGGATCGAACCTGCGCTGCAGAGGCTGTGGACAGCTTTACAGCCCGGTGCTCAACTGCCTGCACCACCAGGGGAGGTCCTCTTTTGACAGTGTTTTATAATTTTCATTGTATAGGTCCTTTACCTCTTTTATAAGGTTTATTCCCAAGTATTTTATTTTTTTGTTTGTTTCAATTACAAAAGGGATGGTTTTCTTGATTTCTTTTTCTTCAGATTGATTGTTTGTGCATAGGAAGACTACTGATTTTTGTGTGTTGATTTTGTATCCTGCTATTTTACTAAACTAGTTGATTATTTTGAGTAGCTTTTCTGTGGAGTTTTTTAGGGTTCTCTATGTATATTATCATATTATCTGCAAATAGTGATAGTTTTTTTTTTAAGATTTATTTATTTATTTGTTTGTTTGTTTGTTTGTTTATACAAGCACTGGGTACTGTCAGAAATGCGGGAGAGTGAGAGAATTCACAAGAGCCAGAGCGGGAAACAGAACAGGCAGACCAATGAAATACACTGCTGAGGGGAGCAGCAGGTGCGGCAGGAGAGGTCTGTGCGCCATGTGGGACCCTTGACTGCAGTTGGGGATCGAACCGGCGCTGCAGAGAATGCAGATGGCTTCGCATTGCAGCGCTCAACAGCTGCGCCACCAGGGGAGGCTCTAGTGATAGTTTTTTTTTAAGATTTATTTTTATACGAGAACTGGGGTACAGGCCGAGGCACGGGAGGGTGAGAGGATTCACCAGAGACAGTGCAGGGAGCAGAACAGGCAGATGGACCAAAATAGACTGCTAAGGGGAGCAGCGGGCATGACAGGAGAGGTCTGCCATGCAATGTGGGCATCTCGCTGGCCAGCCAAGCATCAAACCCGCTTTGCAGAGGCTGCGGACAGCTTCACATTGCTGTGCTCACCCCGCTGCGCCACCAGGGAGGCCCAAATAGTGATAGTTCTACTACTTTTTTCCATATTAGGATTCCTTGTATGGTTTCTCTTGTCTTATTTCTCTGGCTAGGACCTCCAGTATTATATTGAATAACAGTCATGAAGGTGGACATTCTTATCTTGTTCCTGATCCTTGAGGAAAGACCTTCAGCTTTCACCATTGAGGATATTATTGGCAGTGGGTTTGTCGTGTATGGCCTTTATAATGTTAAGGTATGTTCCTTTTATCCCAAGTATTTCAAGGGCCTTCCTCATGAATAATGTTGGACTTTCTTGAATGATTTCTCAGCCTCTCTTGATTTGATCATATTGTTTTTATTTTACTTTTTTTGATGTGTTGGATTACACTGATCGATTTTTATATGTTGAACCATCTCTGTGTCCCTGGGATGAATCTCACTTGATTGTGGTGTATTATCCCTTTCATGGTGTATGCTGCCTTTGTTGGATTCTTTTGGCAAGGAATTTGTTGAGGATTTTTGCATCAGTGTTCATTAGGGAGCTTGTCCTGTCATTTTCTTTTGTTGTGGTATCTTTCTTTCCTTTTGGTATTAGTGTAATGTTGGCTTTGTAGAATGTATTTATTAGTATTCCTTCTTTTTCAATGTTTTGAAAGACTTTGTGTAGGATAGGCACTAATTCACTGCAGAACATTTGGTAGAACTCATTCATGAAGCCATCTCGTTCAGGGTTTTTGGTTTTGGGGAGTGTTTTGATGATTGCTTCAATTTTGCTGCTTGTAATTGGTCTGTTTAGGTGCTCTATTTATTTTTTATCCAGCATTGGATGATTATATCATTCTAGGAATTTTTCCATTTGCCTATTGTCTAGGAATTTGTCAACAGATTGTGAATTTGTTTGCATATGTGTTCATAGTAATCTCTGGTTATTCTTTTGATTTCTATTGAATCTGCTGGGATTTCTCCTCTTTCATTTATAATCTATTTATCTGTGTTTTCTCCTGTTTTTTCTTTGTGAGCCTGGTAGAGGTTTGTATATTTTGTTTATTTTTTCAAAGAACCAACTTGTTTTTTTTTTAATTTCTATTTCATTTATTTCTGCTTTGACTATTATTATTTTCTTTCTTTTACTGGCTTTAGGTATTTTTTGTTGTTGTTGTTGTTGTTATTGTTGTTGATCTTTTTTTAGCTCTTTGTGATGTGAGATTAGGCTGTTTCTTTGATTTCTTTCTTGTTTCTTGAGGTGAGCCTGTATTGCTATATATTTTCCTCTTATTACTGCTTTTGCTGCATACCGAACATTCTGGAAAGTGGTGTCTTCCTTGTCATTCAACTCAGAATATTTAATTTCTTTGTTGGTCTCTTCATTAGTCCAGTGGTCTTCCAGTAATGTGGATTTGAATCTCCATGAAGTGGGAGGGTTCCTTGTTTTCTTTTCATGATTTATTTCTAGTTTGATGCCTTTATGATCAGAGAAGATAGTTAGAATGATTTTGATCTTCATGTATCTGTTGATGTTTGTCTTGTGGCCCAGTATATGATCGATTCTGGAGAATGATCCATGAGCACGTGAGAAAATGTGTACTCGGATATTTTTGGGTGCAGTGTCCTATAGATATCTTTTAACTCCATGAGTTCTATGTCTTTATTTAGGACTCTAGTGTTTTTTGTTTATTTTTTTGTCTCGTTGATCTGTCCATTGTTGAGAGTGGGGTGTTGAAGTCTCCCACTATATTTATTATCTTTAATGTCTGCTTTCAGAGCTGATGATAATTGTATAATATATTTTGGTGCTCCTTCATTTGGTGAGTATATGTTGATAAGTATTATATCTTCCTGATGTATCGTCACCTTGATCATAACGCAGCGTCTATGTTTCTTTTTACTTTTTCTAACTTGAAATCTATTTCATCTGATATAAGTATACCTGTTTCTGCCTTCTTTTTCGGTCCATTTACTTGTAGGATTGTGTTCCAACCTTTTACTTTCAGTTTCTGTTTATCTTTTGTGGTTAAATGTGTTTCCTGGAGAAAGCCGAAGTTTGGATTTTGTTTTTTAATTCAGCTGCTACTCTGTTTATTTTTATTGATGAGTTTAATCCATTTACAATTAGAGTTAATATTGATATGTGCCATTTTGTTTGTCTTTTTTATGATTTTATTCCTTGCTTTATTCTGTTCTTCTTGATCATTCCTTTGTTGGTTTTGGCTTTAGGACTTCTTATAGAATTTTTTGGACTTTGTGTTTAGTTTTAATGAATTTTTGGAGTTTCTGTTTGTCTGAGAAGGTCCATATTTTTTTCTTCATAGAGGAAAGAGAGCTTTGCAGGGTAAAGTGTTTTTTTTTTCTAAAGATTTCTTTATTTATTTATACAAGCACTGGGTACAGTCAGAAGTGTGGGAGGGTGAGAGAATTCACCAGAGCCAGAGCAGGGAGCAGAGCAGGCAGAAGGACCGAAGTACACTGCTGAGGCGTGCAGCGGGAGGCAGGAGAGGTTTGCACTCCGGGTAAAGTATTCTTGGTTGACATTTGCAGTGTTGAAGTTTGTTTAATATGTTACTCCATTCTCTTCTTGGCCATAGTGTTTCTTTAGTGAAATCTGAGGTTAACCTGATTGATTTTTCTCTAATAATTTATCTGTTTCTTCCCCCTTGCTAGTTTCATTATTTTTCCTTGTCTTGGACTCTTGCAAGCTTCTCTATTATGTGTCAAAAATCAAGAAAATTTAATGTAAATAATTTAAACTTATGCTTTAGTGAATTAGAAAAAAATAAATGAAAAGCCAATAGAACAAAACAAATTAAAAGCAAAATAAATGAAGTTGATTTCATTTTTTTCAAAATTTCAATAAAATCCAAAGATTATTATTTGAAAAAAAATATGCAAGATAAACAGACATCTAGCAAAGCTCACTAAAATATAAAAAAAGAAAGAAAATTTTAATGATGGAATTATATACAAAAAGGGAGGAACTATGACAGATGCCACAGCATACAGAGGATCATAAGATTACTTTGAACATCTTAATGCAAACAATTTGGAAAATGTAGAATAAATGGACACATTTTTATAAGCATACAATCTCCCAAGACTGAATAAGGTGTAGAAAATTTTAGCAGACCAATTATGAGCACGAAAATTGAAACCATAATAAAATGTCTAGTTATCTAGACTATCTGAGTCCACTATTATGTTCTACCAAACTTTCAAAGATAAATTAAAATATATCCTTCTCAAAGTCACAAAACAATGAAGAGGAAATACTTCCAAGTGTATCACCTCATACCATTAGAATACAAAATATTACAGAAAAAGAAAAATACAGACTAATACCCTGATGACTATAGATGTAAAAATGTTCAACTTAATCTTAGCAAATAAAAATCAACAGTAACTTAAAATATCATGCATGATGCTTAAGTGTGATTTTATTTATTTTATACAAGGATGGTTCAACATTCACAAATCTATTATGTCATAAGCAATTGACAAAAATAAAAACCATATGTTCTAAGAAGATACAGAGAAAGAATTGACAAAATCCAAACATTCACTCTTAAAACTCTCAACAAAACAGGGGCAAAAAAAAAAGAACATACCTTAACATAATAATAGGTATGTATTACAAACCCACAGGTGACATCATGCTAAATGTCCAACATATGATTAGAATAAGATTAGAATCCCTAACTAGAGCTATTTGGTAAAAAAAAAAAAAGTATATAAAATATTACAAATTGGAAAATAAAAACTAAAATTGTTACTGTTTACAGATAATAGAATATATATATATATATATATATATATATATATAAAGACACCACTGAAAATTTTAGCAACAATAAATCAGTACAATAAAGTGCCAGGCTACAAAGTTAATGTACAAAATCTTGCATTGCCACATGCAAACAAAGAGAAGTAAAAGAAATAAAGAATATAATTTCATTTATTATTGCATCAAAAATAAATACTTAGGAATAAACTTAACAAATGAAATAAAATACTATGACCACTATGAGACCCTGTTAAAATAAATAAAAGAATGTAGCGATACAGGGGAATATAGCGATATCCCATTGTTCATCAATTGGAAGAAAATGGCATTTTTTTTAAAAAGTCTTATTACCCAAAGTGATAAAATTCTAATATAATTATTTATATGTAGATAAAACAAACATTACTGAAATTATATAGAGTAAAATGACCTGGAATAGCCAAAGCATTTCTGAGGAAAAAGCAACAATAACAACAGATGTGTGATGCTTTCAAACTTCAAATTATGCTACAAACTATAACAATCAAAATATTATGGTATTGGGATAAAAATAGAGCATTGAAAAAATGACTTAGAAAGAAGATCCCAAAAATAATCTGAATTTTATGCTGATAGTTACTATATGACAAATGATCTAAGAATATGCAATGGGAATTGGGGAAGTTGATTCAAGAAATGGTGTTGGGAGAATTGGACAGTCATATGTAAATAAAGAAATAAAATATTGGGCCTCCCTGGAGGCGCAAAGTGTTGAGATGCAGCACTATGAAGCTATCCACAGCCACTGCAGCATGAGTACAATCCCTGGCCAGGGAGGTGACCCATATGGCACAGAAGTCCTCTCCTGTTGAGCCCACTGCTCCCCTTAGCAGTGTATCTTAGTACACCTGCCTGTTCTGCTCCCCACTCTGTCTCTGGTGACAACTCTTGCCCCCCACATTTCTGGCCTGCACCCAGCTCTTGTATATATAAATAAATAAATCTTAAAAAGGAAATAAAATGCTACCTTACGTCATGCATACACACGAAAAAAATAAATAAATAAAATAACTGAAAAAGGATTAAAACTTGATTTGAGACTATACACCACAAAATATGTAGAAAAATGATAAGCAAAATATCCATGCGATTGGGGACAGTAATGCCTTTGTCATCCCTTCCCATCAGCAAGGGATACAAAAGCAAAAATAAACAAATAGGACTATATCTACCAAAAACTTATGAGGAGTGAAAGTATCAGAAAAACAAAAGATACCATACCAAATAGGAGAAACGTCTGCATCTCATACACGCACAGTGGGACAAATACCCAAAATTTACAAATAGCTTGTGCAACTCAACAGAAATAAATGAAATAAAACAATAAATACATGTATGGAAGAGCTATGTAGACACATCTCCAACAAACATATATAGATGACCAACAAGTACATGAATAAAAGTTTGTTATCATTTATCGTTAATGAAATGCAAATCAAAACCACAATGAGTTAACACCTCACATCTGTGAGAATGCTCTGTATTAAAAGAACCAGATATAATGATGGTGAAGAATTAGAGAAAAAAGAACCTCATATATCGGTGGGGATATAAACTTGTCCATAATATATTGAAAGCTGTCTGGAGGGTTCCCAAAACATTGAAAGTAGACTTACAATATCATCCAACAATTGCTCTCTAAAGCATCTACCTGAAGATTACAAAAACAGTAATTCAAAGTGAAATATGAATGCCTCTTGTGTTTATTGAAGCACTATTTACAATAACCAAGTCATGAAAACAATCTAAGTGCCCAACAACAGAGTATTAGATAAAGATGGGAAATATATATATATATATATATATATATATATATATATACACACACACACATATGTTAATGGACTGCTACTAAACTATGTGGTGTTTATACTAATGGACCACTATTGAACTATATAAAAATAGATGAAGTCTTGTCACTTACAATTACATGGTTGAAACTGCAGGAAATTATGCTAAATGAAATAAGTCACAAGCAAAAGATAGATACTGGATTATTTCATTCATATGTAGAATAAAAATCAAAGCAAGTGAATAAACAAAAGCAAATGGAACAATTGAATTCTGACTACAGGAATAGAGATGCCAGAGGAGAATGCGGGAGAATGGGACCAAAGTGGGGAGGTGTTTCAACACACTGTGAAGGAAAATTATTGGCACTTTGTTGGTGTGGATCTTAGAATAACATACATTTGTAGAGGTGTGGATCTATATCTTTTAGTCACAGGAACAACAGGAGATGCTTCATAAAGTTCCATTATGGATCAATTGGGTATAAAATAATGTTATCTCCAAAAATATTGCATTTATTTTTTAATTTTAAAATTATATTTAGAAAGAACATATTGTGGGATTTATATATTTTAAAAAGGTTTATGTATTTTACACTAAGTACTATGAGATATTACTGAAAAATTTCAAATATATGTCTATTTGTATTTTAAGATTTATCTTGCCAATAATTATAAAATGCACTGAAGCAGGTGAAAAGAGAACAAAGTTAGAATGTTGTTTCACAAGTCCAACAAATGATGATAGTTACCTAGACCAAGATGTTTGTAGTGGAGACAGAATAAGTAAATTGTGTTTATGGATTAGAAAAGAACTTATGTCCAGTTCTTTCATCCATTTTGAGTTTATTTTTGTGCACGGTGAAAAGTAGTAGTCTAGTTTCTTCTTTTTTCTTTTTTTTTTTTTTTTGCATGTGTAGGTCCAGTTTTCCCAACACCATTTATTGAACAAACTGTCTGTGTTCCATTGCATATTCTTTGCTAGAAGGAATTATGCTCAGTGAAATAAGCCAGAAGGAAAAAGAAAAATATTGGATGGTTTCACTTATAACAGGAATATAGGGGAACCAAATAAGACATCAGTGTAAAAAAATAATAATAATAACAGTGCAAAACACAACAAAGCAAAAATAGACAATTAAAACCAGAGACAAACTGCAGGGGGAGTAAGAGGGAGTGGGATGGGAGGGAGGGAGGGAGGAGCACAGGGGACTGTGGTGATGGTGCATGGGTGCCTTGGGGAAGGAGAATCTATGGGGACTCAATCTGAGGGGGTGGGGGAAGCAAATATTGCCTAAAAATGTAAAAAAAAATGATAAATGTTAAAATAAAAAAAATGAAAAAAATAAATGTCTCTGGTTTCCTCCAGTTTAAAAAAAAAATGAATTAGCAAAGAACAGAGGTACAGGGACAAAACAAAACAAGATGCTTCACAAAATTCCACTATGGATCAACTGGGTAGATGGTTATGTAATTTACTTTAGTCAGTAAAGTTACAAACACCAGGCCTCCCTGGTGATGCAAGGGGTTAAGACACAATCTGTGAAGCTATCTGCAGTCAATGTAGCATGTTCTTGATCTCAGGCCAGGGAGCTGCCCAGCATGGCACAGCAGACCTCTCCTGACTCACTCACTGCTCCCTTCAGCAGTGTATTTCAGTCAATCTGCCTGTTCCGCTCCCTACTCTGTCTCTGGTGAATCTTCTCACCCCCCACACCTCTGGTCTGTACCCCAGTTCTTGTATGCATAAATAAATAAATCTTTAAAAAAAAGTCACAAACACCCAGAAGGGGTGTAAAGTAGTAGCTATGTTTGCATAGAAAAAACCTAGACATGTTAAATATAATTCTAAACAGAGATTTCAAATAGATAGCTAAATATTTTCCAATGAACAGAAAGTTTATAGAGGAACCATATTTATGAACTATTCATTATTTATTAGGTAATGAATTATTTACAATTATTATAGTTTGAATCAACTGTGCATGAAAATGTGGGATCTCTTAAGAGAATGTCTGTTATATTTGGGGGTATAAATATTTTTAAGATTTTTTTCATTAAGGAACTTTACACAGAATAATAGGATTCATGAAATTCTTGCTTTATACTCAAACCTGCCTCTAAATTTGATTGGGATTTTAATGTTATTTATTTACACCATTTAAGTTCCTGAATTGAAGTCTGGGTACTAACTGTATCACAGTCCTTTTCTTTCCTGTTACTACATCAAAATAGTGCATGATTTTATCTACTATCTATGCATCTACCTACTAACTATCTATTTACCTATCATCTATCCATACACATACACACTTACATTTCACTAAATGATTAAATTGCACCTAATTGTATCTAATCACATGTAAGTAGTGCATTGGTAGTGTAATAGGTACTCATGGTAAACTTTGGTTATAGTAAATATACCTGAGATTTTAACAAAGACTGATGAGGGTAATAAATATGACTTTTCTCAGTATCAATTAATTCTAATAAGGAAGATTAGAGATGATTGTTCTATGTTCAATTTAATTCTAAAAATTTTACTATTAACCATAATATACTGCATATACTGAATTTGTCATAATCTGAATATCTGCATATACTGAATTTGTCATAATATCTAGAACTGAAGTGATATTTAATGTTTATGATTCTTATATCTGTGGATATGAGTGTGTGTATTTAATAAAAGGAAATAAAATAAAAATATGGAATCTATTGCATGCATGTTGGACTGACCAATTAATATTATGAAAGATCAAAAGTCTGTGATCAGGGCCTCCCCGGTGGCGCAGCGGTTGAGCGCTGGGTTGCAAAGCTGCCTGCGGCCTCTGCGGCACCGGTTCGATCCCCGGCTGCTCCCCGGCCACCAGAGGAGGGTCCCACATGGCATGCAGACCTCTCCTGCTGCCTGCTGCTCCCCTCAGCAGTGTACCTCGGTCCTTCTGCCTGTTCTGCTCCTCGCTCTGGCTCTGGTGAATTCTCTCACCCTCCCGCGCTTCTGACTGTACCCAGTGCATGTATAAACAAAACAAACAAATAAATAAATGAAACATGCCTCTATTAAAAAAAAAAAAGTCTGTGATCGGTCTATTCAGCTTAATGTCTTAATTTCCATAACTATAAATTTAAAAGAAAAATATATACATGCAATATAGATATGTTTGTGTATAAGCATATGTAGATATTCCCAAACATTTTAAGATGCAATATGATATGGAGCACACATTCAAGTATGTGTAAAACTTGAATCACTGGTTATTGAAAACTAAGCTTTTAATTTATACTTCTGTATTAAAATATTTTTCCTCAACAAAATGAGAATTATTTGAATGTTCCATAGAAACAATATGTTGGCATTCTGCACAGGTCACTTATTTCACATTAAGTTTTTACAAGATTATAAGAAAAACAGCTAGATACATATAAACTATGGATGTATAAGGGAATATTAACTTGTAATAACATGAAAAGCAGTAGCATAGAATAAGCACATAACCTAACATGAAATTCATATAAATGTGTTAACAAAATCTATTTACACAAAGGTTTTATAAAATACAGGAAATGAATATCATTGAATTTCACATTTGTTACATTTAAAATTGTTACACTCCATTAAATAATTTTATCCTGGAAAATGTAGACCATACCTTTATTCATGACATGTTGATATTCTGTCTACCAAAAGCTTTTGCTCCCTGTTTTCACTCCCTTAGATATATTATAGTTATGTTTACTTTATTCATAGTCATGTTGGCTCTATTTAACATTCTTTAAAACTCTTCTCCAAAGGTATGTATAATATTTCCTTCACAATTTGACATTAGTCTATATTTCACTTAAAATACATGAGACAAACTTGTAATCTTGGAAACTTTGACCATAATTAATGCAGATGTCACTTGTCTAATGTTAGTTAAGTAATCAGAAAGACAGCGAATAGTTTTTAAAGCAACTAGAATTAAAAATGTATTTTTAATGGTATTTTAAGAGTTTATCTTTAGTTTTGAAGACACGTAATAAAGAATGATCATTTACTTAAATAAAACTAAGATTAGGGCCTCCCCTGGTGGTGCAGGCAGTTGAACACTGCACTGTGAAACTGTCCGCAGCCTCTGCTGCGTTGGTTTGATCCTGGCCAACCGGCGAGGGTCCCTCATGGAGCGGAAGACCTCCCCTTTCTCACCCACTGCATTGTATCTCATCAGTCTGCCTGTTTTGTTCCCTGCTCTGTATCTGGCGAATCCTCTCACCCTCCCACGCATCTAGCCTGTACCCCAGTTCTGGTATAAATAAATAAATAAATCTTTAAAAAAAAGAGTAAGGTTAGTTATCATCCTATATAGATTGCTTCTATTGTTCTGTGAAGTTTCATTTATAGCTAATTCTATGCATTTGTCTCATAATTTAGAGATGTTAAAACACAGAGTATTATTTCCTGTTTGTCAAGAAAATGAAGATTAACTTTTATATCTTTCTTTTTATGCAGTTTAATACCACAAAAAAGACAAGGCTTACCAACATTGATTGAGAGACTAAGTTTTGTCATTTACTGTATTAGGAACTTTCAAAATTCATGATATAACCCAGAGAAATAGACTTGTAAATACCAATTTTACCATTAGGTAATCCTGAATGAGAACAGATAATTTCCCTAAGATCAAGCAAGCAATATGACAGTATGGTTTCTGGATTTTGAAGTCATTTTCCCCATATCTCACTACCTCTTAAATAGTTAGGGTTATTTTTTTAGATAAGTACATACAATTAAGAAATTAATTATTATTTATGATAAATTATATCATTTTACTTACATTATAGCTCGAATAACTCTTGCATCAGATCATCTACTAGACTTCCAGTATCAAACTTTTGACATTCTGAAGCTAGAGAGTATTACGGAGTGTGTGAGTCAGAAAGTGTAATACCCAGCATAAGGTTACCCAAGAGTGATGCTAAATTTTTCAAATAAATGAAGCACTTTGATTTTTCAAACTTAGAGAATAAGAGCTAGATATGATCTTTAATTAAGTTTAATTAGTTTCAAAAACCCTGCCTTCTCAATATTCATTACTAGCACCTGCTTTCATTCTCAAAAGTACCATAGTTTAGAAGATAAATTGTAATGATTATGTTAGTTAATAGATGTATGCTTCAGTTGCTACTGGGCTATAGAAAATAGCAAAAAATAGATCATTGATCAAAAAATTCTAAAATGCAATTTAACAAAGGAATCAAGATGAAGAAAAGTTATGTGATACACTCAATGTAACAAAATATTGTCAAGTGAAGTCTTCATTTAAGTCTTCAAATTTTATAAATATTTTTTGTTATTGGTATATAAATACTGAAATTTTGAGTATAAGACAGATGGTAGGACCTTGAAGCATAGCTGCTTCCTGTATTTGGAAGAGTGTTGATTGAAAGAGAGCATGATGTAATAAATTAAAACATTAAAACCCCATAAATTAGCCCCCACTGATTCTATTCCTGATAGTTCATGCAAATGACATTGCAACATTATCTAAAGATATAAAACGACTTCATTTTGCATATGTCTTGAATAATCTTCTAAATGAATCAGTTGGGTCTGATGTAGGAATTTTGAACACCACAGTTCATAGTCAATGCCACCAGAGTTTTCATTGTAGAGACCTGTACAATTCTTCATAATTTTGACAGCCTTCACATATCTAATTTAAATATTCAAATACGGGGCCTCTCTGGTGGCACAAGGGGTTAAGTCTCAGCACTATGTAGCTATCTGGAGTCGCTGCAGCATGAGTTCGATCCCCAGCCAGGGAGATAACACACATGGTGCAGCAGACCTGTCCTGTTTCACCTACTGCTCTCCTCAGAAATGTATTTCAGTCAATTTGTCTATTCTGCTCCCCCTCTGTCTCTGGTGAATCCTCTCACTTACCTCCTGCACCTCTGACCTATACCCCAGCTCTTGTATACATAAATAAATAAATATTTAAAAACAAAACATAGGGCCTCCTCTGTGGCACAGCGGTTGAGCGCTGGGTTGCAAAGCTGCCCGCAGCCTCTACAGTGCCGGTTTGACCCCTGGCCACCGGGTGAGGGTCCCACATGGTGCACAGACCTCTCCTGCCACGCCTGCTGCTCCCTTCAGTAGTGTATTTCATCAGTCAGTCTGTTCTGCTCACTGCTCTGGCTCTGGTGAATTCTCTCACCCTCCCACGCTTCTGACTGTACCCAGTGCTTGTATAAATAAATAAAATAAATCTTTTAAAAAATAAAAATAAAACATAAATAAATAAATCTGTAAAAACAAAACAAAGCAAAACAAAAATAAAAAACCAGGGCCTCCCCTGGTGGCGCAGTGGTTCAGCGCTGGGCTGCAAAGCTGCTGCAGCCTCTGCAGCTCCAGTTCGATCCCCAGCCACCAGCAAGGGTCCCAAATGGTATGCAGACCTCTCCTGCCACACCCATTGCTCCCCTCAGCAGTGTATTTCGTCAGTCTGCCTGTTCTGTTCCCCGCTCTGGATCTGGTGAATTCTCTCACCCTCCCACATTTCTGACTGAACCCAGTGCTTATATAAATAAATAAATATTAAAAAAAAAAAAAAAAAAAACTAAACCCAAGTGTATAAAAAAACAAATATTCAAATATTTTGAATCAAATATTTAATTCAAATTGAAAAATTAAATAATATGTACTGGATCAAACATTGTACCTACATAGTTCTTATACTCATCATTGATGCCATTTATTTAGTCAAAGGGAACCCAAGCATCCAGAGAAATGCTTATCTTTCCAAAAATCAATCTCTTTTTTTTTTCACTTGCAAGGAACCGGTTAAAGCTCCAGATACCCACTTCTACTTCCTAATACTTGAAATACCATTAGCGCTCTCTTCCTTGATTTTTGTCTAGTATGAGCTGCAATTTATCTAGCTGTTCAACATAGGAAAAATCCAAGCCTCTACTCATGTCTTCATGTTTTTAATTATAATTCTCATAAGTTTCTCTCTAAATATTTTATTTCCTTTCCATCTCTCACACCTCTTCACTTTTGAACTGTCTCCTTTGGGACTGAAAAATCATCATTAACAAAAATGTTCTCCATATATAATTCTTACTGCATGTTCTTGCTTTTACAGAAATTCACTCTCTTCTAAGAACACCAATCCTATGTAGTTCTTTCAAGTACCAGTTGATTTTACTTCAAAGAAACACCCTTCCTCCTATGATACTGCCCTCCACTGTACCCTAGACTCTCATCCCTTTGTTCAAAACTCTGCAACATAACAGCACTAGTAAATTCAATCTGTGACTCACATATCACTATCTTCAACATTTTTTTTATTTTACTACTTAATTAACTTATTATTTTGTTTGACTCCCAAACTCCTTCCCTCAGTGATAGTGTCAATGCAATATTTATATGACATTTTCACTTACGTCAGCCATTTCAATTATTTTACCATCAATATAACTTTATCCTACTGTAGTTAAACTCCACTGACAATTATGATAATCGTATTTCCTATACTCTGAACTCTCTTAACCCTGTTTCCCTTCATTTAGACCTCAATAAAAGTATGAATGTGGTTTAACCTAATTTCCTATTATATTGCACTTACAATAAGCACAAAGCCATTTTTCTATAAACAAAACAACTTGTAAAGCAAAGGAGTAAGTTGGATTTAATGCCCATCTACCTAAAATGATCAAATATCTTTCACTTAGATGCAAAAGGATCTGGAGTAAAGTAAATAAGGAAAAAGATAGAAGTAGATGAGGTCAGAGATAGCATGAGTGGCTCAATCATCAAATGTAGAGGGGAAGAACTTTCGTTCAATCACAATGACTTCCTTGCTGATTTTAAAATAGAGGACATATTGTAGCTTTCAGAGCCTTGGAAAATATTTTCTCTCTAAATGTAATAATACCCTTTCCAAGGAAATGACTTTCTTAATTGTTCCTTCAAAAGCCACCGCCTTGATGAGTTCTAGCTCTATTTAAATTTGCAAATAGAATTCCTAAGAAATTACAGAATGAGGAATGGACTTTAACTGTCCATATAGTTGAGATACACTTCAAAGCCAAGTAACAAGACAATTATTTTTTCAACTACATTAGATAGTAATTTTTGACTTTGCATTTTGATAAATTTTATTTTAAACTGTTCTGTACAGTTTAGAATGGGTTGTTTGATATAATTTATAATGTCTCCTATATCATAAAAATATTTCCATTTTTTTTCAAGCTTAGATGTGGTGCTTTATTTGAAAATTGCTAAAACATTAATACTTTTAAAACCAGTTTTCAAAATATATTCTTATTCTATTAGCTAGAATAGTACATTATATAATATAATTACAATATACAAATGATTTGAGGATTTATACTTTAGCGAGAGGCAACATGAAGATTAAAAACTGAGTTATATAGAATTCTGGAAAAAATATTTCATCAAATATTTATCATGAATTCTAGGACATTTCCAAAACTCTGTAAAACCATTTTTTCATCTTTAAAGGAAGAGGCTGTTTAGTAATATGATTCATTTTTATATTGTGGATGTTAGTACTTAATAGGGTATGTGATATATTTTTTTTTTCTCCAATTTGTATAGTGTCTTCATTTTACTGATAGTTTTTGTTTGTTTGTTTTGCTTTTTCATTTTACAGGAAATTTTCAGTTTGATGTAATTATATTTGTTTATTTTTGCTATTGTTTTTTGTGCTGTTGTAGTTCAGTCCCAAATGACATTATTGAAGCCAATACTTTGAAGTGTTTTGACTATGTTTTCTTTTATGCATTTTATGGTTACAGTTGTTAAACAACGTTTTTAATCAATGTGAACTCTTTTGTGTGTTGTGTGAAATAGCAGTCTTGCTACATTACTTTGAATGTGCTGTCCAGTTTTCCCAACACCTTTTCTCCATGAATAGTCTTGGATCCTTTTTCATCGAATAACTGTTCATATAAATGTGTTTATTTCAGACTCTCAATGCATTTCATTGGTTAGAATGTCAATTTTTATTCCAACGCCATACTGGTTTGATCACTATAAGTTTGCAAAGTTTGCAAATACTTTGATGTTTGGAAATGTGATATCTCCATTTTTTTTAAAGATTTATATATTTATTTATACAGACACTGGGTACAGTCAGAAGTGTAGGAGGGTGAGAAAATTCACCAGAGCCAGAGGGGAGCAGAGCATGCAGAAGGACCGAAGTACACTGCTAAGGGGAGCAGTGGGCGGCAGGAGAGGTCTGTGCGCCATGTGGGACCCTCCTCTGGTGGCCTGGGAGCAGCCAGGGATCGAATCGGCACTGCAGAGGCTGCGGGCAGCTTCGCAACCCAGCACTCAACCTCTGCGCCACCAGGGAGGCCCTCTCCATTTTCTTTTGGTCAGATTTCTTTGGGTAATCAGGGTAAATTTTGGTTACATACATATTTCAGTAATGTTTGCTATATCATTTTGAAGATATGATTGTGATTTTGATAGCAATTTATTGTCATTTGCATACTGAATTGGGTAAGATACCATTTTTAATAATGTCAGTTTTTCCTATTGATGAGCAAGTAATATATTCCCTTTTTTGTGTGTGCCTTCTATTTCTTTCTTTTTTTTTTTTTTTTAAAGATTTATTTATTTATTTATTTATTTATACAAGCACTGGTTACAGTCAGAAGCGCAGGATGGTGAGAATTCACCAGAGCCAGAGCGGGGAGCAGAAGAGGCAGACGGACGAAATACACTGCTGAGGGGAGCAGCGGGCAGCAGGAGAGGTCTGCTTGCCATGTGGGACCCTCACCTGGCAGCCGGGGATCAAACTGGCGCTGCAGAGGCTGCTGCCAGCTTCACAACCCAGCGCTCAATCACCGCGCCACCAGGAGGCCTTCTTTTATTTCTTTTAACAGTGTTTTATAGCTTTCATTATACAGGTCTTTCACCTCTTCTTTATTCCTCTTCTAGTTAATTGTTTGCATATAGGAATGCGACAGATTTTTAGTGCTCATTTTGACACTTCATGTGCTGTTCAGTTTTTCTAATTTTCACTTTTTTCAAGGAGTCCTTAGAGTTTTCTATGTGTATTAACGTGCCATCTACAAACAGTAATAATTTTATTTCTTCTCTCTCAATTTGGATTTCTTTTATATATTGTCTACCCTACTATGTTGAATAGTATAATGTTTATAATGTTTTTCCTTCCAGTGACTTTTGGTCTTATTTCTTCTTTTTTTTTTCTCGTTCACTAAGTTGTAATCTTATTTATTTCAGATCTATTTCTTGATATAGACTTATATTGCCAATAAAATCCCTCTTAATAGTAAATTTACTGTATCTTATAGGTTCTGGTATTTTGTTTGAAACAATTATTATTTTTAATTCTCCTTTAATTTTCTCATTAATTCAGTAGTAATCCAGTAGAATGTTTTTGAGTTTCCTCATAATAGGGATGTGTCCTGTTTTCATTTGATGACTGATTTCTTGTTTGATATCATTTTTATGCTAGATGATACTTGATATGATTTGAATCTTCATGAATTTATTGACACTTGTCACCAACATGCAGTCTGTCATTGACAGTTTCATGTGTACTTGAGAAGAATATGTACTCATATTTTGGGGGATAAAATTACTCTATGTAATTTCATCTGATCTAATATTGCACCTAAGTTTGTTGCCTCCTTATTCAAAATCTCTTTTTTTATCTGTCCATTCATGCCAATATAGTTTTTAAGTCCCCTACTATTTTTGCGTAGTTATCAGTGTCTGCTTTTTGGTTTGGTTTGTTAGTAGTTGCTTTACATTTTGAAGAACTTTCATTTAGTAGTGCATATACATATATATATATATATATATATATATATATCTTCCCTAGTAGTTTATCTTATCTAACCACTATTCCCGTTTTGATTGGTGAACTAATTATATTTACAGTGAAAGAGTGATTATTGATATAAAAGTATTTGCTGTTGCCACTTTCTCATTTTAGGCTTATACTTTTTTCTTTTTTTTTTTGTAAGATTTATCTATCTATCTATCTACTTATTTATTTATTTGCTTGTTTGTTTGTTTATTTATTTATTTATTTATTTATTTATTTATTTATACGTACAAGTACTGGGTACAGTCAGAAGCGAGGGAGGGTGATCGAATTCACCAGAGCCAGGCAGACTGACGAAATACACTGCTGAGGGGAGCAGTGGATGGCAATAGAGGTCTGTCACGCCATGTGGGACCCTCACCGGAAGCCGGGAAATCAAACCAGAGCTGCAGAGGCTGTGGGCAGCTTCACAGGCCAGTGCTTAACCGCTGTGCCACCCCGGGACGCCCTCTTTGTTATTTTTTTATAGATTTTATTTTCTTCGATTTAGATAGGAAAGTTTGTTTCAACATTTCTTATAGTGGAAGTCTGGTGTTGACAATCTCCTTCAGCTTCTATATTTCTTTCTTGGAAAACCTTGTTTTTCCTCTTAAACTTTTTTTGAAGATTGTGGTATGTCTAGAAGTTTTTTTTTTTTTTTTTTTGATATTTATTTATTTATTTATACAAGCACTGGGTACAGTTAGAAGCATGGGAGGGTGAAATAATTCACCAGAGCCAGAGCAGGGAGCAGAACAGACACACTGACAAAATACACTGCTGAGGGGAGCAGCGGGCATGGCGGGAGAGGTCTGCACACCATTCGGGACCCTCGCTGGTGGCTGGGGATCGAACTGGCACTGCAGAGGCTGCAGGCAGCTTCGCAGCCCAGAGCTCAACCGCTGCTCCAGCAGGGGAGGCCCTGACTAGAAAATTTTTTGTCTTTGATTATTTTTAATATGCCTTTCTGTTCTCTGCAGAGTTTCTGTTGAAAACATGAAGTGTGATAAGAGTGTTATCATAAGTAATCTGTCATTTCCCAACTACCCCCAACATTCTTCACTATTCAGTCTTTGAATTTAACAATTGATAGTTTCACTACAATGTATAAGTCTCATATTATTTAAATCACTATATACTATTTTAGTTCATGTGCTTGTACATTTAATTCCTTATTCAGGGGAACTCGCTGGTGGTGCAAAGGGTTAAGCACAGCACCATGAAGCTATCGAAGCCTCTGCAGCACAAGTTCCATCTCCAGCCAGCCAGGGAGCTACCCACATGGTGTAGCAGACCTCTTTTGTCTAGCTCTCTGCTCCCCTCAACAGTGTATTTCAGTCAGTCTGCCTGTTCTTCTTCCCACTCTCTCTCTGGTGAATCGACCTGGTGTACTTCTAGTGCACTTTTGACCTGTACCCCAGTTCTTATATGCATAAATAAATATTAAAAAAAAATCCCTTATCCAGATTTGAGTAGTTACATGTTATCATTTATTTGAATAATCTTTGTGTTCCCTTCTCCTTGAATACCCATTCTGGAAAATTATTTTTATTACGTTGCATCTGCTAATGGAGTTAGAGTGTTATTAAGTGCTTCTACATTTGTTTTATGTCTCATTTCTCTGTCTACTTTCTCCCGTGTCCTTTGTGCACTATTGTCTTTGAGGTCATGGTATTGATCTTACATTTGATTTATTATGCTGACATAGCTTTCTATAGAATTTTTGTCTAATTTATTGAAAATTCTGCATCCTGAATATTTTATGTTTTTAATAATCATCAATTTCTATATTGCATTATTTTTTTCTGGAGCTTTCTTATTTCTCTTAATGAGCTTTCCAGAGTTCTCTAGTAATACTTTGATTTCCTTGTCTACTTTTTCTTCTCTGTATTTGATATTTCTTGTTATGGAAATTTTGAATTCTGAATCTTATTGGGAGATGTTTTCTTCCATGTTTGTGTGGTTAAAGCTGGTGTGATGTTTCCTCTTTGGAATGACATATTCCCATGAGTTCTCAGGGTGATGTGTGTTTTCATTTTTTTTTTTTTTAGGAGGAGGTCTTATTTTTATTTACTTTTATTGGAATTATATTTATTTTCTTTCATTTTTTAATATTTTATTTTACATAATTCTTACTTTATTTTTCATTTTTGCACAATGTATGCATTTTCATTTTGGTTATATTTCCCATACAATTGCACCCCCCTTATCTTGACCCTAATCCTTCCTCTCCCCACACCCCATAGTGTGTCTCTGATTTATAGTTGCTTGTTGATTTTGATTTGTTTTTGTCTGACCATTTTGCAGCTTTGAGTTTTTCCATTAAAAAAATGCATGTTGCAGTAACTTACAGCATTGATTTTTTTTTTTTACATTTTATGTAGGTAGTGCTCTGATATTATTATTATTATTATTATTATTATCATTATTCTCTGCTATCTTCTCTAGGTACTAAGACCTATTTAATCAGTTGATGTGTAAGTTTTGTGGGAGTAGGGCTTAGAGATTTCCATAAGCTACTGGAAATATCTTGGGAATTGGAGAGATGGGTATTGTGTATGGCATCATATATAGTCTTCATTTGTAGTTATCAAGATCAGAGACTCTTCAGTATACTTGATAACAGTGTGTTTCAGGAGGTCTATACAAGTTCTGAGGTGTGGGCAAATGGTAACACAGTCAAGAACATTGCCTTTTCTCCTCACTGGGGACCCAGTCTAAGTGAAGCACATCTAGTTTGTCTCTATGTATTTCAACTCAGTCATTCGTTTGTGCATTCATGGCATCAGGTGTCTGCACCTCAGAAATAATTTTTAGTGAAAAGTCTCACCATTTGTGTCTGCAGTTCTAGATTACAATCTCAGCATTTCTTTCTACCCAACTCCTCTTCATTGAAATATGAGTCTCTGTTTTGATCTATGTTTGGTTGTGATATTTAAAGTATGCTTCAGTTTTGCACAAGCCATGAACTCTGGGTATAGTGTTCCTTCGGTTACTTGTTAGAACTTCTTCTTAGGAGCAAAGCAAGGAACTTACTCTGTTGTCATCTTGGTAAGTTCTCATAATGTTGCTTTGTGTGATAACTGTTTAATGTTTCAATCGTTTTGATAGTTCATATGTGTAAGGTAAATAGAATTTTTCTACAAATGGTAACAATAATTTAAGGTGTTAACATTAAATATTAAATGTAAAGATGAAGAGCCTCCCCTGGTGGTGCAGGCGGTTGAGCGCCTCGCTGTGAAGCTGTCTATAGCCTCTGCAACACTGGTTTGATCCCAGCTGGCAGGTGAAGGTTCCACATGGCACAGCAGACCTCTCCTGTCATGCCCTCTGCTCCCCTCAGCAGTGTATTTCATCAGTCTGCCTGTTCTGTACCCTGCTCTGTCTCTGGTGAATCCTTTCACCCTCCCACACATCTGGCCTGTACCACAATTGTTGTATAAACAAACAAACAAATAGATAGATAGATAGATAGATAGATAGATAGATAGATAGATAGATAGAGAGATAAATCTTTAAAAAAATGTAAAGATGAAATCCCAGACTGCAAATGATTATTATTTGAAATTATATTTTTCGATGGTGCTTGTATTCCAGTAGAAAAGTCTTATGTAGCTATACAATGGTTCAAATATATTTTCACTAATTCTATGTCCTACATTCAACTTATTTTTGAGATATTGTAGATGAGTAATTGTAAGCAGTGTTTTCATTTAACTTGGGAATATCCATTTACCTGTAAATTGAGGAGGTTTGGCAAGATGCTTTTTTCTCTTTTTTTATTATGTTTTATTATTTTAAAAATTTTATATATTTTCACATTATTTTTCATTTTTGCACAATGTATGCATTTTCATCTTGGTTATAGTCCCTGTACAATTCCCATCCTCCTTGTTTTGATCCAACTCACTCCTCCCCCCACCCCAGTGTGTCTTTGGTTTATAGTTGCTTGTTGATTTTGATTTTTACTTTATTATAATTAGTCTTTTTCCCGGCACCTGCACCCCTATGTTTATAGCAGCACTATTTACAATAGCTAAGCTTTGGAAACAACCCAAATGCCCAAAAATAGATGACTGGATCAAGAAGATGTGGTCCATATACACCATGGAATATTACTCAGCATTCAAAAAAGATAAACACATGCAATTTGCAGCAACATGGATGGCGCTGGAAGGGATCATGCTCAGCGAAATAAGCCAGAAAGAAAAAGAAAAATACCGGATGGTCTCACTCATAGCAGGAATTAGAAAACCTAAATAAGATACCTGACTAGATGCTTGTTGAAGCTCCTTTAACTCTGTAGTCGGCTTTCATTTCTGAAAATGTGCATAAATGAAAGCATAAATAAAAGTAAATAATTTTTAAGCTTGAATATATTTGTTAGTAACTGAGATTCACATATTTAATTTATTATTTTAACTTACCGGAAAACTACTCATTTTTTGACCATTTGTAAGAAATTATTAGAACATGATAGAGTTACTATTTGAAATATCAAAAATTCAAGGTTTGTTCAGATGGGTGGGTGGCAAAGGAAATAAAGTACTTCATTCCTATCATTCCTAATTTTAAAGAACCAAGCCAAAAACAGAAGAAATATCTATACCACAACTTATGTTTATAACACTAAAAGACAATAAGTAAAATCAAAGTTACTCATTGAGGTGAAGATTATATCAGAGTAGGTCCCTTGCTTCAGTCTGAGGAGAATGATCTAAAGTGATTCAGGCAGACATTGAACTCAGAGGAGTTTGTGACTTTCCAGAAAGCTAGAGCACACCTAGGACATTGGAGATCAATGTAGAGCACTTTGTTTTTTTTTTTTAATAAATTTTATTGTTATATTCCCCATACAATTGCAGCGCCCCCATTCTGACCCCAATCCCTCCCCTCCCGCCCCTGCCCCCCTAAAAGTGTCTCTGGTTCATAGTTTTTTGTTGATTTTGATTTTCACTTTCTTATAGTTATTCATTTTCCTGGTCCCTTATTTAAGTTTTCTAGATTCCTGCTATGAGTGAGACCATCCGGTATTTTTCTTTTTCTTTTTGGCTTATTTCGCTGAGCATGATCCCTTCCAGCGCCATCCATGTTGCTGCAAATTGCATGTGTTTATCTTTTTTGAATGCTGAGTAATATTCCATGGTATATATGTACCACATCTTCTTGATCCAGTCATCTATTTTTGGGCATTTGGGTTGTTTCCAAAGCTTAGCTATTGTAAACAGTGCTGCTATAAACATAGGGGTGCAGGTGTTCTTTGGAATTGATGTTTCTGTGTCCTTTGGGTAAATACCTAGGAGTGGAATTGCTGGATCATATGGAAGAGCACTTTGAAGAAGACATGCTGAGTAAATCAACTTTACACAGCAAAATGTGTATGGGGACATGGAGAGAGGTGCCTGTATAAAGTGATGAGGAGAAAAAATTGATGCAAGCCCACATTCATGTTAGGGTGGTCCCTGACAAGGGAGATATACTTAATGTGGGCTAAATCATTTGGCTATATTTGCAAAACTGGTGGGATGTAGCAGGTAGATGGGACCCAATGAATAAGACAAAGCACATAAAAATGTGACCCTTTCCTCTCACAACCCTCAGGGTTTGAGCTGATACAGTGAAATTGCATTTGAGAGTGGAAGACAAAGAAAGAATATCAAAGTTGTTGAGATGTAAGCAGCAGATACATTATAAGGGAAAGGAGTGAATGGGGGAAAAAAAAAAGTTCTCAAAAAATGCCAGTCATGATAACATATCTGATAAGATCTTCAGATATGAGGGAAACTATCACTAAAACAAAAAAAAATAAATCCTACATAATGGGGAAGGAAAAAATTAACACCATACTTACGACAAGATGCTGATAACCAAGATCTACAAAGTAGTCATTGAACTCAACAGAAATAAAACAAGTAACCTGATTAGAAATGAGCAGAATAGCTATGTTGCCACTTCTTCAAAGAAGACATAAAAATGGTGGGGTCTCCCCGGTGGTGCAGGGGTTAAAGTCTCAGCACTATCAGTCTATCACCAGCCACTGTAGCATGAGTTCCATCCCTGTCCAGGGAGCTAATCCACATGTCACAGCAGACCTCTCCTGTCTCACCCACTTCTCCCCTCAGCAGTGCATTTCAATACAACTGCCTTTTCTACTCCCCACTCTCTCTCTGGTGAATCCTCTCACCACCATCAGCACCGTGACCTCTGGCTTACACCCCAGTTCCTGTATTCATAAATAAATAAAAATAAATCTTTAAAAATATAAAGACGGCACACTGATGGACAGCAGGACTTGAAAAAAATGTTTATTACATATCATTAGGAAATACAAAATGAAGGAATAATGTGATACATCTGTGAGTATAACCCAAGCATAAGACTGTGTACCACACTTTTCACTGGCTCTTGATTGAAGACAGTCTTCAGATTGGAGAGGTCACAAGGTTTGTTCTGACAAAAAATCATCTCTGTAGAAAGTTCACAAATTGGCTGTTTGTCAACTGGAGAACCTCTTACTCCAGTTAGTTGATTTATAGTTTTATACAATGTAATGTAATTGTGGAAGGAATAGCTTACATGCACTCAAAGGGAGAGAATAAGACAAAGATCTAGCTTATGTAGGTGGGGAGTGTAACATTAACTGTAGTGTGTTCACTATAATCCTCCAACATGCCGCAGGACATAGTTTGGTATGGATGATATTTGAACATTAAATAAATTAAGATGGGCCTCCCTGTTGGCACAGGTGTTTGAGCACAGCACTATGAATATGTCCTCAGCCTCTGCAGCACTAGTTTGATCTCCAGCCAGCAAGAGAGAAACCCACATGGTGAAGCAGACCTCTCTTGTCTTGCCTGCTGCTCCCCTCAGCAATGTGTTTCAGTCGGTCTGCCTGTTCTGTTCCCCACACTGTCATTGGTGAATCCTCTCACCCCCTGCATCTCTGGCTTGTGCCCCAGCACTTGTATGGCTAAATAAATAAATATTTTATTTATTTATTTATTTACTTATTTATTTTTTGTTAAAGATTTATTCATTTATTTATACAATCACTGGGTACAGTCAGAAGCGCGGGAGGGTGAGAGAATTCACCAGAGTCAGAGCAGGGAGCAGAACAGGCAGAAGGACCAAAGTACACTGCTGAGGGGAGCAGCGGGCAGCAGGAGAGGTTTGCGCGCCATGTGGGACCCTCCTCTGGTGGCCGGGGAGCAGCCGGATCGAACCAGCACTGCAGAGACCGCGGGCAGCTTCGCAACCCAGCGCTCAACAGCTGCGCCACCGGGGAGGCCCAAATAAATATTTTAAATAAATAAATAAATAGACAAATAAATAAAGAGATTAAGACCTCAAAGATCATCAAGTTTTTTGAGAAATTTGGGACTAGTTAAGGTATTAAAAAATACATGACATTTCACGTACTGTGCATAAGAATTGTCTCTGGTGAATCCTCTCACCCCCCACCTCTGTCCTGTACCCCAGTCCTTGTATGAATAAGTAAATAAATCTTAAAAAAAATGAGTGAAATATTTATAGAAAAAAGAAAAATTATTTTAATTTTTGGCTCATTATCAAATTTTCTGATTTGTCACACATGATTGCATTTAATATATTGCTATCTAAAATATATACCTAAATAATTTAATCTTTTGAATTAATTTCTCCCAGAGCCTTAATAGAATATATCATTACTTAAACAATTAATGTCACGCTTGCCAGCTTAAAATTCTTTGAATTGTAGCCAATCAGATGGAATTGTAAAAAATATCATTTCTGTGAATACATTTATGTTCTTTATATTCATCATAAATAAATTACATTTTGTTCATTCATGATAGATTTATAGACTTAAGCTTATTTTATATATATATATATATTAAATATTTATTTATTTATTTATACAAGCACTGGGTACAGTCAGAAGCGGGAGGGTCAGAGAACACACCAGAGTCAGAGTGGAGAGCAAAGCAGGCAGACTGACGAAGTACACTGCTGGAGGGAGCAGCGGGCAGCAGAAGAGGTCTATGCACCATGCGGGACCCCCACCAGGTGGCCGGGGATTGAACCAGCACTGCAGAGGCTGCAGGCATCTTCGCAACCCAGCACTCAACCGCTGCATCACCGGGGCAGCCCTTATATATTTTTTGTAATCAGGTGTCACTCTGAAATTGTTTTGAGTGGCATTGGACATCTCTCTGTATAACACATATATAATAACTATATAATACATGTATACAATAACATTTACTCTATTATAATACAATTATGTGTTTCTGTGTGTTTGTATATATACATAAAGCTATCTGCAGATACAATGTGTAACTTCCTCCAAATGAACTGTTTCTGGGGTTGCTGAGTTATTTCTGATCTTACCAAATGACATTGACTAGATAATAATTATACTGAACAGACATTATGTTAAAAATGATAGAATAGAAACAGATTATATGACAAGAGATAGCCTACTGATACTTAAAATCAATTAATTTAATATCAATATATTAAAAGTTTATATTTGCAGACTGTTCAAAATATGATTGATTTCTACTGTAATATAGCATAAATCATAAAAATGGAATGAAAAGGTGGTTAAAAAGTCCTAATGTAACCAATGGCTGAAGCCAAAGACTGTTACAGGTGATGTCCCCTAAAGGAGGGTTGCTAGTAAGGATAGATAGCCCAAAGGAAAATGCTAAAATGTATCACATTTTGGGTGGAGTGACTGATAAGATACAGCCACAGATTATTCAGTGTTCCCGAGAAGCAGCTGCTGATTATTTAGTGTTTGAGTATTCAATGTTCCGGATTTAGCATTAAAGGATTCAGGGTTCGGGATTCAGCATTTTTGGGGTCGGTGATTTTGGCCCCCATCTCGCCATCTTCCAGAGCACTGTTGTGGGCCTCAGAAATGGAGAGGCCTCCAGCAGCCACCCTCAGAGAGGAAAAGTTCAGAGACTTTGCAAATAACTGAGCAAGTGAAAGTGTTCCGGTTTTGCTTCTATTATAGGTTGGCAGAGAAGGCGAAGAGCTGGAGCCAGGTAACTTGCTGAGCTGTTTGAGTGTGGCTTTTTGGCAGGTCCTGAAGCCACTGCAGTTTCTGTTTTGAGTGTTACTGGTCTGGTGCTCTGTTGGGGCATCTCAGCAGCTCTGGGAACATCTCCTTTTGTGTCTTCTGTTGTCTGTGTGAGTTGCAAACTGGCCTGTAATCTGGCAATCACATGTCTGCAGTGATAGGAAGACGCCATCTTGGCCATGTGAATTAGTGTTCAGGAGAGGAGCTCTGAGTCTTCAGTAGTGGAAAGACACCATCTTACCTGCTTTTATTTAGGACTTAAAAACACTGGAAACTGCCTCAGGTAAGGTAAACGGCCATTTTTGGCCTTAGTAACTTTTTGTTTTTCCCTGGTTTGTTAAATAAATCCCATTGTTGTTGTTCTCCGAGTAGTCTTTCTTTTTTTTTTTTTTAATTTATTTATTTTATTTATACAAGCTTTGGGTATAGTCAGAAGAATGGGAGGGTAGAGAATTCACCAGAGCCAGAGTGGGGAACAGAACAGGCAGACTGATGAAATACACTGTGGAGGGGAGTAGTGGGTGGCAGGAGAGGTCTGTCGCGCCAGGTGGGACCCTCGCTGGCAGCTGGGAAATCAAACCAGAGCTGCAGAGGCCATGGGCAGCTTCACAACCCTGCGCTCAACCGCTGTGCCACCAGGGGAGGCCCTCTGAGTAGTCTTTCAATTGTGTGCATGGATGAAGCACTCAGAGAGTGACTGGTAAACTACTTGGGCAGTAATTTTGACCAGTGTTAGTGTGCCTTGCCCTATATCACTAATATGCATTCCTGTTTAGTAAATTTTAGTTCTATTTCCTTTGCATGATACCTTAGAAATTTATCCAGAAGTGCAACTCTCACACATTTTTTTTTTATATATATACCTACCTACACCACACTTTTATTCACCCTATTACATGAACATCTGGTTGTTTAATAAATTATTTTATTTGCTTCCGGTGTCATCTATTTGATTCTAAATACTTGCCATTAAAATATAGCATTACAAATTTATTATATTCCAATAGCCAGGTATTGGTTACTTTTTTATTAAAGTTAATTCCCTTTAAAATTGGATTAGGGACCTCCCTGGTGGGCCAGCATGTTGAGCGCTGTGCTGTAAAGCTTCCCCCAGCCACTGCAGTTCAGGTTTGATTCCCAGCTGGCCAAGAAGAAACCCACCTCTCCTGTCTTGCCCACTGCACTCCTCAGCAGTGTCCTTTGTCCGTCTGCCTGTTCTGCTCCCTGCTTTCTCTGGTGAATTCTCTCACCCTCTTGCGCCTCTGATCTGTACCCCAGTTCTTGTATGAATAAATAAATCTTAAAAAAATTAAAAAAATGGAAGTTTAATCAGAATGAATCATCTCATTCTTTATAAATGGTGTGTATAATTCCTAAATGAATTTGCACATTTTGAAAATACTCTATATTGGGCTTACAACATTTTTTTCCTTCTTTGTAAAATTATATACTTCTTAGTGTGAACACTGTTTTCCATAGTAATGGTTTCCATTGTTCTCTTGTGGAATTGTATTTGTATGGTGAAGGAAAAATAGAGATTGCAGCTTTTACTCCCGTATGTAAAATGTATATCAATTCCTTTTTTTACAGACTGCTTACTTCTTGGTTTGTCAAGTCAAAACCAATGTCCTTCTCCTTAATGTTATAATATGTATAAAATAGGTAACGATATATGTTTGTACTTGTCTATATACATACATAGAGAAGACTGCATCACTATAAAAATATTTTATTTTTATTTTTTTAAATAATAATACATAGTTCCTTCATTCATTAATACCACTAACAATCCATAACTGTAACTTGTAGTGATCAATTATGAGTATTTGGCCTACTTTTGGAAACAAATTTGTGCTAGAGGGACCTCATGCAGTCTTTAATATCCTTTCCGAATATTTGATGTATGGTGTAAGATGCTTAATTTATTTAAAAATGAATAAATAAAAAGATGACATAGTTTTAAATACATAGTGAGGTTTTTTTTAAAAAAATATTTTTTATTTATACAATAGCTGGGGTATAGGTCAGAGGCGCGGGAGGGTGAGAGGATTCACCAGAGACAGAGCAGGGAACAGAACAGGCAGACAGACTGAAAGCACTGCTGAGGGGAGTAGCAGGTGCAACAGGAGAGGTCTGCCTCGCCATGTGGGAATCTCCCTGGCCGGCTGGAATTGAACCCATGTGGCAGAGGCTACAGACAGCTCCACAGTGCTGTGCTCAACCTGCTGCTTCACTAGGGAGGCCCTGCATAGTGAGTTTTTCCTGATAGTCATGTAGTGCATAATCAAATACAAATTAGATTTGTTAAGCTATCATGAAATAACAGAATTTTTAGTACTAATGGGTTTTATCTTTATTCTTTCTCTTTTCATTATTCCAGAATAACACTATTTTTTTTTTCAAATTATTATTCAAATAACCCTGAGTTTTAACATGACAAGTCTGTGACTCAGGTCATCTTGGAATTAGATGTCTTCACAAAGGCTTTCAATATTGACTCAATTTATCTGTTCATATCTTAATTTTAGTCATTTGTCTGGAGTGAATTAATATCCATCTGTACTCATGAAATTTCATAAAAATGTGGGAAGCCTGGTCTGACTCTGACTTCAATTTTGATTCGGATACCAATTTTAATATATGTGTATTATTGAAAATGAATAAATGAGGCTATTTTTTGCTTTCCACACAACGAAGCAGTCCATATGTTCAAATGTTATGTTTTCCACCATTTTGACATCTAGCAACTGGTCTTGTGTTTACAACAATGTATCACTTGTGTGTCTATGGGAACTCAGCAGTATACAGGGGCCAAGGAAGTAGAGTTGCTGTTCTGCCTCTCTCAGTTTTGAAGTCTTTCTTGCTTTCTCTGCCTGCCTTTGTATATGGTCCCCTGTCTCCGCATTAAAGGACTGAAAAGACCACAAAGGCTCCAAATTCTCTTATTGTCTGCAGGAACTGACAATGAACCTAACCAGCCTGGGACGGTTGTATATCAGTGTGTATGTGTTTTTTCCACACCAGTAGTTAACTCCATTCTGACATTAGCTGTACATGGCAAAGGGTTAAGGATTCAACTACATATATAGTGAGACTATACTAGTGAAATTAGAGAATATTAGAGAAAATTAGATTTGTTCAATTGGTTTGTGAAAATAAAAACTGTGAACATACTGCAGAACTTGACAATGTACAGATAGATTTTATCCATGTGCTACATAGAAATAAATTTCAGAAAGTAATTGAAAATGGATAGCCCTTGGGTTTCTTTCAGTGCTCTGAAATCATCTCATACATATTTGAAAGAGTCCCCCAAATTTTTCCTATACATCCAGTCTTTTGTAAATCATTCTCCCTGTATCCATTTGCCATATGACAGTCATAAATTTAGTCACATTACTCTTCCAACTTCAGTGCTTTTGGACAAAGCCAGACTCTTCTGTAACTCCTCCCAACTCCAAAAATGTTTATCTTTCTGCTCTAGGTATGCAAGATCAATTTTGAATTGTACAGTGGTAGCTGGTTCAAAAACCCTACTCCTGTGCTGGTGAAATTCCCAACTTCATTACCAGTATCTTCTGCACTTGTGATAAAACCTCCTGGAATACTTGACTCACAGATTGCTTCTTCTTTTCCACTGCACCCTCCCCTTAAATACCATGTGTTTCTCAAAGAAACTGACCTCTCCTGTTTTTTAGATCCCCCACCCCTCTGCCCTACAGCCCTGATATAACCTTTGTTATTTGTTTAGCTTTTATATTTCCTCAAGAAATTTTCTTAGTTATTGTGCTGAAAATTGTACTACAGATATTTAACTTAATAAAAGTTTAAAATGGAACTAGCCTACCACTGACAGTAAATTTAAAATAATTTTAGTTATTATCTTTTCTCTTTCAATAATATGTAGCAATAACATGCTATGAATATATGGGGATTTAATGTGTGACATAAATGGGTATTAAACAGGAATGCATTATTTTAAATTTTATTTGTAATATATTTTAATTAAGCTAATATTGGTTTACTAACTGTACCGTGTCCCACCTCTTTGTATGTATATTATCACACAACTCCCAACACCAAACTACCCAGAGACTGCCACCATTGTTCCCTCTACCGCTTTTGCTCTTCACCTTCTCTCTCCCCGATGGTAGTTTTAATTTTTACAGTCAGATTTCTAGGGCTTATTTTTGATTTCTCTCTGACTGTTAGCTTGGTTTCCCTATGTTCTACATATGAGCAAAACCATACAGCTCATATCCTGTAGTTCCATCCATATTAACTCAATGGAAGTATTTAATCTTTTTAATAGCTGAGTTGTATTCTTCCCTTTTTTGCTAGGTCGCTTTGGTTATTCAGGGTCTTTTGAGGTTCTTAAATATTTTCCTTATGTAGTTGCTTAGGATAGGACTCTTTATGAAGATCTCCTTTGGCTTTATTAACTCTTTGAAAATTTGGTAGAATTATTTAATGAAGTGATCTGGTTGTGTGCTTTTTTGTTAAGTACACTGTTGATAACTGAATTGATTTCTGTGCCTGTGACTGGTATGGTCAAACTATCTCTTTCATCCTGGTTCACTTTAAAAGGTTGTATGATGCTGGGAACTTGGTAATTTCTTCTTGTTTGTGCATTTCAATTGCATGTATCAATTTTCATAATGGTCTCCTTTTGTCTTTTGTATTTCTGTAGTGTCTATTATAACTTTGCCTCTTCCATTCTAATTATTATTTTTTTTAATTAGGACCTTCCTCATGTTCTTTTATTTTTCTTTTTGAACCTATCAATTTTGTTTGTCCCTTCAGTGAACCAGTTGGTTTTTTTTGTTTTAAGATTTATTTATTTATTTATTTATTTATTTATTTATTTATTTATACAAGCACTGGGTACAGTCAGAAGTGCGGGGGGAGGGGTGGTGGTGTGGGTGGGCTTTGAGAGAATTCACCAGAGCCAGAGCGGGGAACAGAACAGGCAGACTAAGGAAATCTACTGCTGAGGGGAGCAGTGGGCGTGGCAGGAGAGGTCTGTGCATCATGTGGGACCCTCGCTGGTGTCCCGGGATTGAACTGGCTCTGCATAGGCTGTGGGCAGCTTTGCAGCCCAGTGCTCAATCGCTGCACCACCAGGGGAGGCCCTGAACCAGTTGTTTGTCTCATTTATTTTCTATCATCTTTTTGGTTCCAATTTCAATAATTTCTACTGTAATTTCCTTTTCCTGCAGAGTTTTACTTTAATTTGTTTAGTTTTTAAGTTCCTTCAGATGAAAGATTAGATGGTTTAGTTGAGACTTTTCTTGTGTATTGACATGGGCCTCTATTGCTACGAACTTCTCTTTTAATACTGGTTTTGCTGTATCCTGTAGTTATTGACTGTTCATCTCTTTATGTGGAAGGACTCCAGATCTTTTTTTAATCTGATTTCTTCACTGACTCAAGTGTTATTCAGAACCCTATTTACTTATTCACCACATTCAAGTTTATTTTTTCTAGCTGTCTTTTGCTTGCTGATTTCTAAATTCAAACCATTGAGCTCCAAACAGTGTACAGTTTTCTTGAACTTTTCGTCATCTGTTCTGTGCCCTAAAATGGATCTCTCTTTGAGAATCTTTTATGTGCTGCAGTAGAATGTACATTTATTTCATGAGAAATTAAGTCTACTAAGTTCATTTGATGAAATAATTTGAGTCATTATTTCCTTGTTTATATTCTGTCTGTATGGTTCATCTATCTTTGTAAGTGATGTTTTGATATTCCCTATTTTTTTTAAGATTTATTTATTTATTCATTTATTTATACAAGATTGATTGATTCATTGATTGATTTATACAAGCACTGGGTACAGTCAGAAGCATGGGAGGGTGAGAGAATTCACCAGAGCCAGAGCAGGGAGCAGAGCAGGCAGAAGGACCGAAGTACAGTGGGTGGCAGGAGAGGTCTGTGCGCCATGTGGGACCCTCCTCCGGTGGCCGGGGAGCAGCCGGGCATGGAACCGGCGCTGCAGAGGCTGCGGGCAGCTTCACAACCCAGCACTCAACCGCTGCGCCACCGGGGAGGCCCAGAAATTCCCTATTCTTTGTGCGTTGATGTTAATTTATAGCTCTGGTCTGTAAGTAATTGTTTTATATACTTAGACCTGTTTGAGTGCATAAAAGTAAATGACAGTCATATTTTCTGGTTGATATTTCCCTTTGATCACTTTGTATCTTTGTCACTTATTTCATTTTTGAATGAAAGTCCAATTTATCAGATATGAGAATAGCAGTTGTGTTTTTTTCTCCTGTTATTGGCTTGAAGTACCACCGCAGACTTTCTCTCAGAGTATGTATTTGACATTATCTGATGTGAGTTTCTTGCATACATGCTTTATTTAAAAAGCATAGTTGTTAGTACTTTAGGAGGATAGGTGAACCAAATAAGACATCAGAGTAAAAAAAAAATAATAATAACAGTACAAAACACAACAAAGCAAAACCAGACAATTATAAATCAGAGACATCCTGCAGAGGGGGAGGAGGCAGGAGAGGGATCAGAGGGAGGGAGGGAGGAGCACAGGGGACTGAGGTGATGGTGCACGGGTGCATTGGTGAAGGAAACTCTATGGGGACTACTGAAGGGGTGGGGAGAAGAAAATATTGTTTAAAAATGAATAATGATGTAAAAAATAAAAAAATGAAAAAAAGAAGTGTATACCTCCCACTGAGATTCAGTCATTGTAGTGCATCCACCACCAAGGTAATGAGATTCCACCACCATAGTGGTGCTATGTAAAAATTGTGCTCTGTAAAAATTTTGTCCTTACTACTCCTCTTCGTCCTCAAACTTGGAGTGCCTAAGATTTAAGGTCAGCTTTCAAGCCTTAGTTTTTGAGTTTGACTTTATCTGTTTCTTTGTTTTCTTTATACGCCACGTGGAAGTGACACTATCAGTTATTTTCTTACTCCTTCTGACATATTTCATTAGCTTAATTCCCACCAGTTCCATCCATGGGTCTACAAATTAAATCTTTTATTTATTTATTTATTTTTTATTTCTGGAGCCTCCCTGCTGGCACAAGGGGTTAAGACACAGAACTGTGAAGCTTTCTGCAGCCACTGTAGCACTAGTTCCATCCCCGGCCAGGGAGGTGACCCACATGTCGCAGCAGACCTCTCCTGACTTGCCTGCTGCTCCCTTCAGGAGTGTATTTCAGTCAATCTACTTATTCCATTCCCCACTCTGTCTCTGATTGAATCCCCTGACCTCCCACACTTCTGGCCTTTACCCCAGTTCTTGTATGCATAAAATAAATCACTCATTAAATAATACATAGTTTTATTTCCTTTTATCCATGAGTAGTATCCCATTGTGTATATATAACATACTTCCTAAATCTATTCAACTGTTGTGAGGCAATTAGGTTGTTTCCACATCTTGGTTATAATAAAGCATGCTGCAAAAACATGGAGTACAGGGCCTCCCCAGTGGTGCAGCTGTTGAGTGCTGGGCTGCGAAGCTGCCTGAAGCCTCTGCAGCGCCTGTTTGATCCCCGGCTACCAGCAAGGTTCCCACATGTCGAATGGGGACCTCTCCTGTCTCGCCCGCTGCTCCCCTCAGCAGTGTACTTCATCAGTCTGCCTATTCTCTTCTCCGCTCTGTCTCCGGGGAATCCTCTCACCCTCCCATGCTTCTGATTGTACCCGGTGCTTGTATAAATAAATTAATAAATCTTTAAAAAAATGGAGTACAAGTTTCCTTACAAATTGCTGTTTTTTTGTGTAAGTTGGGTAGATACCTAGAACTGGAATTATTGGATCAAGGGGAAAAATCCATTTTTTTGTCATTTGAGAAATCTCTATATTATTTTCTGTTGATTTGCATCAACGGTGTAAGAGGACTCCCTTTCCTCCACACGCTCACCACCACTTGCTTTTTCTGGGCTTTTTTGATATGAGCCACTTTCATAAGGTGTAAGGTGGTATCTCATTGTGGTGTTGATTTATATTTCTCTGTCAATATGTGATGATGGACTTTTTTTTTTTAATGTTCATGTTGACCACATATTTGCCTATTTATTTCTTCTGCACAATTTTTTATTGGATTACCTGTTTTCTTTTTGGTGAGCTTTATGAGCTCTTTCTAGATCTTCACTATCAGCCCCTTGTCAGATGTGAGCTGTGCAAATATTTTCTTCTCTTCAGTAGGGTTTGTCTGTCTAAGTTATGATCTGGAGATGAATACACAAAGAGATTACTGCAGCCTATGCCCTGAAGTGTGTATGTGTGTGTGTGTGTGTGTGTGTGTGTGTGTGGTTTGCATGTATTTTATGGTTTCAAGATTTACATCATTTTTTATTTAATTTATATTTTATTATTTTTTACATCATTGTTCATTTTTAAACAATATTTGCTTCCCCCATTCAGGTGTAGTCCCCATAGAATTTCCTTCACCAATGCACCTATGAACCATCACCACAGTCCCCTGTGCTCCTCCCTCCCTTGCTAAATTTTTACTCATTTTGAATTGATTTTTGCATATGGTGTGAGGTAGTGGTCTAACTCATTATTTTGTATGTGACTCTCCAGTTTTTCAAACACCGTTATTTATGGAGAAGACTTCTCATGTTCCAGTGTATATTTTTCACTCTAATGCCCTAGATTAATGCCCTTATTTCTTTGATCTCAATTATATTCCATTGATCAATGTGTCTGTTTTTGTCCTAGTACCATGTTATTTTAATTGTTGTGGGTTTATAGCTTTGATCCAAGTCTGAAATTATGATACTGCCAATTTTCTTTCTATTTTTGACAGGATTGCTTTGACCATTCAGGGTCTTTTGCAGTCCATATGGATTTAAGTAATTGTTCTCAAATCTTTAAATAATTCCATTGATATATTTGTTGGGGTTGTATTGAGTCTGAATATTGCTTTAGGTAAGGTGGCTATTTTGACAATACTGATTCTTCCAATTCCTGAGCACACAATATTTTTCCACTTCTTTGGGCCTTCTTTTATTTCTTATAAGAACATCATACAGCTTTTTGTATAGGTCCTTCAGTTCCATTATTAGGTCTACTCTTAGGTATTTGTGTATGTGTGTGTGTGTGTGTGTGTTTCTCAATTTCTTTTTCTGACTCATTGTTTGCATTTAGCTAGGCTACTTATTTTATTTTATTTTTTTGTGGGACCCTCGCCGGCGACTGAGGAATGAATCGGAGCTGCAGAGGCTGCGGGCAGCCTCGCAGCCCAGCACTCAACCGCTGCGCCACCAGGGGAGGCCCTGGCTACTTATTTTTTGTATTTATTTTATATCCTGCCATTTTACTTAACTAGTTTACCATTTCAATTAGTTTTTCAGTGAAGGATTTTTGGTTCTGTATACATTGTCATGTTGCTTCATATAATAATATATTTACTTTCCCAATTTTTATCCTTTTATACCTCTCTCTTGCCTAATTGTTTTAGCCAGGACTTCCAATACTATGTTTTATATTATTGGTGAACAAGATCTTGTCTTGAACAATATCTTATTGGCAAAGATTTCAGTTCTTCACAACTGAGAAAATTTTGGCTGGTTTTGTCACATCTGACTTTTAATATGCTAAAATATTTCATTTGTTCCCAGTTTGTTGAGGGTTTGCATCATAATTGAATGTAGAATCTCATTGAATGCTTTCTTGGAGTCTATTTATATGATCTTATGAGCTATAACTGTATTTTTGTTGATGTGATGAATTCAATTGATTGATTTCTGGATGTTGAACCAATCTTGATCCCTGGTATTAATTCCACTTCCTCATGATGTATTGCATTTGTATTCATTAGGGAGATTGATTTGAATTTGTGTGTGTGTGTGTGTGTGTGTGTGTCATCTTTATATGTTTTGGTATTAGAGAAATGTTGACCTAATAATATTTGGCTGGAAATATCCCTCTTTATCGATTGTTGGGACTAGTTTTAGCAGAATGGTTATTGTCCTATCTTTGAAGGATTGGTCAAATTTGTTCTGAAGCTATCTGGTCCTGGATTTCTATATTAATATTTTCTATTTTTTTCTATTCAGTATGAGATGATTGCATAATTCTAGGAATTCAGCCATCTCTTTTAGCTTACTTATTTACATATAATTGTCCATAGTTTCTCTTATCATTGTCTGAATTTCTGCAGTATCTATTGTAACCTCACTTTTTATTTGATCCTAGATTTTTTAATTTTCTCCCTTCTTTCTTAGCCTTGCTAGAATTTTGTTTCTATTGCTTAGTATTTTTTAAATTTAATTTATTATTTATTTATGTATTTATGTATTTATTTTGAAGAAGCACCTTTTGTATTCATTGGACTTTTGGGCACTCTTTGATTTTTATTTAATTTATTTCTGCTCTATGTTTTATCACTTCCCTCTTCTGCTGACATTGGTTTTGCTTGCTCTTTTTCATTTTCTAGTTTCTTGAGAGAAGAGGTAAGATTTTTTGAGCTCTTTCTTGTTTCTTGATGTGGATCTGCTTTGCTATATACATACCCCTTAGTACTGCTGTTGATGTGTCCCATAAATTCATGTGAGTTGTATTATCAGTCATGTCAAGCATTTTCTTTTTCTTTGATTTCTTTTTTTTTAAGATTTTTTTAAAGAATTATTTATTTATGCATACAAGAGCTGGGATATAGGCCAGAGGTACAGGGAGTGAGAGAATTCACCAGAGACAGAGTGGGGAGAACAGGCTGATCTACAGAAATACACTGCTGAGGGGAGCAGCAGGTGAGACAGGAGAGGTATGCTGTGTCATGTGGGTCAACTCCCTGGCTGGGGATCAAACTCCTGCTGCAGTGGCTGCAGCTTCATAGTGCTGAGAGTTTACCCCATGCACCACCAGAGAGGCCCTTTAAGGTTTATTTTTATTTATTTCTAAATACAGGAATTGGGTACAGGCCAGAGGTACAGGGGGTAAGAGGATTCACCAGAGACAGAGTGGGAAGCAGAACAGCCAGACTGAATGAAATACACTAACAGCTAAAGGGAGCAGAAGACAGGACAGGAGAGGTCTGCTGCACCATATGTGAGTTAGCTCCTGGCTTCAAAGGTGCTAATGCTGAAACTTAACCCATAGGCCACCACGCAGGTCCTCTTCTTATCATTTTTAGTCGATTTTTTTGGGGGGGTCTTATTTAAGTAAGCATGATTGTCCCTGCCTTCCTCTGGGATCCATTAAAATTTTTAAAATGTTTTCAAATCCTTTAATTCCAGACTATATTTATATTTGCAGCTAAAATATGTATCATGGAGGCAGAAAAAAAAAAGTTGGATTTATTTCCTAATTCATTCAGATACTGTATGCCTTTTAATTGATATATTCACTCCATTTACATTTAGAGTAAATATTCTTATATGAAAGCCTGTTGCTGCTGTCTATTTAAATCACCTTAGAGACTGTTGAAAATCAAATGACAAAATAAATATAGTTCTTTTTCTCTACTTCATATTTTACTCTATAATCCCATTGTGTTTTTTTTTGTTGTTGTTGTTCCATAGGCCAAAACCTAATTATATTTATTTTAAATATGACAAGACAATTCCATGATTCCTTCTTCTTTTTTCCTTTTTAAAAGGATTTTTTACAAGTTTGTATGGACTCTCAATGAAAAATTTTAGTCAACTTTTATATTTCACAAAAAAAAAATCAGTTTAAATTTTGATTGCATTTGTTTTTAATATACAGATCAATTCAGGGAAAACTGGCCTGTAATAAATGTTAACATTTTGATTCTATGACTATATGCATGGCGATATGAATTTCTATGCTTCCATTTATTCAATTTGTCAGTTTCTTTTAACATGATTTTGTAGTTTATTGAGTAGAGGTCTTATGCATGTTCATTGAATTCATTCCTAAGGACTATATTTTTAAGTTATTTAAGCTATTTTTCCTAAATTTATTTTCAGGTTTGTTAATTATATACAAAAATTACAACTGACTTCACATTATTATATTTTTCCAGTTGAATTAAAATGTAACTATATACAACTGTATAAATTTAAGATATACTACATAATGATTTGATATATGTATATATTGTGAAATTATTAGTATCACAGATTTGTATCTTTATACTAACTCCCCCAGTTCCTCTACTCCTTTCCCCACTTTCTCTCTCAACTAAAAATCTGAGTTTCTATAAGTTCTTCTTTGGATTCCATATATAGGTAAGATCGTACAGTGGCTGTCTTTCTCTGAGTAATTTAATTTTATTATAATGCACACAAAAGTCTTGCAAAATGGCAGAATCACTTTTTGTGTAAGTCAATTTGGTATCCTGCAACTTTAATTAATTAATTGAGAGATCCAATATAATTTTTATGCAGTCTCATGTGTTTCTATGTATAAAACCATGTCATTTGCAAATAGAGTCAATTTCAATTATTCCTTATATTTTTCTTTTCAACCTTTATGCCTATTTATTTTAATTCTTTTATGGCACTGGCCCAGAGTTGCTAGTTTCAAAGAAAATGGGAGATTGCACATTCTTGGCATGTTTCCTACTTTAAGGGAAACTTTAATATTTAACTATTGGCTAGAATGCTAACTGAAGGATTTTGGTAAGTATCGTATATCAGGGTTAGAACATTCTCTTCTATATTTTATTTGCACAGGACTTTTAATTATAAATGGTTGTTGAACATGTCAAATCTTTTTTCTTCATCCATTATCATCTGCTTTTATTTTTTTCTCAGTCTATTAGTGTTGTAAACTATATTGATTCATCTTAGAGAGATATTTCAGTTTAACATCATTGGAATAAATATTATATCATTGAAAGAAATAAATATACGGGGCCTCCTTGGTGGTGCAAGGGATTAAGTCTCAGCACTATGAAGCTCTCACCAGCCACTGCAGCGCAAGTTCGCTGCCTGGCCAGGGAGCTAAACCACATGGTGCAGCAGACCTCTCTGCCTCGCCAACTGCACCCACATAAGTGTATTTCAGTAGATTTGCCTGTTCTGCTCCCCACTCTGTCTCTGGTTAATCCTCTTATCCCTTGCACCTCTGGCTTATACCCCATTTCCTGTATGCATAAACAAATCTTTTTTTTCTCTTTTTTTAAGATCGACCTATCTATCTATCTATCTATCTATCTATCTATCTATCTATCTATCTATCTATCTATCATCTATCTATCTATCTATCTATCTATCTATCTATCTATCTATCTATCTATCTATCTATACAAGCACTGGATACAGTCAGAAGCGCAGAGGGTGAGAGGATTCACCAGAGCCAGAGCGGGGAGCAGAACAGGCAGAGTGACAAAATACATTGCTGAGGGGAGCTGTGGGCGTGGCAGGAGAGGTCTGCGCGCCATGTGGGACACTCGCTGGCATGGGGGATAGAACCAGAGCTGCAGAGGCTGCAGGCAGCTTAGCAGTCCAGTGCTCAACCGCTGTGCCACTGGGGGAGGCACAATAAATCTTAAATAAATAAATAAATAAATAAATAAAACACTTGGTCATGATATATCAATTTTAAACAACGTAAATTTGATTTAATGGATCTGTGATTTTATTTTCTTATAATCTCCTCATGAATTTCATCTGTTAATAAATTAATTTGGGAAGTGTTTCCAACATTGTATTCTGAAAGAATATATGTAAAATTGGTTCTAATCTATCTTCAAATATTTGCTAATTTTTGTAATTGATTTCTGATTAAATTCTAATGTTAACCACTAAACATGCTCTAAAATATTTCAATAAATTAGGGCCTCCCCTGTGGTGCAGCGGTTGAGCGCTGGGTTGCGAAGCTGCCTGCGGCCTCTGCGGCGCTGGTTCGATCCCTGGCTGCTCCCCGGCCACAGGAGGAGGGTCCCACATGGCGCGCAGACCTCTCCTGCCGCCTGCTGCTCCCCTCAGCAGTGTGCTTCGGTCCTTCTGCCTGCTCTGCTCCCTGCTCTGGCTCTGGTGAATTCTCTCACCCTCCCGTGTTTCTGACTGTACCCAGTGCTTGTATAAACAAAAAACAAACAAGCAAACAAACAAATAAACAAATAAAACATGCCTCTATTAAAAAAAAATATTTAAAAAATAAATAAATAAATAAAATATTTCAATAAATTAATTAGTGAAATTAGTTCTATAACCCTTGCTTTATGTATTTTGGAGCTCTGTTTTTAGGTATGAACACATCCACAATGGTGATACCTTCCAGATAAACTAACATTTTTCATTATGAAATTCTCCTCCATGTATCAATATTCCTTTAAATTTGACTTTGATATAAATAAGAACAAACCAGTTTATTCTGTTTACCATTAAATTAGCATAGTATAGCTATTTCTATCTTCCTACTTTCTGCCTGTTCTTTATATTTATAATTTTGGCTCTTGATTTTATTTTTAGTAAGGAAATGTATATTTATTCCATTTATAAGTAATTATTGCTATGATTATTTTTAAATATGCCATTATTCTATTTGCTTTTTATTCATCATATTTATTTCACTTCATTCCTCATTCTTACTTTTTTTCCTTTGAAATTGGATGCATATTTTAAGCTTTATATTTACTTTTCATTAATGATAAGCCCTTTCCTATGAACATTCTGGACACTAACCCTCATCAATTCAATGTTATATGATGAAAAACTTGTATTTTATCTGGGAAAGCTCTGAGTACCTTATTTTTCCATCTCTCCATTATACACTAATCCAACTATTTTAGTTGATATCTTTTCTGTTTGTATTTTCAGTGATTTGGGAAATTTCTAAACTATGCACCTGTTCTAATAGGGCTAGGTGATCTGTCTACTTGTCTACAGTCATATATTAGTTTGCTTATTTCATATATTCTTCTACTGAATACCATGATGTTTATTTTGTAGTCTTCTGATTAAACTGTAGTAACTATTGCTTCCACACAAAACTATGCTTTGCCTATGTTTTCTTCTATTTCTTTTAGGACTTATATTCAAATCCTTCATCCATTTTGAGTTGATTTTTGTGTGTGGTGAAAAATAATACTATAGTTTCTTTCTCTTACATGTGGCAGTACAGTTTTTACAACATCATTTGCCAAAGATAATTCTCTTGTTTCATTGTGTATTCTTTGATCCTTTGTCATAGGTTATTTTAGCATGTATGTGTGACTTTATTTCTGGGATTTCAATTCTATTCTATTGCTCTGTGTGTCTGTTTTTGTTTCAGTACCATGATGTTTTTGTTACTATGGCTTTATAGTATAGTTTGAAGTCTGGGCAAATAATACCTCCATCCCCTTTTTAGTCAGGAGAGCTTTGGCTTTTCAGTTCTTTTGTGATTTCATATGAATTTCAGCAGTATTTTTTTTCCATTTCTTTCAAAATGCAACTGAGATTTTTTTTTTTTAATATTATTTGACTTGCATTGAATCTGCAAATTGCTTTTGGTAGAATGGCCATTTTGATAATGTTAATTCTTCTGACCCAAGAGCAGGGATTTTTTTTTTTCCATTCCTTTCTGTCTTCCTATATTCCTTTTAACAATGTTTTGTAGTTTTCTTTGTATAGGTCTTTCACCTACTTTGTTAAGTTTATTATAGGGTATGCATTTATTTATTTTTGGTGTAATTGGAAATGGAATGGTTTTCTTAATTGCCTCCTCTTCAGACTGAAGTTTTCATATAAGAAGGCTAATTATTTTTGTGTATTTATTTTGTAACATGATACTTTACTAACTTGGGTGTCTTAATTGGTTTTCCCATGGATTTTTGGTGTTCTCTCTAGCTAGCTAGCTAGCTAGCTAGATAGATAGATAGATAGATAGAAGGAAATGAAAAGAATCCACATTGGGAAAGAAAAAATAAAACTACCATTATTTGCAGATGATTATATATATATATATATATATATGTAAAGAGGGAGAGAGAGAGAGAGAGTGTGTGCAGATGATTATATATATATATATATTTGCAGATGATTAAAAAAATAAAACTACCATTATTTACAAATATAATCATCTGCAAATTATGGTAGTTTTATTTTTTTCTTTCTCAATGTGGATTCCTTTTATTTCCTTCTCTTGCCTAAAGGCTCTACTAGGAATTCCAGTATTGTATTGAAAATCATTAGTAAGAAGGAACACCTTCTCTCGTTCCATATCTTAATGGGAAGGTTTCAAGTTTTTCACCATTGACAATGATGTTAGCTATGGTTTTGTCATATATAGCTCTCAATATGTTCATATATATTTTACCAAGTTTTCAAAAGTGATCATTATAAACGGATGTTCAATTTAAATATTGTTCAGTACCTCTTAATATGATGGTATGTTTGTTTGTTTGTTTGTTTTTATTGATGGGGTAAATTACGTTAATTGACTTCAGATGTTAAATCATCTTTATGTACCTGGAATAAATCCCACTTTGTCATCGTGTGTACTTTTTTTTTTTTTTTCAAAGTCTTTTTTTTTTTTTTAAGATTTATTTATTTATGAAAGCACTGGGTACAGTCAGAAGCGCGGGAGGGTGAGAGAATTCACCAGAGCCAGAGCGGGGAGCAGAGCAGGCAGAAGGACCGAAGTACACTGCTGAGGGGAGCAGCGGGCAGCAGGAGAGGTCTGCGCGCCATGTGGGACCCTCCTCTGGTGGTCTGGGAGCCGTCGGGGATCGAACCGGCGCGTAGAGGCTGCAGGCAGCTTCACAACCCAGCGCTCAACCTCTGTGCAACCGGGGAGGCCCATCGTGTATACTTTTGAGACATTGTTGGGTTCAGTTTTTTAAGATTTTACTGAAGACTGTAGCATTTATTTTCATTAAAGAGATTGGTCTTAGTTTTCTTTGTGTTGTTTGCTTTTGGCTTTAATGTGATTTTGGCTTAATAATATATATTTGATGATATTTCTTCTCTCTCAATTTTTTTTAAAGAGTTTTGGCAGGCTAGACATCAGTTCATCAGTGAACATTTGGTTGAACTTGCTTGTGAAACCATCTGATCTTGTTTTGTTTTTGTTTTTGTTTTTTTTGGATAGTTTTGATTATTGTTGCAATTTCTTTGCTTCTAATTGTTTTCTTCAAACTTTATCTTCCTTCATTGTTCAGCTTTGGGTACTTTTAAGAATTTACTCTTCTCATCTGGATTTTTTAATGTGTTTGTGTGTAAATGTTCATAGTAATCTCTAATTATATTTTGGATTTCTTCTGTGTCTGTTGTAATTTCTCCCCTTTCCTTATTACCCTATTTATTTCAGTTTTCTCTCTTTTTCACTGTGCTTATAGCTAGAGGTTTGTTTACTTTGTTTATATTTTCAAAGAACTGCTTTTGGTTTCATTGATCTTTTAGCTGTCTTTAATTTCTCTTTTATTTATTTCTGCTTTAATATTTATTAGCCTTTATTTTACTAGTTTTTTGCATTTTTCCCCTTGTTTTCCTTAGTTCCTCAAGATGGGAGATTAGGTTGTTTCTGTGAGGTCTTTGTTGTTTCTTGATGTAGGCCATATACTTTCCTCTTAATATTTCTTTTTCTCTGTCCCTTATGTTCTAGAAAGTTGTATCCTCATTATCATTAATCTCCAGATATTGTTTATAATTTGTTTTTTAATTTCCTGATTAACCCAGCCATCTTTCAGTAGTGTGTTGCTTAGTCTCCATGTATTTGGGTATCTCCCTGCTTTATTTTTTCTAGTTGATTTGTAGTTTGATAGCTATATAGTCTGAGAAGATATTTGGCAGGATTTCAATATTCATGTACTTGTTCATGTTTGTCTTATGACCCAGTATGTGGTTGATCCTAGAGAATGATTCATGTGCAATTGAGAAAAAAATGTTTATTCATTTTTCAAGGATGCAATCTCCTATAGATGTCTGTTAGACCCATGTGGTATAGATCTTCATTTAGGAATATAGGAATATTGTTTCTTTTATTACTGTCTGTCTTGTTTTCTATCCATTGGTGAGAGTAGGTTGTTGAAATTTCTAACCATACATGTATTTTGTCCAAAGTCTCATTTCAGATATGATAGCAATTGTCTATTGTATTTTTGTGCTCCTTCATTTGGTAGTATATTTTGATGAGTGTTATGTCTTCTTGGTGTACTATTCCACTTGGTAATTATATAATGTTCATCTATGTCTTTGGCGACAATTTTATAGTTTGGAATCTACCTCAGCTTACATAATTATGGCTATTCCTTTCTTCTTTTGGATAACATTTTCTTGTAGAATTAGTTTTCAGGCCTTAAATTTCAAGCTATGCTTATCTTTGGAACTCAGCTATGTTTTCTGGAGGCATAAAAAGGTTGGGTTCTGTTTTGTAACCCAACATGCTGCTATGTTTCTTAGTTTTGGTGAGTTCAGACCATTAATTATTTTAAGCTTTTTTTTTTTCAAAGATTTATTTATTTATACAAGAACCAATACAGACCAGATGTGTGGAAGGGTGAGAGGATTCACCAGAGACAGAGCAGGGAACAGAACAGGCATACTGACTGAAATACACTGCTGAGGGGAGCAGCAGGCGAGACAGGATTGGTCTGCTGTGCCAGGTGGGTTACTCTGTGGCCGGCGGGCATCAAACTGGCACTGCAGAGGCTACAGATAGTTTCACAGTGCTGCACTCAACCACCTATGCCAAGAGGTAGGCCCCAGACCATTAATCTTTAGGGTGATTATTGATAAATAGAATTGTGTTACTGAAATTCTGTTCATCATTTTGGGGTCCCATTTAATACACTGTTTAGTTATTCATGTTCATATCTTTTTTGGTTTAGATTTTAAGATTCTTTTATAATATTTCTTGTTCTAGGGTTTTTAGTCAGAGCAAATTTCTGAAGATTCTTTGTTGTTGTTGTTGAGAAGGTCCATCATTTTTCCTCATGTAGGAAGAAATATTTTGCAAAATAAAGTATTCTTTGTTGTCATTCTTTTCTCTTAGAATTTTTTGAATATGTCACTCAATTCTCTTCTCACCCATAGTGTTTCTTTACAGAAGTCTGTGTTAGTTTATTTTTTATATGCTCTACATTGTTTTCCTCTTTTTCAGCTTAATTGTTTTTCTTTGTCTTGAACTCTTTCCTATTATGTTCCTTGTAGTTTTCCTTTTATTATGATATTTTTGCATCCTTTTAGCTTTCAGTGTGTATATTTTAATTTCTTTCTTCACATATGGACAATTTTCTCCAATTATTTCCTTGAAATATTTTCACCTCTCTTGTTTTTTTTTTTTTTTCTTTTTCTTCTGTGGCTTTTATGATTCGTATTTTCTTTCTTCTTGGTGTAAGGTAATACTGGAAGGGTTTCTTTAATGTTTTTCCTTTGTATTTCTATTTTCTTTGCTTTCTCAGTTCTTATCATATATGTATATTTGTGAATACTGATTTGTTCTGCCATATATTGATTCTATTTCCATGATTTTTCCAGAATATTTTAGAATATTCCAGAATATTCCATTGATCTTTTGATACCCTGCATTTTCTTTATTTTATTATTTAAAGTTTCAATATAGATCTTCTGTTTGTTGATAATGTTTCTCATACCATTCTTTCCCTTTTCTTGTCTTCTTGTATAGCTCTGATTCATTTTGCTGAGTTTATTTTTGTGTGTTTAGAATTCTTTAACTTTCTTAGTTTTGGCAATGTTGAATTATTCATCTGGCAGAAAGAATTCTGTGTCATTGTTGTTGGGTTCTTGAGTTCGATTTTCTCTGTGTGGTATATTGTTTCCCCTGAGGGCATTCTGGCCATTTTTAATTTTTTTTCTTACCATCATTTGCTTTGGTTTTGCTGTGCTGTTGTTGGGGCTTTTGTTGTATATGAGTCCTTCTTCCCCACTGTTCTGGGTTTACTTGATGTTGGGTGAAGCTATTGGGGTGCTGCTAGAGCTGCCCACAAAAGACTCTCAGGCCTTGTTCTAGTGGCAAGGGGAGGTCACAGGGGATGCAGAGACTAGAAGCTTAGTTGTTGGGACCTATTTTCATGCATGAGCAGTGTTTCAGGTGGACAGAAAATCAGTGGTTTGATGAAAATTCCTGATAGAGAAGGAGCCTCTAAGTGGCTGAGCACTGAGTGTTATGCATTTCCCAGTGCAACTTGGAGAACTGCAATGAATAGTGAGGTCATGCAAGTGTGTGACTTGGGCTTTGTCTGCTCCCTAGGTGCCAGTAGCTAAGCATAGAATCAGGGTACTCTTATATGGGTAGCTGAGGCCCTGGTTGAGGTGTTTTTTGCAGGGAGGCCCTGAAGACTGAGGGATGCACTTCCTAGCTTGACCATGGTCCTGCAATGAATAGCCAAGTCTTTTTTTTTTTATTTTTTTTTAAATAATAAATTTTATTTTTATATTCCCCCATACAATTGCAAATACCCCATTCTGACCCCAATCCTTCCCCTCCACCCCCCACCCCCCAAAAAGTGTCTCTGGTTCATAGTTTTTTGTTGTTTTTGATTTTCACTTTCTTATATTCATTTTCCTGGTCCCTTATTTAAGTTTTCTAGATTCCAGCTATGAGTGAGACCATCTGGTATTTTTCTTTTACTTTTGGCTTATTTCGCTGAGCATGATCCTTCCAGCGCCATCCATGTTGCTGCAAATTGCATGTGTTTATCTTTTTTTGAATGCTGAGTAATATTCCATGGTATATATGTACCACATCTTCTTGATCCAGTCATCTATTTTTGGGCATTTGGGCTGTTTCCAAAGCTTAGCTATTGTAAATAGTGCTGCTATAAACATAGGGGTGCAGGTGCTCTTTGGAATTGATGTTTCTGTGTCCTTTGGGTAAATACCTAGGAGTGGAATTGCTGGATCATATGGAAGCTCTATGTTTAGTAGGTCCAGAAATCTCCACACAGCTCTCCACAGTGGTTGGACCAGTTTGCACTCCCACCAACAGTGCAGGAGAGTTCCTTTTTCTCCACAACCTCGCCAACATTTGTTGTTGCTAGTTTTTTTAATATGTGCCATTCTCACTGGTGTAAGATGGTATCTCATGGTAGTTTTGATTTGCATTTCCCTGATGACAAGTGATGTTGAACATTTTTTCATATGCCTGTTGGCCATTTGCATTTCCTCTTCAGAGAAGTTTTTAGCTCTTCTGCCCATTTTTTGACTGGATTATTTTCTTTGTTGTTGTTGAGTCTCATCAGCTCTTTGCAGATTTTTGTGATCCATCCTACCAAAAGCAATATACAGATTCAATGCTATTCCAATCAAAATTTCAATGTCATTCTTCAAAGAAATAGAACAATTATTGATGAAATTCATATGGAATCACCAAAAACCCCGAATAGCCAAAGCTCTACTGAAAAAAAAAGAAGGAAATGGAGGCATCACACTCCCAGACTTCAAACTATACTACAAAGCCATAATCATCAAAACTGCATGGTATTGGAACAAGAACAGACATACAGACCAATGGAATCGAATAGAAAATCCAGAAATAAACCCACAGATTTATGGTCAACTAATCTTTGACAAAGGAGCAAAGACTATGCATTGGAGCAAAGAAAGTTTGTTCAATAAATGGTGCTGGGAAAACTGGGTCGCTACATGCAAAAGAATGAAGCTTGACCACTACCTCACACCATACACAAAAATCAACTCAAAATGGATTAAAGAACTAGACATAAGACCTGAAACCATAAAATACATAGAAGGAAATATAGGCGAAACACTACGGGATTTGCACATCAAAGACATCTTTACAGACACATCACCCAAAGCAGTGATGGTGAAGGCAAAGAATAGCCAAGTCTTTTAAGATTGAGACTTGGGCTTCTATCCACTCCCAAGATGTACAGTCAGGGGTACTCACTTGGGTGTAGCTAAGGGTCCCTTAAATGCCCAGGCTGTGGCCTGGTCTGCTGGGAGGTTCTGGCAAACTGAGTGGGATGCACTTCCTTGTTGTAGCTGTGAGTTGTAACAACATATAATGATTAAATTTGGTTTATATTCTATTCAGTGTTCTGATAAATTTCATTGTCCAAACCAAGGACCAGGAGCACTTCCCCTTGTGTATCTTCTCCAAGTGTCTCTCCCCAGTGCCCCTCGCACAATATTGTTTCCATTTCATTGACATATACAACTGAAAAGTTCATTATAATTACATTGAATCTGGAAATTGTTTCAGGTAAGATAGACATCTTGATAGTGTTGATTGGTCCAATCCATGAAGAATAATACATTTCATTTATTTTGTGTCTTCTGCTTATATTTCTTTTAACAATGACTTATAATTTTCTTTCCATAGGTTCTTTACATACTTCATTAGGTTTATACTTATGAATTATTATTATTGTTATTATTAATATTATCATTATTTTGTTTTGATTGTAAATGTTATAGTTTTCTTATTTTCTTCTCTTCTAATTCATTGTTTACATCAGGCAGAACTGATTTGCGTGTGATGATTTTGGAACTTGCCCACTTTGTTGAAATAGTTTATCATTCCAATATTTTTTTTTTCAGTGCTTTCTTTTTGGGTTCTCTATGTATTATCTATGTTTCATATCATCATGCCATCTGAAAATAATGATTGTTTTACTCCTTTTGCAATTTTGATTTGTTTTATACCTTTCATTTGACTAATTGCTCTACCCAAAACTTCCTGTGCTATGTCGGAGAGTTTTTTTTTTTAAGATTTATTTATTTATGCATACAAGAATTGGGGTACAGGCCAGAGGTATGGTGGGGTGAGAGGATTCACCAGACAGAACGGGGAACAAAACAGGCAGATAGACTGAAGTACACTGCTGAGGAGAGCAGAGGGCTAGTCAGGATAGGTTTGCTGAGCCATGTGGATAGCTCTCTGGCTGGTCGCTGATGGAACTCATGCTGCAGAGGCTGCAGACAGCTTCACAAAAGCTGCATTCAACGCATTGTGCCACCAGGGAGGCCCTGGAGAGTTTTGTGAGAGTAGATATCCTTGTCTTTTACTGGATTGTTGTGGGAAAGCTTTCAGGTTTTCTCCATTAAGAATGATGTTAACTGTTGTTTTGACATATATGGATTTTAATGTTAAGATATATTCCATTTATCCCCAGTTTTTCCAGTTTGTCCTCATAAATGAATGTTGAATCGTTTTAACATTGTGGTTATGGTGTATGATCCTTTTAATACTTTGTTGAATTCAGTTTGCTAAATTTTAGTGATGTTTGTTGTGTCCTTGCTCATTAGGAAAATTGGTCTACAATTTTCTTTTTGTGTATTTTCTTTTTTTTTTTTCTGGTATAACGGTATTTGTTGGCTTCATAAAATGCATTTGGGATAATTTTTTTTCTCAATTTTAAATAATTTGAGCAGGGTATGCATTATTCATCTCTGAAGGCTTTGTGGAAATCACCTGGGAAGTCATCCATTCCTGGAAATTTGCTTTTTGGGAGTGTTTTGATTACTGTTTCAATTTGTTTGTTTGTAATGAGTCTAGTAAGTTTTTTTTTTTTTCCCTATTTAGTATCACATGCTTGTGCAATTTTAAGAATTTTCTCATTTTTTTTAGATTGTTGACTTTGTTTTTATGTAACTGTTCATAGTAATCTCTACATATAACTTTTGATTATGTGAGGAAAGTTTGATACTTATGTAAGTTTTCCTTTTTTCTTAGAGAGGCTAGTGAGAAATTTCTCTATTTTTTCAAAGAACAGGTTTTATGATTCTTTTATGTTATAGACTATAGTTTTGCTTCATATTTCATTTGTTTGTTGTCTAATTTTTATTATCTCCTTCTAATGCATTCTGTTTGTTTGTTTGTTTGTTTAATTCTTCACAATGAAAGACAAGGTTGTTTATTTTGGCTCTTTCTTGTTTTATGATGTTGGTCTGTGTTGTATTATGTTTGCTGATCCCATAATCTCTGTAAGATTGTGTCCATATTGTCATTTATCTTTAGGTATATTTTGAGCTCTATAATTTCCTCATTAACAAAATAGCATCCCTATATTGTGCTGTTCAGTCTCCATATATTAGAAGATTTTCCTACTTTTTTTTTTTTTTTTTTTTGTAGCTGATATCTAGTTAGTACCATTATGGTCAGAGAAGATAGTTGGTATGATTTCAATCTTCATTAATTTTTTGATAATTTGTCTATTGACAAAAGTATGGTAAGTTCTAGAAAATATATACCATGTGAATTTGAGAATAATGTTTGTTCTGCTTTTAGAGGGGTTCCAGGTCCCATAAATGTCTTTTATATCCATATAGTCTAATTGTTTATTTAAAGATATTATGTTCCTTATAATTTTGTCAGTTTGATCTGTCCATTGATGAGAATGGGGTATTGAAATCTTCCAAAAATGTTTTTTATTTTTTCCAATGTGTTTTCTGAATTGCCATTATTTGCCTAATATATTTTGGTGGCTCTTCATTTGGTGAGTAAATGTCGATGTGAATTATGTCCTCCAGTTGTACTGTTCCCCTAATCAGGAATTCTATTTTGTCTGATATACATATGTCTGTCTCTGACTTCCTTTTTGTTGCATTAACTTTATAGATTTGTTTTACAAACCTTCACCTTTAATCTATGTTTAATATTGATGCTCTGGTGGATCTCCTGGAGGAAGCATGAAGTTGGATTCCGTTTCCTAATTCAATAAGATGCTCTATATTTTTTTATTTGATGAGTTTTATCCATTGACATTTAGAATGATTATTGATATTTGAAAGTCTATTGCTCTCATTAGCTCTGAATTTTATGATTGAATCTACTTCATTTTTTTCTGTTTTTATTTTTTTGTGTGTATGTATATTAGTAATTTGACTTAGATATTGAAGTTTATTTCAATATTCCTTGTAACATGATTTAATTTCTTGCAAGTTTCTTCAGTTATTTTTTGTATGAGCAGGTCTTTATTTCTCCCTCATATATATATAATGGAAAACACTGTACTGTTGACAGGTAGTTTTTATTTTAAGCATTTAGGAACTGTCATTTCATTCTCTCCTTGCCAGTAGTTACCTCAGAGAGGTGCAAAGTTAGAGTGATCTGTGTTCTTTTGTATGATATGTTTCTTCCTCCTGGTGACATCAATACACTGCCTTTGTCTTAAACACTTGGAAGATTCAGTACCATATATCTTGGTGTAGTCTCATTTAGTTTAGGTATCCTGGTGTTCTTATAGCTTCCTGGATTTATGTGTTTGTTTCCTTCTCCACGTTTCATAATTTTATTTTATTATTTATTTAAATATGGTTTATGTTCCTTTCTGTCTCTATTCCTCTTCTGAGATACTCAATAATCATATATTTTCTTTACTTACACAGTCAGATAGTTCTTGAAGATTTTCTTCATTTTTTTTTACTTTGTTTCTCTTTGTCTACCTATTTTCCTTTTGCATTCACATCTTTGAGTTCACTGATTCATTATTCCTTTTAGTTTATTATACTTCCATAGCTTTCTTCACTACTTTTTGTTTTTCTATTAATCATTTTATGTTCTAAAGCTCCATTTTTTAAATATTTACATCATCATTTTTGATCAAGTATTCACAATTTTGTTTCTCATGATATTTATTTGTTTTCTGAATTTTCTTGTATTTTTTTTATCTGATTCTCAGGTTCATTGAATTTCTTTATGATCACAAGCATGGATTCTGAACGTTGTAGATGGAACAGACCTCCCATATCTCTGTGACTGGTTTCTGGAGATTTGTCTTCTTTCTATCATAGTATCCATGTTAGAATTCACCTACATATGAGAGATGTTTTTTAAAGCATAATTTCACAACTAAGATGAACAAAGAAATAAAGAAGATCATGTCTTTTTGAAAACTTCCATACTTTATATAGTAATGAAATTTATTACTTAAAATTATTTATTTTGAGGGCCTGCCCCAGTGACACAGTGGGTTGAGCACAGCACTGTGAAGCTGTCTGCAGCCTCTGCAACACGGGTTTGATTCTAGACCATCCAGGGAGATTCCCACATGGTGCAGCAGACCTCTCCTGTTGCACCCGCTGCTCCCCTCAGCAGCACTGTTGGTCCATCATCTGTCTGTTCTGCTCCCCCCTCTGTCTCTGGTGAATCCTCTCACTGTCCCGCGACTCTGGCCTGTACCCCAGCTATTGTGTAAATAAAAAAAATATTTATTTTTAAAGAATTCTTAACTTAAATGCTAAGATAGTAACACAGACATCTCCAATTTATTCATTTCTTGAAAGTTGTAGAGTTACTTTACATATTAGAAAGTAAATATATATGCATTTATTTTATCTGCATTTATTGATTATATAATATGATTTATATCTTTATTATATCTTTTATAATTCACTACATTGATTAATTTAGATTGTGGTTTCTATTTTCAAAATATAGAATCCCTCTATTCTGGTACTATTAACTTGGCTCCTGTCACAGATTCACCCCTGGACCAACATATTGTCCATTGTGCTCTCTCCCCACTTTGAACTTGCCCAATTCTCCTGCCACTCTGATTATCTCAGTTCTATAACTCACTTTAAGATACTATTTTTAGGGGGTTGGCTTTTTTTGACCCTTTGGTTTCTCTATATTCTACAAACAAGTGACACAGTGCTACTTGTCTTTCTCCTCATTTATTTTGGTTAACATTATCTCTTCTAGCGCCATCAATGGTATAGCCAATGGCATGAGTTTATCTGTTTTATCTCTTTATTTAATCTTTTTTTATTTTTTATTTATAAATGTGCTGGGGTACAGGCCAGATGTGTGGGAGGGTGAGAGGCGTCACCAGAGACAGAGCCTGGTACAGAACTGGCAGATTGACGAAATACACTGCTGAGGGGAGCAGCGGGTGAGACAGGAGAGGTCTGCCATGCTATGTGGGATTCTTGCGGTCCCGCCAAGATCAAACCCGTGCTGCAGAGGCTGCAAACAGTTTCACAGTGCGGCACTCAACCACCTGCACCACCAGGGAGGCCCCTATTTAATCTTTTTTTTATGTACCTGTATACATACATATATGCATGCGTTTGTGTGTGTGTGTGTGTGTGTGTGTGTGTGTGTGTGTAGTGTATTGTCTTGATTGACTTGTCTGGGGGCACTTACATTATTTCCATAATTTTGCTGTTGTTTTCTATATATATTTAAATATATATATATATATATATATATATATTACGTCTTTATGGTATAACTTGAAGTAGAGAAGTGCAATAACACCCTTTTTCGGAAAAGTGTAAACTTGTAATTGTTTATTTTAGTTGATAATAATCATAACTCCCACAATTATGTTTATAATATCAAAAAATTTAAAATAAGCAGCCATTGTCAGATTAAAAAAAAATCTACCTTTAAAAGTAAGCACACACAATTATGTCAGTTTCTATGATTTTAAGCATTGTTTGCAAAGATAAAAATCCAACCATCAAAAATTAATTAATTTTATTTTTAGATGTAGAAATATAGTTCATCATTTATTTTATTGGTTTCATTTATTTATGTGTTTTTGATTTATTGTGTCTCAGCATTTTTGTAGATAGACAAATAAGAAATGTTTATATTAAGCAGAATAAATATTAACAGTGAGATTTTATTTTAAAAAGAGGTGAGTATAAGAGACAATTATTTTTGTAAAACTTAAAATATTCTTCACAATTAAAATATCAAGATATTTCTCTTTGTGTATAAAAAACTAATATATAACATATGTTAGTTTAGCTTGTGTTGAACAACAGACTATATCGGATTGAAGAAAAGCAGATGATAAAAACCAAATATTTTCTAATGTAAAATATATAACTTGGAAACATTTTAAGATTTTCAAAATCTGACTGCATTTTTCACATTGTATTCTTTAACACATTGCCCTTGAGGTAAAAAAAAAATACAAGTTACAAATTTGGAGAGTTGCTTTTATATTTATGTATTTCATGTTGGAAACCTTCATAAAAATCTAAAGTCAATAGCAAATTTCTATGTATAATGAATTTTTAGTCTTAGTATATCCCTTTGCTTTAACTAGGTCTTAAATATTCCAAATAATATTATACAAACCTTGATAAAATTAATATTCTGAACTGAAAATTAAATGCATTTGTGACCCAAGATTCATAAGATAATAGGAAAAATAACTATTAGTACAATTGGCATAATCATCATCACAGATATAGTTTCTATAACAAAAATTGCTCAGTGAAGAAAATTAGGTTTTTGAATATGGGGCTGTTCTGAATGAAAATTATCATTCAAAAACTATTTTTGCAGGATATGTGGGTTAAACATGTCTTTAATGAATCTTTAATTAACTTAAAAATACACTGTATAGTAAATTTAAAAAAAAATAGAAATAAAAGTTTAATATACTAGACCTAGAAGCAAGTTAAAAAGTCACAAACTCAGCAAAATAGCAATCTGAAAAATAAAAAAAAATGTAGCAGCCTACTGAAAGATCTAATTTCTATTGAATAAAAAAATAGTGTCTCCTGTTAACAAGATGCTACTTTCTAGAATCTAACAAAAAGTATTTTTCAGTAAAGATATTCAAGTAAATATGTTTACTTCAATGATTTATGCTTAAAATTTCTCTGATCTAGTAAATGTTTAACTAATCTGGGTAATTAAATTTATGTAAGTCTAAGGTAAAAATATTTAACTTTACTAATAACAGACTTACCATTTCTAAAAGAATAAAGATTTCCACAAATGCTGACCATGGAGATTAAGCTACCTTATGTACATTAGCAATAACAAATAATAAGTTGTTTAGTAGATTGCTTTATATTATTTTTCTGGATGTATCACTTCACAAAATATCTTCTCTAAGTACATAGAGTAACTAGCTTAAATAGACTCACCAAAACTTTTTACATTATTATTTTCCTTTTTGCTATCAATTTACTTGAAGTAAATAGAAAATGTGGAAAATTTAAAAAATATATGTTTTGTTGGTAAATACATTGTGATTTAAATTATAAAAAGTTAATTAATGTTCTCTAGGTATTAAGTAAATTGTGTGTCCTGATAGAGGCAGTGTGGATGCTTAAAGTTAATGGATAAATTATAAAATGTGTTTAAGTTTAATTACTTTACTTACATAGTCACTGATAACCTTTACAACCCTTGTATAGTATGCCACACTTCATAACAACTCTCCATCACTAGCCAATCAGAATTCAAGTATAGGTCAGGAGATTAGAAAGAAAAATATTACCACCAGTTCTGGTTTTCACAATAGTCTTGATTCATTTTTACTGAAAATCGTCTTGAAACAACCTCAAGACCACTTAATGATTTATTGGATTTTATTTTCTTGCAATGTAATTTTCTCCAATCATAGCTCAGCATGGTGTGAAGTTGCTAATTAGAATTTGATTTAATGTAGGCAAAATAAACTCCAGTTCTAGAAAAAAGTGTAAGAGATTGCAATCATGTATCACTTACATTTCCAGCTGATTCTCTAGGCAATGTACACCACTGGTGACAACAAATTATGGTCCCAGTCTTTACATAGTTTATAACATGATGAAGTAAACAAATGGTTCAACTATAATACTATCTAAAACTAACTGCTAAATTATGTAGCACTCATTATAAATTATCAGGGAGGTCCAGGAAGCGATCTATTAATATTGACTGGACCAGTATACTAAAGTATTATAGTAAGATAGAAAAATTGAGAGAAGAGCTGTGTAGACACAATGTCTGGGTTGAAATCTCAGCTCTGGCATGACCTTTTATTAACAGTGACCAATTTATTTAACCTTCCATGTGTTGAGGAGTTTTTATCTACAAAATAGGAATAGTATTGTACCAGTCTTTGAGGGCTAAAAAATAAATTTAGCAAGCAAATTTTTATTATGAAATCATGTCTGAAAACAAAGGCCTGGAACTAGCCTTCAGATAGGTCTGAGAAAGCTGTTCAATTCCTGGGCTTCTCAGTAAAGTTTATATACCACTATTTCAAGAACTTCTGTATAGGCAAAGAAAATTAGGACACACTTAATTTTATCTATGAATTGAGGAAAACAAACAGGGTTGTTTAAATTTACCCTATTATTTTAGAGTCTTTTCTTCTGGGAATTGAGAATTTAAGCAAATTCATGAACCTTAAAGTCTTTACTTTCTCTGAAGTAACTGATGGACCTGGAGGCAGCTAGTTTTAGCTGCATTTTTTTTTTTTTTAATGTGGAATCGGCTTCTTTATCGATCAGACCAGCTATGTCCTATCTCTTGACTTGCAGTCCTTAGTTGAGACAAGAACAATAGTTATATTTTTTTAATTATTGATTTTAGCTAATACTTATAATATAGTAGAAAGGATTAAGTGAGATGATGCATGTAGAACAATTAGTGCACCACTGAAGTTTACCCCATTTAATGGAAAAAAAAATCAGATTGATGAAATTTTGGTGAAAGATAGGTAGGCTTAGTTGATAAGTCAGAATTTAGCAGACCTCAGTTTTGAGTGTGGTAACTAATTCCTGGAGAGATGTGATTTTCTCAGCTCAAAGAGAGTATTTAAAGTGTACCCTGTCAGAAATATGTCTGAAACTTGTAAATAGGCCCTAAATTATAGTTGGCACATCACAGGGGCAGAGGTAATCCAAAGATTACTCTAAAGTCACATTATCCAATAAGAAAGCATTAGAAACATATAGCTAATGTGCAGTTAAATTATGACTTTTCTGAAATAAGAAATCCTTTAAGTGAGAATACAAAGCAGATTTCTAAGACTTATTATGAAAAAAATCTTAATGTTTTACATCAATTTGATGCTGAAACAATACTTTGTATATATTGGGTTAACTAAAACACTGTTAAAATTAAGCCCATATTTTTATTTTTAATATGTCTACTAAAAATAAAATGCATTTGTGACTTACATTATATTTCTACTTCACTGTGTTGATTTAGGTAATGTGCTTAGTTACTATCATTAATTACTATTTATTAAAGTTCTTAACATTTTTGAAGTTACTTGTTGACTTCCAGATATATAATAGAGATACAAATATTTTCAGTACAATGAAGCATATAATCCTAAAGAGATGTGGCCTTGTGAACATTACATAGTTTCATATAAAACTCAGAAATTAGATTCTAACATATATTTTTTATCTCTATATTCTAGCTTCTCAGATGTTATTTGAGCCAGTCATCATGTTACTAATTCTGCCATTAATGAATGAGTTTAACAAAAAATTTGCCACTTCCTTAAAAGTTATAAGTTTACCTTTGAAATCATACATTAAAATAAAGGGAAGATGAACCAATACAAGTTTAAAAAATCCCTTTGACTATGCAAAATATGGGAAACTGATTAACCAAAGACCTATGTTACTAACTGGGCACTGCTATATGTTATTCCAGTTTGTGGGATATTTAACATCTTGGAGTTGTAAAAAATTTCTCTGTGATTACAAAAACAACCTCATTCATTTCAAAATGTTGGACTTAAATATGATATTTCTGTTTTGCCAGATATGATAGACCTTTAGTCCTTAACTATAACTAGGAAATAATTCAAATGAAATTGGCTGAAACAAAAGCAAGTTTATTATAGACAGTGTGGAAATACAGATAGAGCAGTGTTCTGCAGAATTCTTCTAGCAGTGGTGAAGGATTCTCGGTCTTTATGTCCCATTCTTGGAAAAATATGTTACTGGATCCATATTAAACCCTTCCATAAGAATAGGTTACTTTTCAGGTTTTTTTTTTTTTTTTAATGGCAGTTGGCATAACTATCATATCCTTACAGATTGGTGTTGCCATAGTGATCTGAAAGTCATAGCCCCCATTCCCCCCAACACTGTGCAGGCATGTGCAAGGTGTTGCATATGTAGATAGGATGTTCTTTCAGACTATTCCTGACTAATTGATGTAGAAATAGCACTATTTCTATATATAGAAAAGCCTCCTCTGGACAGCCCTAAGGAGAACAAGTGTTCTGCAACTTTCGTAGAATAAGTCCTGCTAGTGAGTGAAAACTATTGATGGAATTTGGAGACAAAATCTGCTATTATGTAAGCTCAAAGCAGTTTCTGTTGAGAAGTACACTGCATACCCAAGGCCTCTGGTCTGGTAGTTGTCCCTCCCACCCTGGCCTGGAGTACCAGAATAAGAGGTAGAAGAATGAGGGGAAGGCCAATTTTGGTTATGGGCCTCATGGGATAGAGGGGAGAGGTGGAGAGGCATTGTGCCAGGTTATCTCAATTTGAGAGGTTACAAATGCCAAAAAGCAAATTCCTCTCTACTTGAAAGGGAAAGAAATCGTGTGTCAACAGATATAAGAAAGTGCAGAGCTGAAACTAAGTTTGGCCTTTATTTTGGTGTCCCATAAAGATTGTGCAGGTGTTAAGTGCTGTTTGATGTTGTATACTTAGAGATAGGCACTTCCCTTGAGCCCAATATGTGTGTCTTGTACCCCTAGGTTAGTGGAGGTTAGGGGTTGAGGCATATGTTTGGGTGGTCATTGTGACCATTTCTCTTGGCTCAAGAGAAGACCCCCTGAAGGGTTTTTTTCTTTAAGGAAGTGTTGATTTTTTTTAAGGAAGTGTTGATATAAATGCAAATTACAGATAACTTTTTTAAAAAAAGATTTATGTATTTATGCATGCAAGAACTGGAGTGTAATCCAGAGATGCAGGGGGTGAGAGGATTCACCAGAGACAGAATGGGGAGCAGAACAGTCAGATCTACTGAAATACACTGCTGAGGGGAGCAGTGGGGGAGACAGGAGAGGTCTGCTATGCCATATGAGTTGCTCCCTGGCCAGCAGGGGATTGAACTGGTGCTGTAGTGGCTTGCAGTAGCTTGATATTGCTGTCTTTAACCCATATGCCACCAGGGAGGCCCAAATTACAGATAACTTTCAACCCCTTATTTTCCAAACATTATCTACAATAAATTATCTGCAGCTAAGTGGCAGTTCCTGATTCCTTCCTTGTGATTGAACTGCTAGGATGAGAGTCTCCTCATACTTAGACCTATATTTGAATCTTTGTTGTCCATGTGCATACAGAAGTAGCTACAAGCTGTTTCATATTATATCACTGTTGCTTTATTAGCTGACTATAAAATTACTTATCTAAAATCTACCTTTTTCTATTATTTTTTAGTATCAAAAGATTTTTTGTCTGTGTGCTCACTTTAGAAGCCACATATACTAAAATTATCCCAAAACAGACAAAATTATCATGGCCCCTGCACAAAGATGGCATGCAGAATATTGAAGTAATCTATATTTTCATCTTGGAGGTCCAGTTCTTTCATTGCTAGTTAATACCAAGAAAATGGTAGGATTTGGGGAATTTGCTCAAAAGGCCCATTTGACCTGTCCTCTCTCTTCACCAGATAATCCCTTTCTTTTTTTTTTCTTTTGTATATTTTTTACATTATCTTTCATTTTTGTACAATGTAGTAGTTTCTATTAGTCTGAGAATTGGGAGAAATTATGGGAGCAGGTATGGCTAATTAATAGGTACCCGTCCCCACACAGAAAAAAAAAAATGCCTTAAAAACTACTGCTTCAGGGGCCTCCCCGGTGGCGCAGTGGTTGAGCACTAGGTTGCGAAGCTGCCGGCAGCCTCTGCAGCGCCAGTTCGATCTCTGGCCACGGGGCGAGGGACCCACATGGTGAGCAGACCTCTACTGCCGTGCCCGCTGCTCCCCTCAGCAGTGTACTTCAGTCCTTTTGCCTGTTCTGCTCCCTGCTCTGGCTCTGGTGAATTCTCTCACCCTCCCACGTTTCTGACTGTACCCAGTGCTTGTATAAATAAATAAACAAACAAATAAATAAATAAATCTTAAAAAAAAAAAAAAAACTGCTGCTTCATGACCTTGAAATGGTTCTGCTTTTCTGTGAATTCCCATTGTAGTGGCAGGAAGACAGAGATCAGGATCTCTATTATTTGAGCAGATGGGTAAAGGAAGAGTCCTGACTTTTCTCAGGCTTTAATTGAGACTTTATGAGATACATGGCAGGCAGGGGGGTCATGGAGTCAGGAGGCTGGCAGACCTCCTAGACCACCATGATTCTTCATTCTTTCCGGGCTGTAGGTAAGGTAAAAAGTATCAGGCTTTTCTGCCCTCCCGCCATTAGGATAGATGACGGAACCCTGTGGTCCTGAATGCATGCCTGATGGTGGGCACCTGGAATAGGGTGTGGGCATATGTAGATGGGATTCACCTGGGCTAAGGCTAGGCTTTTAAGGGCAATATCACAGGGATGCCAGCAGTAGCAGAACAAATGAAGACAAGGGAGCAGAGCAGCAGAGATCACCAGAGAGCCCAGCCAGAATGAAAACTTGCTGGGGGCTGGCAGGCCTGCCAGCCTCTCGGCCCCCAGCACCTCTGCCTGCTGTATACCTGGTAAATCCCAATAAAAGCCTGCAAAAGCCACTGAGGGCTCCAGGAATCTCCTCCTTTACCTGGTCTGCTGGATCATAGAAAACCTGCTCAGTGGCCTGTCCTGCCCTTACATGGGCTCTCCAGCATTCGCTCTTGGTCTCATTCTCTCTCTTCTTCTTCTGGTGGTTCCATTCCTCTGGTGACTCATGACACCACCCTTATGAGCCCAGTCCCAGCCCAGGTGAATCCCACCTACGTATGCACATACCCTACTCCAGGGCCCACCATCAGGCATGCATTCAGGACCACAGGAATCTATCATCAATCCTAATGGCAGAAGGGCAGAAAAGCCTGAAAAGCATTTATCCTATATCATAGTATTCTGTCCTATTGCTCCTTAATAAACTATTGCTTGTTTCATTCCGGTACTTTTTGAAATTATTTTCCATATGACACCAAAGACTCTCCAGTGCCTCAGTCCCCAGCATTGGGACCTTTAGTTTGGTTAAGGATCCAGAACTGCAAAGTGGCATTAACTGAATGACCTTAGTAGAATTGTGTGCCTTTAGAGGTTTTGGGGAAATTAGGGGGGGTGGGGAGATGTGGGGCACATGTATAAAGAAGATTATCAGTGATCTCTTCTTTATTCCACTTAATTTTATGAGAAACCAGAGAGAGTAGCTGGAGGGTAAATGAAAAAGTATCAGGCTTTTCTACCCTCCTGCCATTAGTGTTGATGATGGATCCCTGTGGTCCTACATGCATACCTGATGTGGACACCTGGAGTAGGGTGCAGGCATGCATAGGTTGGTGTACCTGGGCTGAGAGACTGGGCTCATAAGAGTGGCATCAATGGGGAACCAGGAGAGTGGAACCAAGAAAGAGAAATAACTGAGAGAAAGCATAGAAGAGAAGATAAGCAGAACAAGAGCAGAAGAGAACAGAGAACGAGAAAGAACAAGAGGACTAGAGAATGCCAGAGAGCCCAGAAAGTGTGAAGACTTGCCAGGGCCTGGGAGGCCTATCAGCCTCCAACCTCCACCCCAGGCCTCCTTGCCTTGTAAAAGCACAATAAAAGCCTGAAAAGCCACTGAGGGCTCCAGGGCACTCCTTTACCCTTCTGCGCAGATCATAGAAAATTTGCTCTGTGTGTTCTTGTTGGCCCTATCTAGAGGCAGGACTGGACACAGGGCAGGTTTTCTATGATCCCACAGACCGGGTAAAGGAGGAGTCAGAGTCCTCAGTGGTTTTGCAGGCTTTTATTGGGATTACCAGGTACATGGCAGGCAGGGGCGCTGGGGGGCCGGTAGCCTGGCAGGCCTCCCAGCCTCCAGCAGGTCTGGGCTCTCCGGCCTTCTCTCAGCTTCTGCTTCTCTTGCTTCTCTCTTGGCTTCTGCTTCGGCTTCTTCTGGCATCCCCGTGACGCCGCCCTTAAAAGCCCAATTTCAGCCCAGGTGAATCCCATCTACCTATGCCCTCACCCTACTCCAGGTGCCCGCCATCAGGAGTGCATTCAGGACTGCAAGGATCCATCATCTATCCTGATGGCTGGAGGGCAGAAAAGCTAACACCCTTACCTAACATCCTTACCCTACACCCTACAATTGGCGTAATCAGCACAATGTTTTTTTTGTTTTTAATGGAGGCATGATTTATTTATTTATTTGTTTGTTTTGTTTTGTTTATACATGCATTGGGTACAGTCAGAAGCGCGGGAGGGTGAGAGAATTCACCAGAGCCAGAGTGGGGAGCAGAGCAGGCAGAAGGACCTAAGTACACTGCTGAGGGGAGCAGCGGGCGGCAGGAGAGGTCTGCACGCCATGTGGGACACTCCTCCGGTGGCCGGGGAGCAACCGGGGAGCAGCCGGGGATCGAAAAGGCGCTGCAGAGGCTGCGGGCAGCTTCGCAACCCAGCGCTCAACCGCTGCACCACTGGGGAGGCCCAGCACAATGTTTTGATGCAGATGGGTATGGAGCTCTCAAAGAACTCAGGAGGCTCTAGGGGTGACAGACTGTGAGACTATGACCACGCTGGAGGAGCTATGGCAGCACAGGTGGTGACCAAGGTCCAGGAGTTGCAGGAAGAGCTAAAGACATTGCAGTAGCACAGGAAGTGGACAAGGTCTGGGAGTTGCTAGATGAGACCTAGAGTGGAGGAGGAGACCACCCAAGAGGACCAGCTCATGACCCCTAGCAGCAGAATCATCAGAAAGAAAGAAGACCACGGTTTGGAGTTTGCCTAGTGCTAAAGCAGGGAAAATCCAATGGACTTGGACTGACAATCCTGTCAGAAAACAGAGGAACTTTGATAGGCTGATGTAGGGTAAGTGAAAAAGTGTCAGGCTTTTCTGCCCTCATGCCATTAAGATTGATGATGGATCCCTGAGGTCCTGAATGCATTCCTTATGGCGGACACCTGGAGTAGGGTGTGGGCATGCGCAAGTGGGTACACCTGGGCTAAGACTGGGCTTATAAGGGTAGTGTCACGGCGATGCCAGAAGAACCATGAGAGGAGCAGAGAACGAAAGACAGAAAGAGAGCAAAAGAGAAGCAGAGACCACCAGAGGACGCCGGAGAGCCCAGACAGAGTGAAGACTTGCTGGGAGCTGGAAGGCCTGCCAGTCTCCCAGGCCCTCAGCACCCTTGCCTGCCGTGTACCTGGTAAATGCCAATAAAAGCCTGAAAAGCCACCGAGGGCTCCAGGACTTCTCCTTACCCCATCTGCTCGGATCATAGAAAACCTGCCCTGTGTCATTCCTGCCATTACAGTTGATATTATGTTTTTGGGACCCTGGGGGTGGATGGTATCATTCATACACCCAAGGAGATGAAAATCAGGCATGGCCGGTGGCCCTCAGTGGCCAAAGCAGCCTGTGTACTGCCCGGCATTCTCAGGGCCACATCCCAGAGAGGCAAGGGCCATAGTAGAGGTAGGGGGAAGGATGAGAAGAACCCACAGTTGGCTGAGGGAAGAGCCCTCACCAAGTTCTCTGCAGCCAGGCAGAGATGTGTTAAAAAAGCCAACTTAGAAAGGCAAAAGCGGGCCTCCCTTGTGGCACAGTGGTTGAGCACTGGGCTGTGAAGCTGCCTGAAGCCTCTGCAGCGCCAGTTCTATCCCGGCTGCCAGTGAGGGTCCCCAGGGCACGCAGACCTCTCCTGCAGTCTGTTGCTCCCCTCAGCAATGTACTTTGTCAGTCTGCCTGCTCTGCTCCCAGCTCTGGCTCTGGTGGATTCTCTCACCCTCCTGCACTTCTGACTGTACCCAGTGCTTGTATAAATAAATAAATCTTTAAATAAATAAATAAATAAAAACACAAAAGCTGGTGCTAAGATTGGGAAGCCCTGAGTGCCTGTTAAGCAGATTAAGTATGTTAAAGAAGGCCAGTGAGTCTCTTAAAATCACCTGTGGGTGATGCCCTATTCATTGTCGAGTGAGGGTGAGGAGCTGATGAACCTGTCCTTGGACGGTTGGGGAACGTGGCTTATGGTGGCTTATGGTGAAGCCCAAAGTCAAAGAAGGGACCTAAGAGAGACCATAGGTGGAGCTTTAGTCACAGATCCCCGACCCATGTGGAAAGAGATGGCCTGAGTGCAGGGGCCTGCGTGTCACATTGGTGGTTATAAAAGCCGAGTGTTGGGGTGACTTCAGACAGAAACCCTGAGGATTGGGTGATTACTCACAAAAGAATACAGAATCACCAATCCAAGAATGAGTGTATTCTGGGGGTGGATGTGCTGTTTGACATGTGGTAGAGACCACAGCTGGAGATGGCAAGGAAGCCTGACGGCTCCTGGCTTGTGACAGCAGATGCCGTGAGTGGTCCCCTCCCTCGCATGAGCATTGCCTTCATCAGAAAGATGAGAAAGAACTGAGAGAAAGAGTAGAAGAGAAAATAAGCAGAACGAGAGCAGAAGAGAGCAGAGAACGAGAAAGAACAACAGAACTAGAAAATGCCAGATTGCCTAGAAAGAGTGGAGACCTGCCATCCTCCGGCCCCCTGCTCCCCTTGCCTTTTAAAAGCTCAAAAGCCTGAAAAGACACTGAGGGTTCCAGGACTGTCCTTTACCCTTCTGCTCAGATGATAGAAAACCTGCACTGTGCCATCCCGGCACAGTTTGCTCAGGGGAAATAATACGTTGTTTTTAGGTTAAGGTCTCAATATCTGAGGGAGGTCTAGGGCCTCCCTGGTGACACAAGGGGTTAGCCTCAGCACTATGAAGCTATTGATAGTCACTGCAGAAAAATTTTGATGCCAGACCAGGATGCTAACCCACATGGCACAGCAGACCTTCCCTGTCTCATCTGCTGCTCCCCTCAGCAGTGTACTTCAGTCAATCTGCTTGTTTTGCTCCCTGCTTCATCTCTGATAAATCCTCTCATCCCACACCTCTGGCCTACACCCCAGCTCTTGTATGCATAAATAAATGCAAAAATAAGTCTTTAAAAGGAGGTCTACATATCAGAAAAGTTGGCCATCTAGCAACTCAAAAGGGCTAAGAATAAAATCTCCCAAGTGTGTTGTTCAATTCCTCAATAATGCAATGGGTAGAAGTTCAAGATGCTGCTGCTTCAGCTGTTGTTGTTGTTGTTATTATTATTTTACTTTTCTTGGCAGTTTCCATAGTGTTTGCTTTAAGGTCTGATTTGCCCTTTCTTCTTTTCCTGACATTTGGTGTCTATGGAAGGTATGAAAGTTATCCTTTTTACCCAGGCTTTATACTAATTGTTGGGTAATTTAAAATATGAAGGAAGGTCTGTTGTTGCTCTACAGGGGCACTGGAAACCAAACCTTGGGGATTATTTCTTTCAGTAGAGCATGGGCCGCTAATAAGGCTTTCTCCATTTGGATAGCAAAGGACTTGATCCATCCTGTAAACATATACATAAATATCAGAAGATAATGCTGTCTTTGACAGGGAGGCAATTGGGTGAAGTCAGTTTGCCAGTCCTCCCTGGAAAAGGTCCACTTGTGTTGAACCAGAATAACTAGAGGCAGAACACAGGCCCTATGAGGGTTGTTGTAAGAGTACAAGTTGCAGGCCTGGCCAACATTAGTGATGGTTTTGAGACTTTTTTTTTTCCCATAAAGATTCTGTGGGCTAGATTTTACAAAATATCCCTCTACCCTTTGCTGAAGTTGAGGAAGGTGGATCTTTCCATTAACAGTTAGCTAGCTTCAGCATTCAGGACCATTATCTGTGACCCACCTTGTCTCTTTGTCACTATGAAGGGATTGAGGATTGAAGCGGCACTTGGAATTAAGTCTCCCTCAAAGGAGCTGAGGAGAGCTGCTTAGTCAACTAGTTGTTTACCCTTAGCAACAGGGTCCTTTACTTTTTAGTAATACCCTGGAATACATTACTGCTACATTTGATGATAGGAGCACCACCTCCAAATAGCAGTGAGCATGGTGACCATATTTGATGCTTCTCCCAGAGATCTTCTTCCAGGCACAGCATAAAGGAGGAGTAACTCTTCAACTCATTACCTTACTAATTACTCCCATCACTGTTTGGAAGGAGGTTGAAAGGGGACCTGAATAAGAAGTCAAAACAGAGTAGGTGATTCCTATTTTCAAAAGATAATTTGTGGTCATACCTGACATGTCCAAATTTGCTCTTGTCTCTTTCCCTGAGATGGTGATGTTCAGCCTAAGAGAAAAGGGCCTTCTTATTCCAAGGCTATCAGAGGCTTCAGAGATGCATCAGGGTCCCTTTTGTACCTACTGTAATCCCTCCTCCAGTGGCCAAATTGGTAGCATGAAGAACATACTTTCATGGAGTTCTTTGAGTAGGACATTCATTATTCTAGTGGCCTGGTTTTCCACATCAATGAAAAATTCCAGAGGTTGGTTGGAAGTTAGAGATAAAGGGCATCCAGGAGGTGAAAGGGGGAAGGTAACCAATAGCTTAGCTTGCCACTGATCCTTATGCTTGTCCTTAGCTTTTGCTTTTTACTCTTCTTCCTGGTGAAGTGTGTAGAGAATGGAAATGACAGTTTTAGGCACTCATTAGAGAATTGGGGCTTAATGAGAGTTTTTCAGTTTTCTTTTCCTTGTATCTGGGGCTACTGGGTTAAAAAGTGGTCATTGTGGACCAACTGTCTTGTCTCTGAGATCGGCTTCTGATTAGAATGCTAAGTGAAATACTTATGTAGCCTTTCAAGCATGGCTACAGGGTTTTCATATGGGCCCTGATGGATACTAGCCAGGTAAGGTCAAAGGAGAAGTAGAGTTTTTGAAAAACCTCTCTATATTCATCTGAATCATCTGACTATTTTCCTAAGTCCACTTGTATTTGGATTAGACCACATATAGAGAAGGGCTGGCTCATTTTGTTTCTTCTGTCACTTGTTGGTTGGGTAATTTGTTCTCATTTTGTTGAATTCTTTGTTAGTTTTTGATATTAGCTTCTTGACAAGATGTTTGAGGTGCAAATATTTTCTCCCATTTGTTAAGATGTCATTTTGTTGCAAATGATACTTTCTTTCACTGTGCAGAAACATTTCAATTTGATGTAATCATATTTCTTTATATTTGCTTTTTTTCACCATTGCCATTTTAGTTGAGTCCCCAAATACATCTGTGAAGTCAATGTTGTGAACCATTTTGTCTTTGTTTTGTTCTGTGTTTTATGCTTGTTGGTTTTATATCAGCATTTGATCCAATTTTGCTAATTGTTTTATTAATTATTCTGTATTATATGGTGTGAGGCAGTAATCGCATTTCATTTTTCTTATTTGCATGTTGTGACTGTCAAATATTCCCTACACAATTTATTGAATAGACTTCACTATTGTATTTTCTTAAAGTGTCAAAAATTAAACTGTCCATATAAGTATGGGTTTATTTCTGAACTCTCAATTCCTTTGCATTGATATGTGTCTATTTATCCCCAATACAATATTCTTAATTAATATTATTTTATAGTGTAATTTGAATTCTGGGAGCCTAATACTTTCATTCTTCTTTGTCAGAATTGGTTTTCACATTTGGTGTCTTTTTTGGTTCTGTTCAAATTTCAGTAATGTTTGCTACATTTCCTTGAAGAAAGTTATCATAATGTTCCTATGAATTGCATAAAATCCATGGATCTATTTTTGTAAGATCTTCACTTTTGCAATGCTATTTCTTCTGATCCATGAATATTTTTCCATTCCCATATCTCTTAAAATTCATTTTGACAATGTCCTATTATTTTCACTATCACATACTTTAAGTTTATTCCTCTGTTCTTGTTTTTGATGTGACTGTAAATAGATTTGTTTTCTTGACTACTTTGTTCTCTAGCTAATTGTTTGCAATTGAAATGCACCTGATTTTATATATTGATTGTGTAGCCTGCTAGTTCATAATACTAATATATTTTTCTACTACTTTTGTAGTTCTTTCTGTTGTTTTTAATGGAATCTTCAGAGTTTTCTAATTATATTATAATGCCATATGCAAATAGTGAGAATTATACTTCTTTTCCAGTTTGATATCACTTAATTCCTTTCTAGAAAGTACTTTGAATATTATGTTGAATATCATGTTGACAAGTAGTGGTAAGAGTCAGCATCCATGTCTTTTACAAGATCTTAGAGATATGCTTTTAGCTTTTTGCCACTGAGTATATTAGCCATGGATTTGTCACATGTGAACTCTTTTTTGAGTTATGTTATAGCCCATTTTACTGAGGATGTTTTCAAATCATAAATTGTTGAATATTGTGAAATGCTTTATCTGCATATCAACATTAAATTATGATTTTTATATTTCTTTTACTGATGTGAATTAAATTAATTTGACAATTTTGAACCATCCCTGAATACCCAGACTATATCCCAATTAGCCATGATGTGTCATCCTTTTCATGTATTGTTTAATTTGTTTTGCCACAATTTTATTGAATATTTTTTCAACTATTTTCATGAGGGATATTGGTCTGTAGCTTGTATGTGTGTGTGAGAGAGAGAGAGAAGGAGGCAGAGACAAAGACAGAGAGATACACAGAGAGACAGGGATTTGTCTTCTTTTGGCATACCTATAATGCCTCATAAAATGCATTATTGCTCTTCAATTTCCTGTAAAAAATTGAGAGTGATATGCATTAATACATATTAGTTCATCTTTGAAGTTTTGCTAAAACTCATCTTCTAGACTTTTGATTCTTGGGTCTTTTGATTACTGTTTCAATTGCCTTGCTTATAGTAGGTATTTTAAATTTTCTAGATCTTGATTCAGCCTTGGGGGATTTTATGTTTCTAAGTATTTTTTTCTATTTTGTCTAGATTTTCAAATTGTTGCCATAAATTTATTTCCAGTGGACACTCTATTTCTCATTTTGTTTTATTTTATAAAAAAAAAAATCAAGGTCTGGCTTATGAAAATGCTGTATGTCATGAAATCCACTACAGGACTCTGGAGAGGCAGTGCTCACCCCAACTGAAGATGCAGGGGTGTGTGTGTGTGTGTGTGTGTGTGTGTGTGTGTAGCTGAGGTTGTGTAGGTTTATATTGTTATTATATTTTGGAATTATAGGATATTCCCATCCCAGTGCTATTACCATAGCTTTTCTACCACCAAACACCCATAGTGGCTGCAATGTTACACTGTGCTTGCTCCCCACTTTGAACTTGGCACTCCTTGTTCCCCTCCCCTTCTGAACACCTCAGTTCAATAGTCTATTTTCAAGGGCCATTTTTTGAATTTGTTTTTATCTGATCCTTTTTTGTGTTTCTCTGTGTTCCACAGCTAGGTGACTTCATGCAGTATTTGTATTTCTGATTCTCATTTTGCTTAGCATAATCTCTTCCAGCTCTATCCAGGTTGCCACAATGGCATGTGTTTATCCTTTTAATTACTAAGTAGTAGTATTCCATTATGAATAGGTACCATATCTATCCATCTGAATTACTTATCTGTTTTTGGGCATTTTGCTTGTTTCCACAGTTTGTCTATTGTATATAATGCTGCAATGCACCAGGAAGTACAAGTTTCCTTTCAAATTAGTGTGTTTATGTTCTTTAGGTAGATACCTTGGAGTTGAATTGTTAGGTCCTTTCATAGATTAATTTTCAATCTTATGAGAAATGTCCATACAGTTTTCCATAGGGGCTGGACCAACCAAAAGTAAAGGGTTACTTTTTCTCCACATTTTCACCAGCATTGTTGTTTCTGGACTTTTTTTTGTTGTTGTTGCTGGTTATTCTCACAGAATTAAGATGGTATTTCATTGGGGTTTTGGTTTGCATTTTCTTGATGACAGTGAGGATGAACATTTTTTTTCTTGCACGTATTGGCATATTTACGTCTTCTGTAGAGAAATGCCTATTTAGCTCATCTGCCCATTTTATATGTTTTTCTTTTTGTTGAGTTTTATGTAGCTGGTAGAGGAAAGGCTTGGTGCTCTGGGAATTCACCCTATTTCTCCTAGGTGTGGAGGATGGAGGGGCCTCCGCTACTATTATGAGCAATAGTGGTGACAGTAGACATGCTTGTCTAGTTATTATCTTAATGGAAATGCTTTCAGTTTTTCACCATTACACATGATGTTGTCAGTGTCTTTGTTATATATGGCATATATGTCTTTTGGGAATGTGAACACTTTTTTTTTTTTTCCTGGAAATATCTAGGGTTAAATCTGAGAAAAGCCTAATATAAAAAGTGAAAGATTGGGCCTTCCCTGGTGGCGCAGTGGTTGAGCGCTGGGCTGTGAAGCTGCCCAAAACCTCTGCAGCACCGGTTCAATCCCTGGCCACCAGTGAGGGTCCCACATGGCTTGCAGACCTCTCCAGCCATGCTCGCTCCTCCCCTCAGCAGTGTATTTCATCAGTCTGCCTGTTGTTCCTGCTCTGGCTCTGGTGAATTCTCTCACCCTCCTACGCTTCTGACTGTACCCAGTGCTTGTATAAATAAATAAATAAATCTTTTTAAAAAAGTGAAAGATTTACAAAGACATCTTTACAGACACATCACCCAAAGCAGTGATAGAGAAGGCAAAGATCAACAGCTGGGACTACATCAAATTAAAGAGCTTCTGCACAGCAAAAGAGACAATAACAAAAACAAAGAGAAACCCCACCAACTGGGAGAAAATTTTTGCACACAACACTAATGATAAAGGACTGATCACAAAAATCTGCAAAGAGCTGATGAGACTCAACAAAAACAAAGAAAATAATCCAGTCAAAAAATGGGCAGGAGAGCTAAAAAGAAATTTCTCTGAAGAGGAAATGCAAATGGCCAACAGGCATATGAAAAAATGTTCAACATCACTTGTAATCAGGGAAATGCAAATCAAAACTACCATGAGATACCATCTTACACCAGTGAGAATGGCACATATTAAAAAACTAGCAACAACAAATGTTGGCGAGGGTGTGGAGAAAAAGGAACTCTTCTGCACTGCTGGTGGGAGTGCAAACTGGTCCAACCATTATGGAGAGCTGTGTGGAGATTTCTGGACCTACTAAACATAGAGCTTCCATATGATCCAGCAATTCCACTCCTAGGTATTTACCCAAAGGACATAGAAACATCAATTCCAAAGAACACCTGCACCCCTATATTTATAGCAGCACTGTTTACAATAGCTAAGCTTTGGAAACAGCCCAAATGCCCAAAAATAGATGACTGGATCAAGAAGATGTGGTACATATACACCATGGAATATTACTCAGCATTCCAAAAAGATAAACACATGCAATTTGCAGCAACATGGATGGCGCTGGAAGGGATTATGCTCAGCGAAATAAGCCAGAAAGAAAAAGAAAAATACCGGATGGTCTCACTCATAGCAGGAATCTAGAAAACTTAAATAAGGGACCAGGAAAATGAATAACTATAAGAAAGTGAAAATCAAAATCAACAAAGAACTATGAGCCAGAGACACTTTTTTGGGGGGGGGGGGGTTGGGAGGGGAGGGATTGGGGTCAAAATGGGGGGGTTGCAATTATATGGGGAATTTAAAAATAAAATCTATTATTTAAAAAAATAATAAAATAAAAAAAAATAAAAATAAAAATGCAATTGAGGACCTCAACAATAAACAAATGCAAGTAATGGAGAGAATTGCTGTGTTTGAAAGCACAATGACAGAGAATACACAAGCAGAAAACAAAGATAAATAAGAATTTAAAAATGATAAATGTGTAAGAGTGTTCTTGGATAATCTAAGGATGTATAACATTCAAATCATGGAGGTTCCAGAAATAGAAGAAAAAGAGAAAAGCACAGAAATTTTATTTTAGAAATAATTGCTGAGAACCATTTTAGTCTGGGAAATGAAACAGGTATCCTCATCTAAGAGACTGAAAGAGTAGAACAAAATAATACCCAACTTTTATTACCCTAAAACATAATAAAACTATTGTAAACCAGTGACAAGGACACTTAAAAGCATTAACAGAAATAATAATAATCTATAGGGAATATCAGTTAGATGGGTCATTAAAAGCATTAGGAGAAAAAAAAATAAAAAAGTGAAAGATTTATTTGATCTGAAGAGAAATCAGAGTATGGAATTCCTAATTTGGGTTTTTTGTAAAGAGTCTTCTTTCCCCAGCTTTCTGTAATTATTTATTATATATATTTGCATTTTTTGAACCATCCTTGTGTCTCTGGAATAAATTCCACTTGGTCATAACATATGGTTCTTTAATGTTTTGTTGAATTCAGTTTGCTATTTTTTAAAGGATTTCTGAATCTATATCCATTACGATAATGATCTATCTGTAGTTTTCTATTTTGTGATGTCTTTCTGCTTTTGGTAGCAGAGTAATTTTGGCCTTATAAATGTATTTCCTCACTGTTTTAGAGCGGTTTGCCTCTCTAGAGTTTTGCCTATTTTGTTTATTTTCATCAATACATCATCTTTTGTTTTTGTTCTTCTATTTCCAATCTAAATTTCATTATATCCTTCATTCTAATGAATTTTTTAAAATATTTATTTATTTATTTATTTATGCAAGAACTGGGGTACAGGCCAGATGTGTGGAAGAATGAGAAGATTCACCAGAGACAGAGCAGGGAACAGAACAGGCAGACTGATGAAATTCACTGCTGAGGGGAGCAGCGGGCGAGGCAGGAGATGTCTGCCACGATATGTGGGATCCCCGCTGGGATCATACTGGTGCTGCAGATGCTGCTGACAGCTTCAGGGCACAGCGCTCAGCTCCCTTCACCATGAGGGGAGGCCCACTAATGGCTTTTGGTTTTAATTATTCTTCTTTTTCTAGTTTGTTAAAGTATGTTGGATTATATATTAAGTTCTTCCTTGTTTCTTGATATGAGCCTGTATTGCTATATTTTCCCATTTTGTATATTTTCATTTGTTTCCAGGAAGGCAAATACTAATTTTAAACAACAGTACCTGCTAATAGAGATTTGACAACATTGTTTTCTCAGTGACACAAAGTAAATATGTGTCTACCTTTATCTTCTCATATTGTAATGACTATCTCTTATACCTTCAGAAAATTGAATATTGCCAAAAATACATTCACATTTCTTATTCTTAACTCTCCAGGTATCAATAGTGTTAATTATAAAGATGTACAATTTCTTAGTACACTTTTCTTATTTCTTTTTCTGCTTCATTTAAAAACAGAACATATCTTACTCATTGTTAAAACAAAAGGAAAATAAAAGCAAATAGATATTTGTTTGTTTTATTAAAGTCCATCTTTTTTTCTTTTCTTTTCTTTTTTTGCTTGGTTTGATTTTGATTACTGCATTTTGAAGATTCACTTCTCAGTATTTTATTGAAGAAGGTTGTGTGACATAATTGTGAGAATCTCAACTAAATTGAAAAGAATTTCAACTGATTCCTGAATTATATAAAATAGGTGTTGTGGAGTTTTACTAGTGTTTGTTTCACCTCCAAAATGAACTTAACATACATTTTTGCAATAAATATCAGTGCATACTATAAAATTGTTTATTTCAAATTTGATGTAATGTGGACATATTATGCTTTCTATATAAATATATATTTTTTTTCATTGTATGGACCCTAACCTTTTCTGTAATCTAAATCACTTAATGTAAAGAAAACTGTAAGTTAAGATAAAAATTTCCTCAATCAACCTTTTGATCTGGATCTTAATATGTCCCAGGATTAATTTTATTTGTATACTTTCTGAAAGTTACTCTGTCAAAAACAGGGAAAATATGTCTATTTATATACTAAGTATTCTGCTCTAAAGTGGGTGTTTCTATTCTTCCTCATAGCACTATTATTCAAGCAGATTAACATCCCAGTCACCGATTGCCTAAGTGTCAAACAAAGTTGACCAGAAACACTTCACTTAAATAACATATTGAAAGCACTAATCTTGATGAAGTGGTGCCTTTGAAATTTTTAACTTGAAGACACACATCATGATTATGAATTCACATTTTTGACCATGAATCCTAATTTTATAAATTTTTGGATTTAAAAATTATTTGGTCTTGGTTGCATTAAGTTCATTTTATAGTTGTGGACATGACTAAAGCCTGTCCAAATGTCTATAGTAAAGAAAAATTGACTAAATATATTGTGACAATGTAGGAATGATGTGAAGGGACAGAATGGGTCTTAATGAGGAGTCACCTCTTCCAGATGTTGGAGATCATTGAAGATTACTTGGAGGAAAATACACATTCAGTAAAAAGTTTTGAAGGATGGTATGAATCAGGTAGATGAGTGCATGTGGAAATGAAAAGTTTCTTTATAGTATGAAGGAGGGGATTGAAGTGGGGATGATGTAAGCTTAGAGAACAAGATTTAGGATGGAAGGTCTTTAGGCACAGATGAGTCATTAAAGAGTCATTAAATTGGCTATGAAAATCTGCAAAGACTGCAAGACTGCTATGGAAAGTTTAGAGGCAAAGTGGAGTTGTTAAAGTCTCATTTAACCAGTTATGCAAGGACTATAGGCAAGACCAGAAGTGGGGAAATAGAGAATTGTCTGTTTATTGCAAGGAAACAGCATTCCTTACAGACTAACCCAAACAGTAACTGGAAGTGATAAATTTCAAAACAGACAAAATTTCACGAAGGACTGGAACAAGGGAAGCCTCTTCAGTAAGTGACGCTGGGAAAACTGGAAATACAAATGCAAAAGAATGAAACTAGATCACTATCTTACACCATATCCAAAAATCAATTCAAAATGGATAAAAGATTTGGTCATAATAGCTGAAATCATGAAATGCATAAAAAAAATAAGTGAAGCACTCTATAACATATGCTTCAAGAACATCTTTGTTGATTCATCTCCAGCAGCAAGGAAAACAAAGGAGAACACAAACACAGACACGTGGGACTACATTAAACTAAAAACTTTCTGCACAGCAAAATAAACTGTCATGGAAACAAAAGGACACCCTACTAAATAGAATTTTTTTTTTTACGCATCATGCATCTGACAAGGGACTGACATCAAAGATTTACAAAGAAATCATATGCCTTTACAAAATGAAAACAACCCAAATAAAAACATGGGCAGAACTAAATAGGCATTTCACCAAAAAAAAGTCATATAAATGGCCAACAGACACATGAAAAAAAAAAAAAGTTCAATGCAAATGTTCAAAGTAAATCAAGACTACAATGAGATACAATCTCATACATGTGAGAGTGGGCCATATCGAAATGACCAGATGCAATGCATTCTGGTGAAGACATGGAGAAAAAGGATTGATTATACTGCTTGAGGGAATGTAAACTAGTCCACCCTTGTGAAAAAAAAAATCTCAAGTCTTCACAAAAGATTTCAAATGAATCTGCCTATGGCCCAGAAATTCTTCTCTTAGGTATCTACCATAAAACACAAAAACAATAATTGTAATGGAAACCTGCACTCTCATGTAGACTGTAGTACTGTTTATGATAACCAGGATATGGACACAGCCTAAATAACACAAAACAGATTAATTGATTATGAAGATGTTACATACACACACACACATACCCATACATACATATATACAGTCAACCACCAAAAATAGATAACCTCATGTTATTTGTATTATTTGTAGGAATATGGATGAAGTTGGAAGAGACAATTCTATGTGAAATAAGTCAAAAGGAGAAAGATAAGTGTTGATGTCACTAATATGTAGGATATAAAGTAACTAAATTAATAGAAATACAACTTGGCAAAATGAAAAAATGATCCTTGATAGTTGACTAAAGAATTGAATCACCCATACAGGGAGGGTTGGGAAGAGTTAGGAAATAAGAGGGAAGGAAGCACAATGCACTGTGGTGGTAGACGATGGGTGATTTGGTGATGGGTGCCTTATGGGTGATATCTGCTGGAAAGAATCCTAATTCCATCACAATTTAAAACTAGACTAAACAATCAAAAAATAATCCAGGGCCTCCCCAGTGGTGCATGAGTGCTGGTCTGCGAAGCTGGCTGAAACCTGCAGCGCCCATTAGATCCCCAGCAACCTGCGAGGGTCCTTGATCTCCGCCGTCCAGGACAGCCTTTACTAACGTTTGCCAATCTAGGGGAGTGAGCCACCCTTCTGCAATAGAATCAAGAATTGAGAGTGAAAAGGGCACTGGCACCATACTGGGTAACAGCGGTTTTTAATTCTTTTAAATGTCTGAATCATGGGACAGGAATTAAGCCAGCATGAAATATTTGTTAAGCAATTAAAAGAGGCACTCAGGACGCAAGGAGTCAGGGTAACAAAAAAGGATCTACTCCACTTCTTTGATTTTGTTCAAGACCAGTGTCCTTGGTTCCCTCAAGAGGGCACAATAAATCAAAAAAGATGGAAAAGGGTGGGGGAAACAGAACAATTGCTTAGAAGTGCTTTCTCCACTATGGCTGGGGCCCCATCCCCCAATGACCGCTGTGAGGACTTAATTTCCTTAATTTCGTTTCACAGTGATGCGGAGGACAATCCATCCAAAAAAGAACAAAAAGAACCCTTAGAGAAAAATGAAAGGGCCTCTCCCGACCGGCCCAAAATTAAAAAGAAAAACAGAATTTATCTTTCTTTGAGAAAGTTTACTTCTGTGGCTACAAACCCTCCTTGCTCATCTGAAGAAGAGGGCGGAATTCTTCCACTGCTTAACTCCAAAAGCAAAATCAAAGTCGCTTCGCAACCTCCTCCCCCCCTCACAAAAGGGGAGGATCCTGAGGCGGGCGAGGTAGATTGGAGCAACCTGCAGGAGGAGGCTGCACGTTAAGATCCCCACTCTCCTAATTACACGGCCGCAGTTGCCTCTGCGCCCTCACAACTTGCTGACCCTAATTTCGACCTTAAAAATCAAAATTGCCCACCTTGAGGAGCGCATCTGCCTACAGGCTCGTTATCATAAACTTTCCCTTCAACTTCAACAGATCCAATTAACTTCCTCATCCAACTCAGATCGCTCTCCGCCATTACGGGGGAGGGGTGATGCTGAGGCCACTTCAAAGCTGCCGTTAAGGGGTGGGCTTGAAGCCGACATCACCTTAAAGCAGCCATTATGGGGCGAGGTTAGCGCAGAGGTCATTTTATCTCCTCCCTCCACGGCTCCCGCCGCTTTGTCTGCTTTTCCGCCTCCCAAAAAACCCTTTTCCGTGGCTTATGTCTTTCCTGTTATTAAAGCTCTAGATGCTCAAGGCCAATGCTGCCGTTATCACCAACCACGTGGTTTCTCTCCACCTTCATTTTTAGATCAACTCCATGTTTGACTTCTGCTGCCTCATCTTATCCTTTTAGCTTCCTTCAGCAGTGAATAATCATCACCCCTTGTGGGAGGGACACGCTGTCAAGAGTTTGTGCATCTCCCTGTGGTATTTGATGGGAGATCCATTTGCTATGAGATATTGTCTCTCTTTCCAAATATCAGTGTTGTTGTCAGAAGATGTGGTACATATACACAATGGAACATTACTCAGCATTCAAAAAAAGATAAACACATGCAATTTGCAGCAACATGGATGGCGCTGGAAGAGATCATGCTCAGCGAAATAAGCCAGAAAGAAAAAGAAAAATACCTGATGGTCTCACTCATATCAGGAATCTAGAAAACCTAAATGTGGACCAGGAAAAAGAATAACTATAAGAAAGAAAAAAATCAAAATCAACAAACAACTATGAGCCAGAGACACTTTTTGGGAGGGGGGGAAGGAGGGATTGGGGTCAAAATCGGGGTTGCAATTGTATGGGGAATATAAAATTAAAAAAAAAAAAGTGGAAAAAAAAAACAAAAAGAAAAATAAATTAACTTTTTTGTTGCTGAAAAAAAAAAAAGAAGGTGGCTGCCCAACTCTCAGGACAGAACCTGATGCCACCCTGATATGAAACAATCCAGTTAGAAATATTAAACCTCAGTATTCCCCCAAGGAGACTCTCGGCATTAGGTGAAGGTTGTACTTTTCAGCCTATAGGATAGCTACAGTTTATTCATAAAAGACTGTTTCTTCCTGCCTCTTGCCAGTGGAAGGTCCTCAAGACCCTGCATTGGACCTTTCATCTTGGCAATGATAAAACCTTGCTTATAGCCCAGAAACTATTTGTAGCAAAAAACATTTGTATAACTATCAAACAAATCCATGATAGCTTTGAAGTATGTGCTGGACTAAACCCCCGAATCACATAATGGCCCCGGGAATGCAGTACAAGGGCTACTATCCTGGAGAGGACTAGCAAGTAGACTTAGTCACTTTCCCCGGATCAGGGATATCAATTTCTTGCCTGAGTAGACACTTTTACAGGATGGGTGGACGCCTTCCCTTGAAGGGCTGAGAAGTCTCTGGAGATGGTCAAGACAGTTCAACAGGAATCAAATCTGGCTTTTTACTCTCTTGGAGTGTTCAAACTGATAATGAGTCCTCATTACAGCCACTGTTGTTCAAGGGCTGTCAAAAACTCCAGGCATAGACTTTCACCTTCACTGCCTGGAGGCCTCAGTCCTCAGCCAAAGTGGAAAAGATGAATGGCCTTTTCAAACACCAACTATAGAAATTATCCCAGGAGCCATGTATTCTTTGGCCTAAGCTCCTTCTTGTCACCCTACTGTGCCTTCAAGCTAGTCCTAGCAAACGGGGACTGAGTCCTTTGAAAGCCTTTTCTCACCAATGGTTTCCTCCTGGTTGAGGAAATAGCTGTCCTGGTAAAAGATGCCATTTCTTGGGCATAATTCCAGGGAACTTTAGGACTTTCCAGCATGGTCCCCCACAAATCAGGTGATCCCCTCTTCCAACTAGGGTATCTGGTACCTGTGTAAGCCCTCACCTCTCTATACCTTCCTTAAATCCCAAGTGGAGTGGACCTCACTCAGTGATCCTTGCAAGGCCCACATCAAGCCAAGGTGATGGGGATTGCCTGCAGAGGCTGCGGATAGCTTCACAGTGCTGTGCTCAACCCACTGCACCACCAGGGAGGCCCCTACACCCCAGTTCTTGCATGCATGCATGCATAAATATTTATTTAAAAATTATTCATTTCCAATTAAAACATTTTCGATAGGGGAAAATAAGAAAATATTTGCTGATCTCTTTATTCAACCACAAAAAATAATTCTGCAATTCCTATCTAAATATAATCTACCACCAGGGGAGGCCAATTTATTATTTTTAAATTGAGTTAACATTGGGTTACCCCCATCGGATATTACCACCATAGAGCACCCACCTCCCACTCACCCATATTCAACCACCATAGACAATTGTGCTTCCCTCTCTTCCCTGCCCCACCCCCTTCTCCCCTTGGTGCTTCAGCCCTGTAGTCAGCTATCAAGGGTTAGTTTTTCAGCTTGTCTTTATCTGACCATTAATTTAGTTACTTTATATTCCATGTATTAGTTATACCATACTGTATTTATCTTTGTGAAATTATTTCTGCAGAGACACCAAGTGTAACAGTGAAATTCCCATAGAAAGGGGAGTTTCCACAAAAAAAAAAAAAAAAGAAAGAAAAACAACTAAACAAGAGAAAGGGGAAATTCCAGGTTCCCTGTTCCACCTAAGAAAATGTGGAACTGGGTGGCAAAGGGAAACTAAATAGGACTTGGGAAGAGAAGACTTCGGAGAAAACCAGAAACATGTGAAGAAGCTGCACTTGCTTCTTGGTCTTGAACCTGTACCAGGGACTTGGGGAACATGGAAGAGACACTTGAAAGAAACATGGGTGAGAGATCTATGGGGAGGCTGACAATACAGCCATTATCTTGACTTGCATTTTTATTTTACTCATTTTTGTCCAGACATGCCTGGCCCTTTAGGTCTTTTTCCTATGGTTTCCCCACCAGGAGGTGCCTTAAATTTGTGGCAAGGTTTGGGGCTTCTGTATTTCTGTTGTCACACCATTAGGGAGCTGCATGATCGTGGCTGGTCTCTTGTTTTGCACCCAAGAAAGTTGAGGACAGGAAACAACCACAGGAAATTAGATTTTTTTTTTAAAGATTTATTTTATTTATACAAGAACCGGGGTACAGGCCAGATGCGCGGGAGGGTGAGAGGATTCACCAGAGACAGAGCAGGGAACAGAACAGGCAGACTGACTGAAATACACTGCTGAGGGGAGCAGTGGGTGAGACAGGAGAGGTCAGCAGTGCCATGTGGGTTGCTCCGAGGCCGGCAAGGATCAAACCAGCACTGCAGAGGCTGCAAACAGCTTTAAAGCACTGCGCTCAACCGCTGCGCCACTAGGGAGGCCCACAAGAAATTAGTTTTTTTTTTTTTTAAAGATTTATTTATTTATTTATACAATCACTGGGTACAGTCAGAAGCATGGGAGGGTGAGAGAATTCACCAGAGCCAGAGCAGGGAGCAGATCAGGCAGACTGACGAAGTACACTGCTAGGGGAGCAGTGGGCGGCAGGAGAGGTTTGCCCGCCATGTGGGACCCTCGCCCAGTGGCCGGGGATTGAACCGGCGCTGCAGAGGCTGCGGGCAGCTTCGCAACCTAGTGCTCAACCACTGCATGACCGGGGAGGCCCTACAAGAGATTAGTTTAAGAGGTTTATTTAAGCAATGGGAAGGTGGCCCGAATTGGTTGCCATTAAGTACTCATGTCTAGGGTTTATATGCTGTGGAATTTTCTATGCTGACTTGCTATATCTGCAAAACCATGATCACAAACTGTACTGCTATAGCAGTGGAGCAGTCTTGACTACAAGCCATGCTCTACACTTTCTTAGAATTTGTATCCTGCTGTTATTTTCACTTGAGTGGGAAGCATCTGCTCTGTCTGCCTATCCAAATCTATCTCACAGATTTTGGTCCAAACCCTGGACCAATCCTGTTCCATTTACCTATGAGGGGTTTGGTAACTTTGGGTGCTTCATTTGGACACTTATATTCTTTCTCTTCTCTCTTCCTTTTTTTTTTTTTTAAGATTTATTTATTTATTTATACAACACTGGGAACAGTCAGAAGCACGGGAGGGTGAGAAAATTCACCAGAGCCAGAGCAGGGAGCAGAGCAGGCAGAAGGATGGAAGTACACTGCTGAGGGGAGCAGCGGGCGGCAGGAGAGGTCTGTGCACCATGTAGGACTCTCTTCCAGTGGCCAGGGAGCAGCTGGGGATCTAACCGGTGCTGCAGAGGCTGTGGGCAGCTTTGAAACCCAGCGCTCAACCTCTGTGCCACTGGGGAGGCCCTTTTCTCTCTTCTTTATTGCACACTAATTCTAATTTGCAGGGTTTTGTTTGTTTGTTTGTTTGTTTTTGTTGTTTGTTTTTCTATTAAAGTTCTTATGTACGAAGAATATGGTTAGACTTTATGTGGCGGTTGGCAGAACCCATTTAGAGCAGGCAGGTTTGGGGTTTCTGGGGTGCCCTTCATTCCGCCTGATAACACAAGGACCCTCAGGTGTCATGGTTTTCAACAGGAGTAATGATGCATTTAATCACACTTTTTACTAACTGTCATTTAGTCAGAGCAGCATTTGTTAGGAGTCTATACTGTATAACATTTAACCTGGGGATTGAATAAAAGTATTTTACTGTTTTCATAAAAGGGCCCTGGACCTTACAAAATAATTATATTATTTAAAAGTTACCCCCTGGGCCTCCCTGGTGGCACAGGCGGTTGAGCGCCGCATTATGGAGCTGACCACAGCCTCTGCAGTGTATTTTCGATCCCAGCCAGCTGGCGAGAATCCCACATGGTGAAGCCGGCCTCTCCTGTCTCGCCCGCTGCTCCCCTCAGCAGTGTATTTCATCAGTCTGCCTGTTTTGTTCCCCACCTGTCTCTGGTGAATCCTCTCACCCTCCCAAGCAGCTGGCTTGTATTGTTTCCTGTATAAATAAATAAATCTTAAAAAAAAAAAAATTACCCCCTTTCCTGCTTCCAGAAAATGCTATGGAATTCACTTATATTTATGGAAGAGCATGTAAGACTATAAATATCTAAGGAGAATGCAAGATAAGTAATTGGGCCTCCCCTGGTGGCGCAGCGGTTGAGCACTGGGCTGCGAGGCTGCCTGAAGTCTCTGCAGCACCAGTTCCATCCCTGGCTGCTGGAGAGGGTCCCACATGGTGTGCAGACCTCTCCTGCGTGCCCGCTATTCTCCTCAGCAGTGTGTTTTTTCAGCCTGCCTGTCTATTCCCCACTCTGGCTCTGGTGAATTCTCTCACACTCCGTGCTTCTGACTGTACCCAGTGTTTGTATAAATAAATAAATAAATAAATAAATCTTAAAAAAAGGATAAGTAATTAAAAAAAAAAGCCTGTAAAATTGGAAAAAATAGCTTCCAAAAATGTGGTCCAATTAATTTTTGCAAAATATGATATATTTATAACAACTTAAACTAGCCTTTGTAAATAACTATCCCCAGATTCTAATTAAAAAGTCCAGAAAGAGAATGTAAATATATTTTGCCACAGACAACCATGGGTTAATTTAAAGTTTCAAAGGGACTAAGGGTCTGCTGGCTGCTAAGGTATTAACAGAAAGATATACAAGCTGTTCCCCAAATTGTGGATGGTTTCCTTAGCTTGGTTTTCCTATAATGGCCTTGGGCTATTATAAGCAGTGTTTTGTTTATTTATATATTCATTTTTTTAGGATTTATCTAAATTATGTACCCAAAGGGATTTTAGGAGTCTTACAGGATTAAATAAAATAGAAAACATAGAAGTGTAGAAAAATGAAACCTTGCTTGGATCCCTGGTCCAGTTTCCTGTTTCTACAGTTTCTACTTGTGTATCTAATCCAAGTGTCAGTGCCAATCCAGTGGCTACCTAGAGGAAAATAAAGGAAATGTTGGAAATGTTGGACTCTTAAAGGTAAGACATGCTCAGTTATCAGATACAATTTTTTTAATTTATTGAAATCAGTGCAGGGAGACTTAGCATATCTTCTTGAAAAGAGACTTTTTTTTTTTGGGACTGCACTGGAATTCCAGCATCTCAATCTCTGCTTTGTTCTTTTTTTTTTTTTTTTTCTTACTTTTATAATCTAGTAATCCAGTCTTTTTGGCTGTATGTGGTTCCTATGCTAACCTGGCATATTAACCTCCCACACACTAATTTGAGGTTACCAGATAAGATGATAAAATAAAGGATAATACATATATGTGGATTTCAGATAAGTAACAATTTGCTTTAGTATACCTTATAGCCCAAATATTATATAAGAATAACCTCCAAGTTTCAGTCTCCTCTTCTTTAAAAAGATCATAGTTACACATTTATGGTAAAATTATAGCAAAAATGAAAAGGTAATATACTGCATAGACTGTATTTATGCTAAAATAATCATTTTAATCATTTATCAAAATTCATGGTAACTGGGGCATCCTGTCTTTTATCTGGGAACTCTACAGTATCTTCTAAAAGATCCCCTGATGCGGTTAGATTGCTGGCTCACGTGCGCTGTTACTGCTTGCTGCGAGGCCCCATGTCGTTACCCACCAGAGCTCAGGCATTCCTAATTTGTTGATATGCATTGACCTAGTATCCCCTTACTCATCCTTACTAATTTATGTGAGTACATTATCTACCATTTTGTGTGAACGATTCCCTCTAGATAGCAGGTCGTGTGTGTGTGTGTGTGTGTGTGTGTGCGCGCGTGTGTGTATGAATTTCCTGTCCTTGCCTGCTATTTTGTGTATGGCTGGCATTCCCCCAAAATGCCTGTTCTCTGAGACTTCTCCCATGTGGCCTGTTACTCTCACTTCACTGGCATTATGTCCTAGTTTTGTCTGGGGCAGTTCTATTAAAAGCAACAAATAATTAGAAAACATCTACTTAGTTCTAGATATCTGCCCTATATTCATATACATTAGAGTTCAGCAAAATAAGACAGTAGAAGTGATGATAATATTAATATCTATAATTTTTGGATATTTACTACAGGCCGCACATATTACCTGTCTTAAATTTTGCACAAACAAAATCAAACATGTATCATCTCTTTAAGAAAAAAACAGATTCTGAGGATATTCAACTTCACTAAATAAATAATTTCTCAAGCAAAACTGGAATGGGAATCTAGATCTCTGACAACAGATAAAATGTACATTGCATTGGCCCAGTCTTAGCTCAATCCATTATGAACATAGAGCCTTTATTTTTTATGGCCAGCATACTAGAAGAGGGGGAATATAGCTGATATACAGTAATACAAGGTTATTTTTTTCACCATTTCTCCCCTGTGACATTTAATGACCTTGGCTAGATGGTTCACAATCATTAGGGTTTCTTAATTTCTTTGCAATGGCGCAGAGTGAATTCAAGTAAATATATTGATATTCATGCTCTTAAAAGAGAAACCTGTTCACATGGATATGGTGATCAGAGCAGAAAGCTCTGAAGGAAAAGTCTCTCAATGCTTTCTGCTCTGATCACCATATCCATGTGAACAGGTTTCTCTTTTAGAGACTTTTCCTTTTTCTTCGCCTTACATCAATTCTTTTTTTTTTTTTTTAAAGATTTATTTATTTTTATTTATTTATTTATACAATCACTGGGTACAGTCAGAAGTGCAAGAGGGTGAGAGAATTCACCAGAGTCAGAGCAGGGAGCAGAACAGGCAGAAGGACCGAAGTACACTGCTGAGGGGAGCAGCGGGCGGCAGGAGAGGTCTGCGCGCCATGTGGGACCCTCCTTCGGTGGCCGGGGAGCAGCCGGGGATCGAACTGGTGCCACAGAGGTCGTGGGCGGTTTCGCAACCCAGCGCTCAACCGCTGGGCCACTGGGAAGGCCCGCCTTACATCAATTCTAGGATGAATGATTTTTTACAGTCATAGAGCCATAGATATTTTGGTCTTTCTACTATAGAAATAGTGATGCAAGAAATTACATTACCTTTCTCTTTACAAAATATCCATCTTCAGCTTTGTGTCCAAAACCATCTATCTTAGGGATGATGTATGGAAAGTTCTGGAATAATCAAAACATTTACATTTCAATGCCCATCCCTCTTTTTGGCTTAAAATAATAGCAGTAATGGAGAGATCCAATGACTTTATGATTACTTAATTCTTTTCATTAATGAATTTTACTTCATGTGTTCTTAGTGAATTCTAGAAATCTATAAGATTTGTTCTTTCCTGCACAAAGTCAAAGATCAGTCCTGGACTCTCCATGATGTTTCAACTCAGGGACTCACAGCTTTCTTGAAAATAATCCCTCAGTTTCCCTAACTTTCCAGATAGAAAGTTGACTATCTTACGTCCTATATAACATCAAATTTTGACCTCTTCTAGATGAACTGCCCTAGAATCAGGTCCCAAAATTTGGTTTTAGCAACTGAGTTAAGAAAATCCATTGTAGGTACTGAGGGTAGGTAGAAGGGCAGATTTGCTGGGGCAGATTAGGAACATTCTAAAACATATCTAGCGACAATATATTTCTAAGTTTGGAAATACATTGAGAATTTAAGTAGCAGGAATGCAGGCAGAACTGATATTCCAGAAACAACTATATTTTTAGACTATAATTACTGGTTCAAGAAAGTCCATAATGGGATCTATTTGGGAGGTACTTTTAATCACATCTCTGCTGATCAGTTGTGGTGTAAATGGATAAATTCTAGTTTGAGAGAATACTAGAAAGAGTTAACTGGTACAGATAAAAGAGCCCAGCTGGTAGTTCTCCATAAGTGACACTTTCTTTTGTATGTTTGAATAATTGGTATAATAGGTATAGCTTCTGAGACGGCTAATGTTTCATTAGTACCACACTGCCTTTTTATGCTTTAAAAATATTACTATGTTTTCAATGAGTAAACACAGGGAAAAATAATGCAAGTGAGATAGTATGTTGAAATGTGACACTTTGAGGCCAATCTATAGTATGTTTAAGCATTTAGCACTAGAATCTGAACATAAAAGAACCAAGTATTCATTAGGTAAGAATTGATTTTACAACACCTTAAAAAATAAATCTCTCATCCACTTTCTCACTGTCAAGTTGGCTCTGCCCAGGCTATGCAGGATTCCAGCTGCTCTGTGGGGTCCAATAATCACCTCCAAAATGTTCAACGTCACTTGCAATCAGGGAAATGCAAATCAAAACTACAATGAGATACCATCTCATACCAGTGAGAATGGCACATATTAAAAAAACTAGCAACAACAAATGTTGGTGAGGATGTGGAGAAAAAGGAACTCTCCTGCACTGCTGGTGAGAGCGCAAACTGGTCCAACCACTGTGGAAAACTGCGTGGAGATTACTCAACCTACTAAAGATGGAGCTCCCATATGATCCAGCAATTCCACTACTAGGTATTTACCCAAAGGACACAGAAACATCAATTCCAAAGAGCACCTGCACCCCTATGTTTATTGCAGCACTATTTATAATAGCTAAGCTTTGGAAACAACCCAAATGCCCAAAAATAGATGACTGGATCAAGAGGATGTGGTACATATACACAATGGAATATTACTCAGCAATCAAAAAAGATAAACCCATGCAATTTGCAGCAACATGGATGGAGCTGGAAGGGATCATGCTCTGTGAAATAAGCCAGAAAGAAAAAGAAAAAATACCAGATGTTCTCACTCACAGCAGGAATCTAGAAAACCTAAATAAGGGACCAGGAAAAAGAATAACTATAAGAAAGAAAAAATCAAAATCAACAAACAACAATGGACCAGAGACATACTATGGGGGTTGGGGGGCAGGGAAAGGAGCAATTGGGGTCAAAATAAGGGGGTTGCAATTGTATGGGGAATATAAAAATAAAATTAAAAAAAAGACAATAATTACCTCCAGGCTACAACTTACTCATTGTGACCTATACTTGGAAGTCCCTCAGTCTTCAAAACTTCACCTTTCTCCAAGCAGTTGTGAAGAGTTTGATCTCTTATGTGGTGAACAAGGCAAGATTGATTAAAAGGAAATACCATCAATTATTGGGCCATCATTCCCCTGCTTCTATGTTCTGTACACATCATTAATGAAAGAATTACAGATGTTGTGGACAAAACAACATCAAAAAACTATTAAAATAGAGGCAAATATAAAAAAACTATAATAATAAAGGAAATATGTGGAAACACAATATAAAGTTTCATCAGCCTTTATACAGGGAGATGAAGTATTTGAGATAGATTTGATGAGACATTACCAAGTATTATTTCCTAGTATTACTTCCTTTCCACTCCACCCATTGGCAACTACCTAGTCTTCTTGCTAATGTATCTGCTTCACCACCAAATACTGGACACATATTTCTATACTCTAAAGCCACAAGATGAGGTCTTAGATATCTATCATGGTTTCTGGAAGCAATATCACAGAGGCATCCTTAGATATCTAGAAAAGTCATCCTTCTCATATCTGATGCAAGACTCCAGTGGAATATGATGGACTGATGCACCAAGATTCAGCATGGTACCCACCAGTTAATCCAATGCATCCTGACCCTTATAGAGTGTTTCTATAGTTATCCTTTGGACATGAAACACCTGGTGACTTTGCAGATGAAAGACTTGAGTGAGTTATATTTCTCACATTTTCCCTGATTCTGATCTTGTTAAGTCATTGTTTAAAGACTTACACCTCTGTGATTTACCAACTGGACAAGTCTTTGGCAAAGTTGGGTATTGTCTACCTGACAGCTCAGGAAGTGAAACTGACTTGGTCTCTTTGTTGCCTGAATTCTACCCATATTGCTGAAGAGAGGTGCCCTACATGATTGGGAGAATGGCTGAAGATTTCCTGCAGTTTGAAAGAAACAAAGTTGTTCCTCCTACTGTACAGCATGGGCCTACTTTCCACCAATTTCCTTGGGACAATGTGTTGAGTGAACATGAAGCAGATGACATTGTCCTGTAGTCTCATATCACAACGACATGAAACCAAACAGCACGTCAGCAAAGGCTCAGGTCCTGTTAGGTGTATGGGAGGCAGAGGAACAACTGCAAGGCTTCAAATTGTGGAAGCTGTAACTGAAACAAATCCTGTTATCAGGGATGCCCCTTGTAAGGTATCATCCCAACTCCCTCAGAATTAGCTGGAACTGGCAACAACTTATAGATTGGGCTTTGACTGTGATGTTTTAAGTTCAAGTCCAGGAAGTGAGTTTCTGCCCCAGGTGGGTACCCTTATTTGATTAGGACACATACAAATACATTCTTTTCAGCTGTATTTTTTAAATAAATAAATATCTATCTATCTATCTATCTATCTATCTATCTATCTATCTATCTATCTATCTATCTATCTCTCTCTCTCTCTCTCTCTCTATCTATCTATCTATTTATCTATCTATCTATCTATCTATACAAGAACTGGGAACAGGCCAGATGTGCGGGAGGATGAGAGGATTCACCAGAGATAGAGCCGAGACAGAACAGGCAGACTGTCGAAATACACTGCTGAGGGGAGCAGCCTGAGAGCCAGGAGAGGTCTGCTGCACCATGTGGGATTCTCGCCAGCAGGCCAGCCAAAATCAAACCGGAACTGCGGAGGTTGCCGACAGCTTCACAGCTAGGTGCTCAACTACATGTGCCACCAGGTGAGGTTCAAGCTGTATTTTTGTTAAAGAAAATTTCTTGCTGGTGCATCAAACGGCAACAAGCTGGGTCATTTAATCCACTTATATATTTCAATGTTCCCCCAATCCTTTATGACAAGACAAAATAAAAAATAGGGATATTTTTGTTCCCTCACTAACTCCCTTTCCCTTTCAGATCATTTGAACACATATTCTTATCTGTCATTTTAACTTCTAGCAAACAGATAAAGGAAAATTATACTTCCTTCTTGATTCCTTCATAGTACCTAAGGTCTAGAAGTTCCCTTGGCTTCATTTCTGGACTATGGTACAGCCCTAGTAGATTTTAAACTCTTTGTTACCCTCACTGTGTTGCAGTGATACAACTGTATTTTGCAGTGGCTATCTCTTTTGAGACTTGGATCAAACTGTGAGATAATAATATTATATAATTTACCAATGAGTTCCACCAGTGTCAAAAGGATTTTCAGGGAATAAATACTGCATCAGAACAAATTTCTAGCGTGTGAATTTCAGAATTTGTTAGTGAAAATCTCTTAAGGAACTGAGTCTGTGTAAGTGTGGAAATAGGATTCTGGAATTCAGGACTGTACATTTAGCATTATCACTGGCGATTGGATAAAAAAAAAAGTTCATTTATGCCTAGGGCACATTTTTTTAATTAATGACATATCCTTTTTTTGATTTACATTTTTTATTTTATCCATTTTACATCATTTTTCATTTTTGCACAATTTATGCATTCTCATTTTGGTTATAGTCCCCACACAATTCCCACACTCCCCTTTGCTTTGATCCCACTCCCTCCTCCCCCCTGCAGTGTGTCTCTGTTTTATAGTTTCTTGTTGATTATCATTTTTACTTTATTATGATTAGACTTTTCCTGGTCCCTTATTTAGGTTTTCTAAATTCTTGCTATGAGTGAGACCATCTGGTATTTTTCTTTTTCTTTCTGGCTTACTTCAATGAGCGTGATCCCTTCCAGCCCCATCCATGTTGCTGCAAATTGCATGAGTTAATCTTTTTTGATTGCTGAGTAATATTACATTGCTGAGTAATATTACCACATCTTCCTGATCCAGTCATCTATTTTTGGGCATTTGGGTTGTTTCCAAAGCTTAGCTATTGTAAATAGTGCTGCTATAAATGTAGGGGTGCATGTGCCCTTTTGAATTAATGATTCTGTGTCCTTTGGGTAAATACCTAGAAGTGGAATTGCTGGATCATAGGGAAGCTCCATCTTTAGTAGGCTGAGGAATCTCCACACAGCTTTCCATAGTGGTTGGAGCAGTTTGCACTCCCACCAGCAGTGCAGAAGAGTTCACTTTTCTCCACCTCCTTGCCAATATTTGTTGTTGCTAGTTTTTTTAATATGTGCTGTTCTCACTGGTGAAAGATGGTATCTCACTGTAAGTTTTGATTTGCATTTCCATGATTACAAGTGATGTTGAACATTTTTTTCATATGCCTGGTGGCCATTTGCATTTCCTATTTGGAGAAGTTCCTTTTTATCTCTTCTGCCCATTTTTTGACTGGATTATTTTCTTTGTTTTGCTTGAGTCTCTTCAGCTCTTTATAGATTTTTGTGATCAGTCCTTTATCATTAGTGATGTGTGCAGAAATTCCCTCCCAGTTAGTGGGGTGTCTCTTTGTTTTTGTTATTGTATCTTTTGTTGTACAGAAGGTCTTTAATTTGATGTAGTCCCCACTGTTTATCTTTTCCTTCACTACCACTGCTTTGGGTGATGAGTATTTAAAGATGTTGCTGAGTTGTATGTCATGTAGTGTTTTGTCTGTATTTCCATATATATGTATGTATATACATATATATGGTTTCAGTTCTTATGTCTAGTTATTTAATCCATTTTGAGTTGGTTTTTGTGCATGGTGTGATGTAGTAGTCAAGCTTCTTTCTTTTTCATGTAGCAACCCAGTTTTCCCAGCACCATTTATTGAACAAACTTTCTTTGCTCCATTGCTTATTCTTTGCTCCTTTGCAAAGATTAGTGACTGTAAATTGGTGGGTAAATTTCTGGATTTTCTATTCAGTTACATTGGTCTGCATGTCTTTTCTTGCTCCAATACCATGCAGTTTTGATTATTATGGCTTTGTAGTATAGTTTGAAATCTGGGAGTGTGGTACCTCCATTCCCTTTTTTTTTTTTTTTTCAGGAGATCTTTGGCTATTCAGAGTTTTTGGTGGCTCCATATGAATTTCAACAATATTTGTTCTATTTCTTTGAAGAATGTCCTTGAATTTTTATTGGAATAACACTGAATCTGTAGATTGATTTTGGTAGGATGGCCATTTTGATAATGTTAATTCCTCCAATCTATGAGCAGGGCATGTCTTTCCATTTCTTTGTGTCTTCTTCTATTTCTTTGAACAGTGTTTATAGTTTTATTTGTATAGATCCTTTAACTCTTTTGTTAGGTTTATTCGAAGTATTTGATTTTTTAATTTCAATAATAAAAGGGATAATTTTCTTTATTTCTTCTTCTTCAGATTTATTGTTTGTGTATAGGAAGGCTACTGATTTTTGTATGTTGATTTTGTAATCTGCTACTTTACTAAACTGATTGATTAGTTGAATCAGTTTTTCTGTAGAGTTTTTGGGGTTCTCTATGCATATTATCATATCATTTGCAAATAGTGATAGTTTGACTTCTTCCTTCCCTATTTGGATTCCTTGTCTGTCTTTCTATTGTATTATTGTTCTGGCTAGGACTTCCAGTATTGTATTGAAAACCAGTGGTGAGGTTGGACATCCTTGTCTTGTTCCAGATCTTAATGGACATGCTTTCAGCTTTTTACCATTGAGAATGATATTGGCTATGGGCTTGTCATATATGGCCTTAATGATGTTGAGGTATGTTCCTTGTATCCGAAGAATTTCAAGGGCCTTTATCATAAATGGGTGTTATACTTTGTCAAAGCTTTCTCAGCATCTATTGATATTATCATTTTTATATTTCTTTTTGTTGATGTGTTGGATTACATTGATTGACTTTCAGATGTTGAACCATCCTTGTGTCCCTGGAATAAATCCTACTTGGTCATGGTGAATTATCTTCTGGATACATTGTTGGATTCTGATGGAAATTTTTATTAAGGATTTTTGCATCCATGTTCATTAGAGAGATTGGTCTGTAGTTTTCTTTTCTTGTGTTGTCCTTGTTTGGTTTTGGTATTAGTGCAATTTTGGCTTCATAGAACATGTTTGGTATTATCCCTTCTTTCTCAATTTTTTGAAAGAGTTTATGAAGGATAGGCACTAATTTGTTTCTGAATGTTTAGTAGAATTCATTTGCAAATCCATCTGGTCCTGTGCATTTTTTTTTTTCGTGGGGGGTGTTTGATTACCATTTCAATTTTTCTGCTTGTAATTTGTCTGTTTAGGTGTTCTATTTCTTCTTTATCTAGTTTGGGTGATTGTAGAGTTGTAGGAATTTGTCCATCTCTTCTATATTGTTGAGCTTGTTTGCATATATCATATATGAGCTTGTTTGCATATATCATAGTATCTTCTGATTATTCTTTTGGTTTTGCTGTATCTGTTGTGATTTCTTCTCTTTCATTTGTGATCATATTTATTTGTGCTTTCTCCCATTTTTCCTTTGTGAGATTGGCTAGGTATTTGTCTTTTTTTTTTTTTTGAAGAATCATCTTTTGGTTTCATTGACCTTTTGGATTTTTTTTTAGTTTCTATTTCATTTATTTCTAATTCAATTTTTATTATTTATTTTCTTCTACTGGTTTCAGGGATTTTTTGTTGCTCTTTTTCTAGTTCTTTGAGATTTGAAATTAGGTTGTTTCTTTGAGTTCTTTCTTATTTTTTTTTAAGATTTGTTTTTATTTATACAAGAGCTATGGTACAGCCAGAGTCATGGGAGGGTGAGAGACAGAGCATGGAGCAGAACAGGCAGACTGACTGAAATACACTGCTGAGGGGAGCAGTGGGTGAGGCAAGACAGGTCTACCTCTCCATGTGGGATTTTCCCTGGTTGGCCGGGGATTTAACCAGTGCTGCAGAGGTCTCGGGCAACCTCTCAACCCAGCGCTCAACCACTGCACCACCAGGGGAGGCCCTCCTCTTATTTCTTGATGTGAGCCTGTATCGCTATATATTTTTCTCTTATTACTGCTTTTGCTGCATCCCATACATTTAGGAAATTGGTGTCCTCCTTATTATCAACTCAAAGTATTTTTTTAATTTCCTCTTTGATCTCCTCATTAGTCCAGTGGTATTCCAGTAGTGTAGGTTTCTATCTCCATGAAGTGGGAGGGTTCCTTGCCTTCTTTTTATGGTTTGTTTCTAGTTTGATCCCTTCATTGTCAGAGAAGATTTTTGGTATGTTTTCAATTTTGGTGTATCTGTTGAAATTTGTGTTGTGTCCCAGTTTGTGATTTATCCTGGGAATGATCTTGTGCACTTGAGAAAATTGTGTACTCAAATTTTTTTGGTTTAATGTTCTACAGAGGTCTGTTAAGCCCATGAGCTCTAGATCCTTTTAAGAGCTTTAGTGTCCTTACTTATTTTTTGTCTCGTTGATTTATCCATTGTTGATAGTGGTGTGTTGAAGTCTCCTACTACATATGTGTTTTTTCTGATGTCTGTTTTCAGAGATGATAATAGTTGTCTGATATATTTTGGTGTTCCTTCATTTGGTGAGTATATGTTAATGAGTGTTATTTCTTCTTGAAGTATTATCCCCTTGATCATAATGTAGTGACCATCTGGGTCTCTTTTTACCTTTGTGAGTTTGAAATCTGTTTTATCTGATATAAGTATAACTGTTCCTGCCTTCTTTTTTGGTGCATTTGCTTGTAGGATTGTTTTTCATTCAATTTTTTATCTTTTGTAGTTAAATGTGTTTCATTGAGACAGCAAAAGGTTAGGTTTTGTTTCTGAATCCAGCACCCACCTGCAACTCTGTGTCTTTTTATTGAAGAGTTTAGTCTGTTTACATTTAGAGATTTAGAGTTAATATTGATATATTAGCATCTGTATTTGCCATTTTGTTTATTTTTCTCTGGTTATATATTTTATATATATATATATATATATTTGTTTTTTTTTTTTTTTTTGTCTTGTTTCATTCTTTTCATCCATCTGTTGGTTCTGGCTTTAGGACTCCTTGTAGTATTTTTTTGGAGTGGGGGTTTAGGCAAAATGAAATTCCGGAGTTTCTGTTTGTCTGGAAAGGTCCTTATTCTTTCTTCATAGAGGAAGGAAATCTTTGCAGGATAGAGTATTCTTGGTTGGCATTTGTTGTCTTAGAGTCTGTTGACTATGTCCCTCCACTCTCTCCTTTCTCATAGTGTTTCTTCAGAAAAGTCTGATGTTAGCCTGATTGGTTTTCCTTTGTATGTTATCTGATTCTTCCCTCTTGTCAGCTTCATTATTTTTTTTTTTTCCTTTTCTTGATTCTTGGGATCTTTACTATTATGTGTCTTGCTGTATTTTTCCTTTCATCAGGGACATTTGGTGTTCTTATTGCTTATTATATGTCTATTTTCAGATTCTTCTTCATATTTGGGGCATTCTCTTCAATTATTTCCTTGAATATTTTCTCTGTCCCTATGTGTCTCCCCTCTCCTTCTGGGATTCCTATAACTCTTATATTCCCTTTCCTCTTGGAGTCTTCATTTTTTTTTTCCTTCATACTTCTCTTTCCTTTTCTGTTTTGGTTTTTTTATATCTGTGTCTTCAAGAGTATGTATTTGTTCTTCCATTTCATCTATTCTGCATTCACTGCTTTTCCCAAAGTTCTTTAGCTCCTCCATTAATCCTTTGATCACCTGCATTTCTTTCACTTCCCTCTTTAGGGACTCAATTTCATTGTTCTGATTGTTGATTATTTTTCCCTTTTCATTGTTTTCTTTTAGGACTTCTTTCAGTTTTTTAATCATGGCAATTTTAAATTCTCTATCTGGAAGGCTTAGAAGTTCTTCCAAGTCACTGTTGTTGCATTCTGGTGGGTGATTTTCTTTTTGAGGTGTGTCTTTTCCTTGAGGACTTGCTTGGTTGCTTATAGTTTTTCTCCTTCCTGCTGCTTGTTTTCTAATTTGTCCTATGTGTTGGGACACTGTGTCACTGGTACTGGCCAGCAACTTTTTGCTTTTGTTTTTGTTTTAAGATTCATTTGTTTATTTATACAAGCACTGGGTACAGTCAGAAGCACAGGAGGGTGAGAGAATTCACCAGAGCAGAGCAGGGAGAAGAACAGGCAGAAGGACCGAAGTACACAGCTGAGGGGAGCAGCGGGCTGCAGGAGAGGTCCGCGTGCCATGTGGGACCCTCACCCAGTGGCCAGGGATCTAACTGGTGCTACAGAGGCTGTGGGTGGCTTTGCAGTCCAGTGTTCAACCCAACTGCTTCGCCACCATGGGAGGCCCGCAGCAACTTTTTGGTGTGCTCTTTCTAGGATGTCAGAAACTGGTGATCCAATTGAGTCAAAAACTGTTATGCCAGAAGTCCAGTAGGGCAGTGGCACTATTAATATGTTAGTGGTCACTGTCACAGAAAATCTCCTCCTTCTGTATTTGTTTAATTCCAGAAGTGGGTCTTGCGCTCCCACAGACTGCTCCAGCCTTGGATGGATTGCCCACTAGGCTCCAAATCTCTGGATCTCCCTCTAGGCTCCAACTGAGGGCCTGATGGGGTCTGGTTTGTGCGGCTTTTCGGCTCACCTCTGGCTTTGGGGGCACCTTTTCCCAGTTCCACGAAGTCTATGTGGGTGCCGGATGCAGAGATACCTGTTCTAAAGTGGCAAGTCAGGAGGGCACTTCCCCATGCTCGCAGTCTGCCCCGGTGGTGGCTGGATCCCCCTCTGGGCTCTGACTAGTGGCCAGGGGGGGCCTGGATTGTGGGGACTTTTCAGCTCACCTCTGGCTGTGGGGGTGGCCTTTTCCCAGTTCCACTCAGTCTAGGTGGGTTCTGGAAGCAAAGATACCTGTTCTAAAATGGTGAGTCAGGAGGGCACTTGGTATGTCATTATTTTATATTCTTGTTTGTTTTTTCACAATATTGGATTTCACTATCAGGTGTGTTCACCATATTTTCTTTATCATCAAAACTCTCCTAGTCTTCCACCACAGTCCATTATGCTGTACACGTGCTAACTACCACTACCACCCTCCCAAATTTCTTACTACCCCAGCTTATTGCCCCTCTTCTCTGGCTGTCTCAGATCTTTGGTCGGTTTTCAAGAATCAGTTTTAAAATTTATCTTTCTCTGAATCTTTGTTTGGTTTCTCTATATAACACATACCAGTGAAACCATCCATTATTTGTCTTTCTCATGGCACAATACACTTTGGATTATCCCCTCCTTTTCCATGAATGTTGCCACAAATGGCACGAGTTTATCAATTTTGATTGCAGAGCAGTGGTGTGTGTATACACACACATGCACACACACACACACAATACTTGTTCCATGTATCTCTTCAGGTGAATTTATGTTGCTTCCATATATTTGCTATTGTAAATAATGCTGTTATGAAAAGAGGAGTTCAGATTTTCTTTTAATTAGAATTTTTCTGTTCTTTGGGTAGATACCTAGGAATGGGATTGCTGGATCATATCGTAGATACATTTTTTGACTTTTGAAGACTCTCCATACTTCCTTCCATAGGCGCTGGACCAGTCTATCTTCCCAACATGAGTATATAGAAGATTCATTTTTTTTCCACACCCCCATCAGCATTTGGTATTTTTGTTTTAATTTATTTGTTTTTTGTGGGCCATTCCCACAAATGACATGGTGACATGATTTCTAATTTCTAATAGTGGTTTTGATTTGCATTTCCCTAATGTAAGTAATGATGAACATTTTTTTAAAGATTTATTTATTTATTTATACAAGCACTGGGTAAAGTCAGAAGCACGGGTGGGTGAGAGAATTCACCAGAGCCAGAGCAGGGAGCAGAACAGGCAGACTGATGAAGTACACTCCTGAGGGGAGCAGCGGGCATGACAGGAGAGGTCTGTTGTGCCATGTGGGACCCTCGCCAGCAGCCAGGGATTGATCTGGCACTGCAGAGGCTGTGGGCAGCTTTGCAGCCCAGTGCTCAACCGCTGTGCCACCAGGGGAGGCCCATGATGAACATTTTGTCATATGACTTTAGACCATCTATTTGTATTCTTTAAAAAAGTGCTTATTTGTTTCTTCTGCCCATTTTTTTTTGATTAGGCTATTTGTTTAATTTTTGCTGAATTATATGAGATCTTTGTAGATCTTTGATATCAGTTCCTTGTCAGATTTTCTATGGTATATAAATATTTTCTCCCACTCACTAGGGTTTCTCTTTGTTTTGGTTACTTTAACTTTCATGTTTTACAGAAGTGGTACAGTTTGATGTACTCTCAGTTGTTTATTTTCTCCTATTTCCTTAATGCTGGAGATGTGTCTGCAAAGATGTTTCTGAAGTTTATGTCACGGAGAGTTTGCTTATGTTTTGTTCTATGTAGTTTATGGTTTTAGGTCTTACAGCCAAACTTTTATCCATTTTGCTGGATTTTCATTTCTGGTGTGAGATAGTGGTCTAGTTTCATTCTTTGGCATGTGGTAGCCTAATTTTCCCAGCACCATTTATTGAAGAAGATTTCCTTGTTCCCTTTTATTAGTCCAATCTTTATTGAAGAGGTTTTCCTTGTTCCCTTTTATCTAGTTCAATCCTTTATTGTAGATTAGTTGTCCATAATATGTGGCAATATTTCTGGGCTTTCAATATTTTCTTTGTTTTTTTTTTTTAAGATTTATTTTATTTATACAAGAACCGGGGTACAGGCCATATGTGCAGGAGGGTGAGAGGATTCACCAGAGACAGAGTGGGGAACAGAACAGACAGACTGATGAAACAAACTGCTGTGGGGAGCAGCGGGCACAACAGGTCTCACGACACATGGGACCCTCGCTGGCAGGCCGGGATTGAACCGGCACTACAGAGGCTGCGACAGCTTCACAGCACTGTGCTCAACCACCTACACCAGCAGGGGAAGCACAGCTTTCAACATTTTCCATTGGTCTGTGTCTTATTTTTGCTCCAGTATCATGAGATTTAATTATTATGGCTTAATAATAGTTTGAAGTCTGAAGGTCTGATTCCTCTCACTCCGCTTTTATTCTTTGGAGCTTTGCCCATTATTTTATGGGGTGTGTGTGTGGGGGGGTGTGTGTGTGTAATTACATCTGAATTTCAGTAAACTTTGTTCTATTACTTTGAAGACTGTCATTGGAAGTTTTATTGGACTTTCATTGAATCTGTATTTAGTCTTGAGTAGGAAGGTTATTTTGACAATATTTATTCCTTCTATCCATGAGCAGCAATATCTTTCCATTTCTTTGTCTTCTTTTATTTCTTTTTACATTGGTTTATACATTTCTTCTATAAGCCCTTCACCTCCTTTGTTAATTTTATTTTAATTTTTTATTTATTTTTATTATTTATTTATTTATTTATTTTTAATAGATGCATGTTTTACTTATTTATTTACTTGTTTGTTTGTTTGTTTATACATGCACTGGGTAGAGTCAGAAGCGCGGGAGGTTGAGAGAATTCACCAGAGCCAGAGCGGGGAGCAGAGCAGGCAGAAGGACCGAAGTACACTGCTGAGGGGAGCAGCGGGCGGCAGGAGAGGTCTGCGCGCCATGTGGGACCCTCCTCCGGTGGCCGGGGAGCAGCCGGGGATTGAACCGGCGCCGCAGAGGTCACGGGCAGCTTCGCAACCCAGCGCTCAACCGCTGCGCCAACGGGGAGGCCCTCCTTTGTTAATTTTAATCCCAGGGATGTATGTATGTAAGTATTGGTGGGGTTGTAAATGGTATGGCTATCTTAATTTCTTCATCTTCCACTTCTTTATTTGTACTTAGGAAGGTGAATAATTTCTGATAGTTGATTTTGCATCCTTCTGCTTTGCTGAACTGTTTTGTTTTGTTTTTTTTTTTTATTAGTTTTTCCACACAGTCTTTGGGCTTCTCTATGTATATTATCATATCATCTGCAAATAATGATAATTTCATTTTTTCTTTGTCAATTTGCATTCTCTTTGTAGTTTCCTCTTACCTAATTTCTCTAGGTAGGTCTTCTAATACTATGATGACCAGTAGTAGGGAAAGTGGACATCTTTCACTTACCAGAAATATTGAAAAGTCTTTCAGTTTTTCAGCACTGGTTATCTTATTTGGCTTTTGTTAAGTTAATATATGTTCCATTTATTCCTTTTTTTTTTTGAGGATTTTTATCATACGTGGATGCTGAATCTTATCATATGCTTTCTCAACATCATCTATAGATATGATATTTTTTAATTTATTTTATTTGATGTGGTGAATTATGTTGACTTATTTCATATATTTAACAATTCTTGTGCTCCTGGTATATAACCCACTTGGTCAGGTGTATAATATTTTTAAAGTATTGTTGAATTTAGTTTCTACAAGTTTACTGAGAGTTTTTACATCTGTGTTTGTTAGGGAGATTGGTCTATAGTTTTAATTTTTTTTGTGTTATCTTTGGTTTTCATATTAGTGTGGTGTTGGCATCATATAATGTGTTTGAAAGAATTATTTCTTTCATGAGTTTTTGAAAGAGTGTGAGCAGGATATGAACCAATTCATTTTTAAAGTTTTGCTGGAAATCATTTGTAAAGCTATCTAATCCTAAAATTTGTTTTTTGGAAGTTTTGATTCCTGTTTCAATTTTGATTTTTTTCTGATTGATTTGTTCAGATTTTCCATTTCTTCCTCATTCAGTCTTGGATTATCGTTCACATCTAAATTTTCCAACTCATTTAGTTTTATGAATTTTTTGCATGTAAATGCTCTATGTAATCTTGTATAGTCTGAATTTCTGTAGTGTTTGTTGTAACTTCTACTGTGCTATTTTTGATTGTATTTATTTGTGTTTTCCTCTCTTTTTTTTTTTAGCAAGCCTAGCTAAATATTTGTGTATTTTATCTACTTTTTAATAAACCCAACGTTTGATTGCATTGGTATTTTGGACTATCTTGTTATCTATTTCATTTATATGCTTTAATTTTATTATTTCCTCCTATTGGCTTTTGGATTATTTCATTCTTTTTTTTTTTTCTTATTCCTTGAGACAAGATGTAAGATACTTTATTTTTTTCTCTATATAGTTTCTTTATGTGATCCTATATTATTATATATTGCCCTCTTAAAACTGCTTTTGTTGTGTCCAATATATATTGAAAGTATTTGTCCTACTTATTATTTGTCTCAAGGTATTTTTTAATTCTTTTTTTGATTTCCTCAAATACCCAGTTATATTATAGTAGTGCAATATTCAGTCTCCACATGTCAATATGGTTCCTTTATTTCCTTTTGTAGTTCAGTACCTTTAGGTTCAGAGAAGATAATTGGTATTATTTGAATTTTTCTAAGTGTGTTGATGTTTGCCTTGTCACCCAGCATGTGCTCAGTTGTGTAGAATGACCAATAGGCTCTTGACAAAATGTGTATTCAGCTTTGTGTTGCAGTGCATCATGAATGTCTCCTATACCCATGTGGTCTAGCTCTTTGTTTAAGGTGTTTATGTACTTATTTATATTGCCTTGCCTTTCTGATATGTCCACTGGTTAGAGAGGGGTGTTGAAGTTTTCAACCACTTATGTATTTTCTCCAATGTTGTTTTCAGATTTGATCATAGTTATTTTATGTGGTTTGGTGCTTCTTCATTTGGTGAGTATATATTGAGTGTATGTCTTCCTGTTGAATTATTACCTTAATCATTATATATATCCCATAATGGTCTCTGTTTACCATTTTATGCAGGAAGTCTATTTTATGTTATATAAGTGTGGATGTCCTTGCCTTCCTATGGGTGCTATTTGCTTGAAGAATTATTTATTATCATTTACCTTCAGTCTATATTTTTCTTTGGAACTGAGGTGTGTTTACTGGAGGGAGCAGAATTTTGGATTTTGTTTCCTTATTCAACAAGATACTCTGTTTCTTTTTATGGGTGAGTTTTGTCCCTTGACAATCTAGAGTGATTATTGATATGTAAAAGTCTGTTAAGCCATCTGTTCTTAGCGTTGTGGTTCCATTAATTCCTTGTTCAGGTTTGTGTTTGTTTCTTTCTTTGGCCTAAACCCTAAATACTCTTTAATATTGTTTTAAGGGGCTTTCGTGGATGCAAAATTTATAGGAATTTTGTTCTCTGAGAAGGTCCTTAGTTCACTATCACACAGAGAGGAGAGTTTTTCAGAATAAAGTATTATTTCCTGTCATTTTTAGTCTTGGAGGATTTTGAATATATCGCTCCATTATCTTCTTGTCCTTAGTGTTCTTCAGAGAAGTTCAATGTTAGCCAAATTTGTGTTCCTTTATAGGTTATCTGTTTCTTTCACCTCATCTGATTCTCTATTTTTGCTTTGTCTTACACAGGTCTAATTTTAGTTAGGTATCTTTCTGCTCTTTTTGCCCTTTGTGTTTATATGTTCAGTTCTATTCTCAAGTTTGAGACATTTTCTGTCATTATTTCTTAAAATCATTTTCATTTCCCTTCTCATTCTTGTGCTAGAATGTTATGATACTTTTATTTATTAATTTTTAATTTATGTATTTTTACACCATTGTTCATTCTCCTCTCAGGTGTAATCCGCATAAAGTTAGCATTACCAAGACACCCATGAACAGTCAACATAGTCTCTGGTGCTCTTCCCTCCACTGTTTTGAATCCTCTCCCTACTCTCCCCAGCTGAATGTCTCTGATTTATAGTTTGCCAGCTCGTTTGTCTTTTTATGTTTTTCCTGATATCTTGTTTGGTTTGCCTATGTTCCTCCTATAAGTGAAACCATCTGAAATTTTTCTCATTCCTTCTGAATTATTTCACTAAGCATAATTGCTTCCAGCTCTATCTGTGTTGCTAGAATGATGGGAGTTAATCTTTTTTATTGCTGAATACTATTCCACTGTGTGTGTATGTGTGTGTGTGATAAATATGTGTACATATATGTATATATGTATGTATCTCTCTCTCTCTCTCTCTCTCTCTCTCTCTCTCTATATATATATATATATATATATATATATATATATCACATCCTCCTGATCCAGTCATCTATTTTTGGGCATTTGGGTTGTTTCTGGGTTTTGTCTATTATAAATAGTACTGCAATAAACATAGGTGTACAGGTGCTCTTTTTAATCAATGTTTTTGTGTCCTTTGGGTAGATTCCTAGGAGTACAATTCCTGGGTCATATGGTAGCTCCATGTTTAGTAGTTTGAGGGTCCTCCACACAGCTTTCCATAGTGGTTGGACCACTCTGCGTTCCCACCAGCAGTGTAGGAGAGCTCCTTTTTCTTCACATCCTACTCAGCATTTAATGTTGCCAGGTTTTTAATATGTGCCATTCTTGGTTGTGTGAATTGGTGTCCCATTAGGTTTTAATTTGCATTTCCATGATTATGTGACACTGAACATTTTTTCATATGCCTGTTGGTTATTTGAATTTCCTCTTTGGAGAAATGTCTTATTACCTCTTCTGCCCACTTTTTGACTGGATTGTTTTGTTTTTGTTGAGTCTTGTGAGCTCTTTGTAGATCTTTGAAATCAGTCCCTTATCAGTTTTATGGTATATAAATATTTTCTCCCTATAGGTAGCATGTCCCTTTGTTTTGGTTATTGTTTCTTTTGCTGTACATATTTTAAGTTTGATTTTATCCCAGTTGTTTATCTTTTTTTTCCCTTTCTTTGGGGATGAGTCTTTAAATATATTTCTGAGATATATTTCATGGAGTGTTTTGCCTATATTTTCTTCTATATATTATATGGTTTCAGATCGTATGTTCAGGTCTTTTATCCATTTTGAGTTTTTTCTTTGTGTGTGTGTGTGTGTGTGTGTGTTTGTGGTGAGAGATAGTAATCTAGTTTCATTCTTTTGCATGTGATGGTCCAGTTTTCCCAGCACCATATATTGAACAGACTGTCCTTTTCCCATTGCATATTCTTTGCTCAATTTTTACAGACTAGTTGTCCAAATATGCATGGCTTTATTTCTGCATTTTCAATCTGAATCTATTGGTTTGTGGGTCTGCTTATGTTCCAGTACCATACTGTTTTGATTATTATGGCTTTGTGGTATAGTTAAAGTCTGGGAATGTGATACCTCCATTCCCAATCTTTTTAGTCAGGAGAGCTTTGGATATTCAGTTTTTCATGATTCCATATGACTTTTAGTATTTTTTATTCTCTTCTTTCAAGAATTACATTGAGTTGTTTTTTTTTTTTCAGGATTGTGTTGAATTTGTAAATTGCTTTCAGTAGGACAGTCATTTTGATAATGATAATTCTTCTACTCCATGAGCAGACAATGTTTTTCTATTTATTTATTTTTTTAATTTATTTTAACAATTTTTTTAAATTTTATTTGTATAGGTCTTTCAACTCCTTTGTTTGATTTATTCCCAGGTATTTAATAATTTTTGTACAATTATCAATGGGACTTTTTAAAAATTTGCTTTTTCTGCTTTTTCAGACTGCTTACATACAGGAAAGCTACTGATTTTTGTGTGTTGATTTTGTATCCTGCTACTTTGGTAAACTGATTTGTTATTTTTAATTATTTTTTTTTTTCCTGTAGAGTTATGTATATTATTATGTCATCTGCAAATAGTAATAGGTTTACTTCTTGTTTTCCTATTTGGATTCCTTGTATGTCTTTCTCTTGTCTTATTCATCTGGCTAGGACCTCCAATATTATATTGAAAAGCAGTGATCAAAGTGGGCATTATTGTCTTGTTCCAGGCTTAAAGTGAAGGCTTTCAGTTTTTCAACATTGTGAATGCTACTGGCTGTGGGTTTGTCATATATGGACTTTTATTATGCCAAGTTATGTTCCTTCTATTCCAAGAATTTCAGGGGCCTTCATCATAAAATGATGTTGAACTTTGTCAAATGCTTTGTCAGCATTTATTAATATGATCATTTTTTTATTTTTCTTTTTATTGATGTGCCAAATTACATTAATTCATTTTCAAATATTGAACCATCTTTGTGCCCCTGGAATTAATCCCATTTGTCATGTTGTATTGTCTTTTTCATGCATTTTTGGATTCTGTTTGCTAGGGTTTTATTGAAGATTTTTGCATCTGTGTTCCTAAGGGAGATTTGCCTGTAGTTTTCATTCTTGTGTTGTCTTTGTGTGGCTTTGTTATTAGTGTAACATTGGCTTCATAAAATGTAAATGGTATTATTCCTTTCTCATTTTTTTTCGAAAGAGTTTTTGTATTATAGACACTAATTCATCCTTGGACATTTTGTAGGACCCATTTGTGAAATTGTCTTGTTCTGGACTTCTGTTTTAGGGGAGGGTTTGATTATTGTTTCAATTGTGTTTCTTCTAATGGCTTTGTTTAAGTTTTCCATTTCTTCTTTATCCAGCTTTGGGTCATTGTGAGTTCTAGGAATTTGCCCATCTCTTCTAGATTGTTGAACTTGTTTGCAAAAAATGTAAATAATAATCTCTGATTAGCCTCTGGATTTCTGCAGTGTGTGTTGCCATTTCTCCTCTTTTACTTATGATGCCATTTATTTGTGTTTTCTCCCATTTTTTCTTTGTGAGCCTGGCTAGATGTTTGTCCATTTTGGTTTCATTAATCTTTTGTATTGTCTTTTTAAATTCTATTTCGTTTATTTCTGCTTGAATTTTTATTGTTTCCCTTCTACTGGCTTTTGGATTTTTTTGCTTTTCTTTTTCTAGTTATGTCAGATGGGAGATTAGGTTGTTTCTTTGTGTTCTTTCTTGTACTTTATGTTGGATTGTATTCCTATATACTCTCCTCTTATTACTGTTTTTGTTGTGTCCCATACATTCTGGAAAATTGTGCCCTCATTGTTATGTGTCACAAGGTATTTGTTTTAGTTTTTTTTTTTTTTTTCTTGATCTCCACATTAATCCAATGGTCTTCAAGTAGAGTGGGGTTTAATCTCTATGAAATGGCAGGATTCCTTGCTTTCTTTTCATAGTTTATTTCTACTTTATGATCAGAGAAGATAATTGGTATGATTTTGATCTCCATGTATCTGTTGATGCTTGTCTTATAGCCCAGTAAGTGAGCAATCCCAGAGAATGATCTGTGTGCACCTGAGAAAAAAAATGGGTATTCAGATTATTTTGGGTGCAATGTCCTATAAGTGCCTAATAGGCCTATGAGGTCTAGGTATTTATTTAGGGCTATAGTGTCCTTGTTTATTTTTGTCTCATTGATCTGTTCATTGGTGGGCATGGGGTATTGAAGTCTCCTATTATGTATAGATTTTCTTTAATGTCTGTTTTTAGAAATGATAATAATTTTCTAATATATTTAGGTACTTCTTCATTGGGTGAGTATATATTGATGAATATTGCATCTTCTGTTGTATTATTCCCTCGATCATAATGTAGTAACCATCTATACCTTATTTTACCTTTTTTAGTTTGAAGTCTATTTAATCTGAAATAACCATGGCTGCTCCTGCCTTCTTCATGTGTCTATTTGCTTGTATAATTGTCTATTTGCTTGTATAATTGATTCCCAATCCTTTACTTTCAGTTGATGTTTATCTTTTTCAGTTATATGTATTTCATGGAATCAGCAGAAGGTTGGATCCTGTTTTTTTTATTCAGCGTCCTACTCTGTGTCTTTTTATTGATGAGTTTAGTACATTTATATTTAAGGTTATTATTGATATATTGGAGTCTGTAGTTGCCTTTTTTTCCCCATAATTTTGTGGCTCTATTCCTTACCTTAGTCCATTCTTCTTCTTCATTCCTCTGTTGATTTTGGCTTTAAGGCTTCTTTTAATATTTCTTGGAGTGGATTATTTAGTAGTAGCAAATTTCTGAAGGTTTTGTTTATCTGAGAAGGTTCTTATTTTCCCTTCATATAGGAAGGAGTCTTTGCAGTATCAGTTACTTTTGGCTGCCTTTTTTTTTTTTATCTTGGAGCTTTTGAATATATTACTCCACTCTCTTCTTGCCCTTAGTGTTTCTTCACAGAAGTCTGATGTCAGCCTAATTGGTTTTCCTTTATATGTTATCTGTTTCTCTCCCCTTCAGCTTCATTATTATCCCAGTGTCTTCTACACTTGGAAACTTTACTATTATGTGTCTTGCTGTAGTTTTTTCTTTCATTAGGGTAATTTGGGATTCTTCTAAATTCCTTGTGGGTCTTGTTTCATTTCCTTCTTTATGTTTGGTATTAGTGTAATGTTTGTTTCATAAAATATATTTGGTAGTATTCTTACTTTTACAAATTTTTTTTTGTAGGATAGGCACCAGTTCACCTTTGAACATTTGATAAAACTCATTTTGAAACCATCTAGTCCCAGGCTTCCATTTTCTTTGGGGGTGTATGCAGCTGATTACTGTCCTGATTTTGCTATTATAATAGGTTGTTTAGATTTACTATTTCTTCTTTATTCAGCTTTGGATGACTATATTGTTCTGAAATTTTCTCCTCTCATCTAGATTGTTGTTATTTTCATATACATGTTTATAGTAATCTTTCATTATCCTCTGCATTTCTGCTGGCTATGTTCTATTTTTCTCTTTCATTTTTCATCCTATTTATTTTGATTTTGACCTTTATTTCTTTGTGAACTAACATTTGCATATACTAACATGTGGTATTCTATAGCTTAATCCTGTTTTACAAACTGAAGATGCATATAATCAGGGCACAGAGAGATAGAACTTTTTCAGAACCCGCATACTCCAGACATCACACTCTCCTCTTTCTGTTGCTACCTAGTCTTTTTTTTTTTTTTTAATATTTTTAAACTTTTTTTTTTAATAGAGGCATGTTTTTTTTTTATTTATTTATTCGTTTGTTTTTGTTTTATACATGCACTGGGTACAGTCAGAAGCGCGGGAGGGTGAGAGAATTCACCAGAGCCAGAGAGGGGAGCAGAGCAGGCAGAAGAACGGAAGTATACTGCTGAGGGGAGCAGCGGGCGGCAGCAGAGGTCTGCGCGCCATGTGGGACCCTCCTCCGGTGGCCGGGGAGCAGCCGGGGATCAAACTGGTGCCGCAGAGGCCGCCGGCAGCTTCGCAACCCAGCGCTCAACCGCTGCGCCACCGGGGAGGCCCTGTTGCTACCTAGTCTTAACTTCAGTCTTACCAATATAAAGCACTACTATCAAATGTTTAAGTTTGAGTGTTTGTTGAATTATTTTTAAGTTGGGTTATCAGTTTTATGTATCTTTTATATATTCCAAATCAAGATTTTTTTGTTTGGTATATGATTGTATCTTTATCTAACTTGTGCCTCTTCATTCTCTAACTCGCTACATTATATGAATCTAATTTCTAAATATTAGTGTACCTGATTTCATTTTTTATTTTTGTTTGTTGGTATGTGTGTATTTAATAAATCTCTTGCTTTTTTAAAAAGCTTTAGCTCTTTATTTTTCACATGCAGATTAATTGGAATTGTGTGTGTGCAATGTGGTAGATGTGTATAGATCAAGTTATATCACATACATATGATTATCCATTAATGATTTGCTGAAATCATCACTATTTCTGCACATGAAAGATGTGCAGAATTGCAGTTACCTTTGTAATAAGTCAGTCCATAATAAAAATAATATTAACAATATTATTAATGTACATATGAATTTGTTTTGGATTCTACTCCATTAGATATGAAGGTATCATTAGTGACCCCATATTTTGAAATCACAACTCATCCTTCAAATATCATTTCCATGGATAATGAGTTTAATTGAGACCATCACCTACCACACAGATATAAAATAAGATATATACTGAAAGAAGACATAGATACTAGCATGCAAATTTTAATGAATTAAAAATGGAGACTAAAGCCAGATTTCTAATTTGTAGGAGTTGAAGGTAAGTGAGAAAATAGAGTTATTTTAAAATAGTTGACTATAAATAGCATGAGGGAGATATACGAACATTTATGTGAACAGATAAAGTTGAGTAAGTATATATTCTTTTTATTAATTTGTGACATCAACTACTTGAAGAGGAAGGTTGCCAGGGTAGAAAACGAAACTTTAAGGTACACACACACACACACACACCCCTGTAAGTTTTTCCTAATTACATTATGTACTTGTACATATAGGCAATATAGAAGTAAACTAAGCCATAGGTCACTTAAATTTTCTACATTTAAAGGAGACAAATTTTAATGAGAAAAAGAAAATAGAAATTAGTTTCTGAATTATTCAGAAATATCACAGGAGATGGAAACTGCTAAGTAGTTTCCACTGTGTAGATAATGTATTATGATCAATAAATAAATGCTAACCTTACCTTAAGAGCAAATATAGGAATGTATTATTAAAGAGGAATAAAATTGGTTGGCTTCATTATTCCTGCAAATTTAATGGTGTGTCTATGACTTAGAAGCCATACTTAAATTTTAATATAGCACATTCTAATTGGGCCAATAGCAAATCAGAAAGAAATTTTATGTGTAGTTGCTTTTCTGAGAATTTATTAGTTTTAATCAAAGAAGTTTCTCTTGTTTTGCATACTGAGAAACCTAGCCATGCTTTGGAACTGCAGAGAATTTGGACTTCCTGAATTTTTCCCATGGATAGAACAACCATTTCAGGAAATGTATGTTTAATTCCTGCTGACCTAATATTGGGAAGATGATGCTATTCAACCTTACTATTATTTTTTTTTAATTTGTCTATTTTAACATTGAAATATTTCAATTAATAAGAACAAAATAGACAGTTAAGCATTATTGAGACTTAACAAAGTAAACCTAAGTTTAACACTGTGACTTGGTTATTGTGAGTTTATTCCTGACAAATAATAATTGCAAGTATTACCAAATCCCCATCCCTGTTTTCTTTCAGTCCTAGGAATAACAATTCTGAGGCTTAATATGTGTGTGTGTTATTTACTTGTATTTAAAAATGTTTGCTCTATAATTATGTATCAATATAAAAATGTTTCTTATTTTATTTGAATATATTCATCAATTATACAAAAATTTGTAAATTAATTTCCTCCTAAATTTAGATCTTTTAGTTTGTTTATGTGAATATATGTGGATTTATTTATTTATTTAGTCACTTTTTTAAAGAGGTACAGATTTTTTATAAGATTTAATTATTTATGCATACAAGAGCTGGGGTACAGGCCAGAAATGTGGGGGGTGAGAGCGTTCACCAGAGAAAAAGTGGGTAACAGAACAGGCAGACTAAAGAAATGCACTGCTGAGGGGAGCAGCAGGTGAGAAAAGAGAGATCTGCTTCACCATGTGGGTTTCTCTCTAGCTGGCTGGGGATCAAATTCATGCTGCAGAGGCTGCAGATTGCTTCATAGTACAGTGCTTAACCCCTTGTGCCACCAGGGAGGCTCTATATATGTGGATTTAATTATCAATGAAAATATTCCAATATTTGAATAAAATATAATTATCATAATGGATATTTTTTTACATTTTCACCATGTAAATATTTAACAGTCACCTTCTTTGGTCATGCAACCTTTCTTCCTTGTGCTAGAATATTGTTAAGATAGAAACTTAAACAGGAAATAGATTCCCAATGTGTTTGTGATAATTTATACTGTACTAGATTTACATAAGCTAACCTATCACCTTTGGTGGAATGACTAAATACTATCATATGCTAATATTTTCCAGTATGATGATTTAAAAATGGCAAAATGAAAAGATGGTTGTTTGGCACATATCTGAATTCTAATGTAACAAGCAACTATTCAAACATTTTGTTTTTGTATTTATGAGGTAACATTAGTTTTCAACACTGTATATGATTTAGGGGCACGTGTTCACATTTCCAAAAATGGATGTTAACACCACATCAATCTCCGAAGCATCTATAGTCATTTATCATAGACTGTGGGATTTCCTACCCTCCTTGTCCCTACTCCCACCCACCTCACCCTCTAGAAACCTCAATTCTGCAGTCAGAATTCTAGGGGTGTTTTAGTTTAGTTGTGTTTGTTCCTTTATGCTATTTCCCCATATTCCATATATGAGTGGAATCATCTTGTGTTTGTCTTTCTCCCTCTTGTGTTTCAATTAACATAACCCCCTACAGTTCCATCCATGTTGTCACAAATAGCAATAGTTCATTCTTTTTTTATAGTTGGGTAGTGTCCCAAAATGTATGTATGTATGTATGTATGTATACGTGTGTGTGTGTGTATAACATCTTTATTTATATATATGTAATATATATATATATATCACATCTTTTAAAAATTATTTAAATTTATTTTTATTTTTTATTATTTTTTACATCATTGTGCATTTTTAAAAATATATTTTTTAAAGATTTATTTATGCATACAAGAGCTGGGGTACAGATCAGAGATGCAGGGGTGAGAGGATCCACCAGAGACAGAGTGGGGAACAGAACAGGCAGACTGAGATACACTGCTGTGGGTAGCAGCAGGTGAGACAGAAGTGGTCTGCTGCACCATGTGGGTTTCTCCCTGGCTGGCCAGGGATTGAACTAGTGCTGCAGAGGCTGCATATTGCTTCATAGTGCGATGCATAACCCATTGCACTACCAGGAAGGCCCCATTTTTAAACAATATTTGCGTCCCCCCACCCCCTCAGGTGTAGTCCCCATAGAGTTTCCTTCACCAATGCACCAGTGCACTATCACCTCAGTCCCCTGTGCTCCTCCCTCCCTCCCTCTGATCCCTCTCCCTCCTCTTCCCCTACAGTATGTCTCTGATTTATAATTGTCTGTTTTTGCTTTGTTGTGTTTTGTACTGTTATTTTTTTTTATGCTGATGTCTTCTTTGGTTCCCCTATATTGCTGCTATAAGTGAAACCATCCAATATTTTTCTTTTTCCTTCTGGCTTATTTCACTGAGCATAATTCCTTCTAGCTCCATCCATGTCTCTGCAAATGGCATGAGTTTATCTTTTTTTGATTGCTGAATAGTATTCCATTGTATATATATACCACATCTTCCTGATCCAGTCATCTATTTTTGGACATTTGTGTTGTTTCTGGGTTTGACTATTATAAATAGTGTGGCAATAAACATAGGGGTACAGGTGTTCTTTTTTTAAGATTTATTTCCTTATTTATACATGAACCAGGGTACAGGCTAGATGCATGGGAGGGTGAGAGGATTCACCAAAGACAGAGCAAATTGCAGAACAGGCAGGCCGACTTACAACACTGCTGCGGGGAGCAGTGTGAGAGACAGGAGAGATCTACTACGCCATGTGGGTATCTCCCTGGCTGGCAAGAAATCAAACTGATGCTGCAAAGTCTGCAGACAGCTTCACAGTGAATTAAAAATCATTTTCTTGCATCCTTATTAATATTTTGACAGTATAGGATTTCTCCACTCAGTTTTGGTCACCATAAATTCTCCCACCACTAACCTCTCCTCAACTTCTATCCCTCTAGATGCCTCAAATCTATGGTCGGTTTTCAAGGGTTGGTTTTAATGTTTGTCTTTGACTCTTTGCTTGATTTTTCTATATTCCATATTAATTGACACCATCTGGTATGTATTTTTCTCTTTCTAGGTTATTTTGCTTAACTTAATCCCTTCCAGCTCCATTCACATTGCCAAAAATGGCATGAGTTTATCTTTTTTGAATGATGAATTATATAGTTTTTTCTTTTTTGTTTAGATATATAGTTCTTTTTAGATCTTGGATATTAGCCCAATGTAGCATGTGTGATGAACATTTTTTTCCCTTCTATTCAGTATGTGTTCTTTTTTTTAATACAAATTTCTTCTGTTGTGCATTGCGATATACTACCTCTTCTTGATCTATCCATCTATTTTGGGGTACTTACCTTACATTACAAACAATGCTCTTATAAACACAGGAGTGCAGGTTTCCTTTCAAATTAGAGTTTTTCTGTTCTTTGAGTAGATATATAAGAACAGAATTGCTGGACTTTATGCCAGATCCATTTTAGACCTTGAGGACTCTGCACACCTTTTTCCACAGTGTGGACTAGACCAGTCTACATTCCCACCAATACTGTACAAGTATTCCTTTATCTCCACATCCTGCTGACACTTTGTTTGTTTGTTTCTGGTGTTTTTAATATTGGTCATTTTTAAAGATGAGAGGAGACAACTCACTGTGATTTGATCTGCATTTCTTATGTGCCTGTTGAAGAAGTATCCATTGAACTATTCTGTCCATTTCTTTTTTGGGTTATTTGTTTTCTTTTGTTGAGTTGTATAAAATCACTGTAGATATTTGTCAGCAGTCCCTTTTCAAATGCATGGTGTGCAAAAGCAAATATTTTCTCCATTCAGCAGGGTTTCTTTTTATTTTTTTTCTCTTATGCCATACAAAGGGATCTTAGTTTGATGTAGTAACAATTGTTTATTTTCTTTTCTTGAATTTCCTGCTGTTGGGGATGAATCCACAAAGATGTTTCTGAAGCTTATGTCATGGATTTTTTTTTGCTTGTAATTTCTTCTATGTATTTTATGGTTTCAGATCTTACATCAAAGTTTTTTTTGTTTTCTGTTTTTTTTTGTTGTTGTTGTTTGTTTTTTTATCCACCAAGAATAGTTTATTATCTGCAAGTAGTAAAGGTCAGAAATTGAAAATAGCAGGCATGTTAAGATATTTCCAAAAATATATTGCCATTTTATTTTAATTTATAAATATATTGTTGTTTTTTTAATCCATTTTGTGTTAATTTTTAAAAAAATATTTATTTATTTATTTATACAAGCACTGGGTACAGTCAGAAGTGCAGGAGGTGAGAGGATTCACCAGAGCCAGAGCAGGGAACAAAACAAGCTGATGGACAAAGTGCACTGCTGAGGGGAGCAGCGGGCACGGCAGGAGAGGTCTGGGAGCCATGTGGGAACCTCACCGGTGGCCGGGGATCGAACCGACACTGCAGAGGCTGTGGGCAGCTTCACAGCCCAGCACTCAACCACTGCGCCACTGGGGAGGCCCCATTTTGTGTTGATTTTTATGTATGGTATGTGAGAGTGAAGGTTTATTCATTCTTGTGCAACAGTTCAATTTCCCAAACATTATTGGAGAGCTATCCTTGTTCTAGTGTATATTCCTTTCTACTTTGTTGTAGATTAGCTGTCCTTATGTGTGTGGTATTCTAGGCTCATTATTCATTCATCTGTGTATCTGTTTATTTTCCCATTACCATGTTGTTTTAATTTTGATAGCTTTATAGTATAGTTTGAAATCTAAATGTGACACTATAATTTTTCCCTTTTCTTTTTGTCATTGGAACTTTGGTTATTTAAGATGTTTTGTGTTTCTATATGAATTTCAAAAACTTTGTTATGTTTTTTTGAAGACTACCATTGATTTTTTTTTTTTTTTAAATTGGGATTGCATTGCATCAGTTCATTCCTTTAGGTCAGAGATCCATTTTGACAATATTGATTCTTGCAATCCAATCCATTAGCAGACAGTATCTTTACATTTCCTTGTATCTTCTACTTCTTTTATCAATGCTTTATAGGTTTCCTTATATAGGTTCTTCACCACCTTTGTTAGGTTTATTCTTAGGCATTGTTTTTATTTTTATTTTGATGTGATTGCAAATTAGATGGTTTTCTTAATTTCTTATTCTCCTAGTTGTGTTGCATTGTTTTTATTTTTATTTTGATGTGATTGCAAATTAGATGGTTTTCTTAATTTCTTATTCTCCTAGTTGTGTTGCACATAGCAGGGCAACTCACTATTGTTTGTTGATATTATAGCCAAACATTTTCCTGAACTGGTTTATTGTTTTAATTAGTTTCCCCATGGAGTCTTAGGGTTCTATATGTGTATTGGCATATCATCTGAAAATAATGATAATTTTACTTATTTTTCAGATTAGAATTTTTATATCTTTTTCTTGCCTAATTGTTCTAGATGGAAATTCTGTTTCTATGTAGAATAGAAGAGGTACAAGGCGATAAACTTGTTTTGTACTGGATTTTACTGAAAAAGGTTTTCAGTTTTTTACATTGATGATTCTGCAAACTGTAGGCTTTATTATGTTAAGATACATTCAATTTACCCAAAATTTTCAAGATTTTTCTTTACAAAGGTGACCTGAATCTTATCAAATGCTTTTCCAGCATCTGTTTGTATACTCATTTTTTTTTAAACTTCCTTTTTGTTGATGTGGTGAATTGCATTGATTTAAGTGATATTGAACCATCTTTGTGTCCCTGGTACAAATCACATTTGGTCATGATATACAATCCTTTCGATACATTTTTAGATTGGGTTTGCTAAGATTTTATTGAGGATTTTTGTGTCTCTGTTTATTTGGGAGATTGGTCTGTAGTTTTCTCTGTGTGTATGTTGTTTTATTTGGTTTTGGTATTAATGTAATATTGTTCAATAAAATATGTTTGAAAGTTTTCCTCATTCTCAGTTTTTTTGAAAGCATTTTGTAGGCATATCTACTTGTCTTTGAAGGTTTTGTAGAACTAGTTTATGAAGTTTTCTGGTACTTTTTAGGAAGGAGTGTTTTGATTACTGATTCAATTTCTTTGCTTTCTATTGGTTTGTTCAGATTTTATATTTTCCCTATTAAGTCTTGAATCATTCTATAATTCTTTTTTTTTTAAGATTTATTTATTTATTTATACAAGCACTGGGTACAGTCAGAGGCACGGGAGGGTGAGAAAATTCACCAGAGCCAGAGTGGAGAGTAGAACAGGCAGAGTGACGAAGTACACTGCTAGGGGAGGAGTGGGCAGCAGGAGAGGTCTGCGCTCATGTGGGACCCTCGCCCAGCAGCCGGTGATTGAACCAGCGCTCAACCGCTGCGGACAGCTTAGCAACCCAGCGCTCAACCACTGCGCCTCCGGGGAGGCCCATCATTCTATAATTCTAAGAATTTTTCTATAGATTGTTGATCTTGTTTCCATATATATGTTTATAGTAATTCAGTTATCTTCTGAATTTTTGCAGTGTGTGTTGTAACTTGTACACATTAGGTTTTGATTACATTTATTTCATTTTTCTGCCATTTTTTCTTAATGAATCTCACTAGAGGTTTGTCTATTTTGTTTATTTTTTCAAAGAAACAGCTTTACCTTTCATTACTCTTTTGGACTATCATGTATTTCTATTTTATTTATTTGTGCTATAATTTTTATAATTTTCTTCCTTCTATAGGCTTTTATTATTTTTTTCTAATTGTTTTCAGATGAGAGACAAAGATGTTTATGGGGCTCTTTTTGTTCCAGTGCTTATTTTCCTAATTGATAATAGTTGCCTACTATATTTTGGTGCTTCTTCATTTGGTGAGTATATTTTGATGAGTTTTATATTCTTCTGATTTATTGTTTCCTTAACCATTTTTTAGCCTCCATCCTTGACTTTTGTTACATTTTTTTAAATTGGAAATCTGTTTTGTCTCATGTAAGACTTGCGGTCCCTCCCTTTCATTCAGCCCCTTTCACTTGTAGAGTTTTTTTTTTTTAATTTAGTTTAATTTAATTTACTTATTTTTATATATATTTCTTACATCATTTTTCATTTCTGCACAATGTATGCATTTTCATCTTGGTTATATTCCCCATACAATTGCAGCCCTCCTTATTTTGAACCCAATCTATTCTTTCCCCTCACACCCGTAGTGTGTCTCTGGTTTATAGTTGCTTACTGATTTTGATTTTTCTTTATTATAGTTATTCTTTCTTCTGGTCCATTATTTAAGTTTTCTAAACTCCTGCTAAGAGTGGGACCATCCGGTATTTTTCTTTTTCTTTCTGGCTTATTTCACTGAGCATGATCTCTTTCAGATCCATTCATGTTGTTGCAAATTGCATGTGTTTATATTTTTTGAATGCTGAGTAATATTCCATTGTGCATATGTACCACATCTTCTTGATCCAGTCATCTATTTTTGGGCATTTGGGTTGTTTCCATAGCTTAGCTATTGTAGATAGTGTTGCTATAAACATAGTGGTGCAGGTGCCCTTTTGAATTAATGTTTCTGTGTCATTTGTGTAAATACTTAGGAGTGAAATTTCTGGATCATATGGAAGCTCTCTCTTTAGTATGTTGAAGAATCTCCACACAGCTTTCCATAGTGGTTGGACCAGTTTGCACTCCCACCAGCAGTGCAGAAGAGTTCCTTTTTATCCACATCCTCACTAACAATTAGTGTTGCTAGATTTTTTAATATATGCCATTGCCACTGGTGCAAGATGGTATCTCATTGTAGTTTTGATTTGCATTTCCCTGAGTACAAGTGATGTTGAACATTTTTTTCATATGCCTGTTCGCCATTTGCATTTCCTCTTTGGAGAAGTTTCTTTTTAGTTCTTCTGCCCATTTTGTGACTGGATTATTTTCTTTGTTTGTGTTGAGTCTCATCAGCTCTTTGTAGATTTTTGTGATCAATCATTATCATTAGTGTTGTGTGCAAAAATTTTCTCCCAGTCAGTGGGGTTTCTCCTAGTTTTGGTTATTGTCTCTTTTGCTGTGCAGAAGTTCTTTAATTTGATGTAGTCCCAGCTGTTTATCTTTGCCTTCACTATCACTGCTTTGGGTGATGTGTCTGTAAAGATGTATTTGAGGTGCATGTCATGTAGTGTTTCGCCTATAGTTCCTTCTATATAATTTATGGTTTCAGGTCTTATGTTTAGTTCTTTAATCCATTTTGAGTCATTTTATGTGCATGGTGTGAGGTAGTAGTCGAGTTTCATTCTTTTGCATGTAGCAACAGTTTTCCCAGTACAATTTATTAAACAAACATTCTTTGCTCCAGTGCATATTCTTTGTCCTTTTTCAAAGATTAATTGACCAAAAATCTGTGAGTTTATTTCTGTGTTTTCTATTCAGTTCCATTGGTCCGTGTGTCTGTTCTTGTTCCAATACCATGCAGTTTTGATGATTATGGCTTTGTAGTATAGTTTGAAATCTGGGTGCGTGATGTCTCCATTCCCATTTTTTTTTCTAGGAGATTTTTGGCTATTTGGATTTTTTGGTGATTCCACATGAATTTCATCAATAATTGTTCTATTTCTTTGAAGAAATTCATTGAAATTTTTATTGGAATAGCATTGAATCTGTAGATTGCTTTTGGTAGGATGGCCATTTTGATAATGTTAAGTCTTCTGATCCATGAGCAGGGCATGTCTTTGCATTTCCTTTTGACTTCTTCTATTTCTTTGAACAGTGTTTCATAGTTTTCTTTGTATAGGTCATTTAGTTTTTTTTTTTTTTTGGTTAGCTTTATTCCCAAGTATTTGATTTTATTCAATAATAAAAGGGATTTTTTTTATTTCTTCTTCTTCAGATTTATTGTTTGTGTATAGGAAGGCTACTGATTTTTGCGTGTTGATTTTGTATCCTGCCACTTTACTAAACTGATTGATTAGTTTAATTAGTTTTTCTGTGGAGTTTTTGGGGTTTTCTATATATACTATCATATCATCTGCAAATAGTGATAATTTGACTTCTTCCTTGCCTATTTGGATTCCTTGGATGTCTTTCTCTCATCTTATTGCTCTGGCTAGGACTTCCAGTATTATATTGAAAAGCAGTGGTGAGAGTGGACATCCTTGTTTTGTTCCAGATCTTAATGGACATGCTTTCAGTTTTTCACCATTCAGAATGATATTGGCTGTGGGCTTGTCAAATATGGCCTTTATGATGTTGAGGTATGTTCCTTGTATCCGAAGAATTTCAAGGGCCTTTATCATGAATGGGTATTGTACTTTGTTGAAAGCATTCTCAGCATCTATTGATATTATCATTTGGTTTTTATGTTTCTTTTTGTTGATGTGTTGGATTTCATTGGTTGATGTTCAGATGTTGAACCATCTTTGTGTCCCTGGAATAAATCCTACTTGGTCATGGTGAATTATCTTGTGGATAATTTGTTGGATTCTCATAGCTGAAATTTTATTGAGGAGCCTCCCCTGGTGGCACAGGCAGTTGAGAACCGCACTTTGAAGCTGTCCACAGCCTCTGTAGTGCCGGTTAGATCCCGGCTAGCTGGTGAGGGTCCCACATGACATGGCAGACCTCTCCTGTCTCACCTGCTGCTCCTCTCAGCAGTGTATTTTGTCAGCTGCCTGTTCTGTTCTCTGCTCTGTCTCTGGTGAATCCTCTTACCCTCCCACACATCTGGACTGTACTCTGGTTCTTGTATAAATAAATAAATCTTTAAAAAATAAAAAAAATAAAATTTTATTGAGGATTTTTGCATCTGTGTTCATTAGCAATATTGGCCTGTAGTTTTCTTTTTTTATGTTGTCCTCATTTGATTTTGGTATTAGTGTATTAGTGTAATGTTGGCTTCATAGAATGTGTTTGGTATCATCCCTTCCTTCTCAATTCTTTGAAAGAGTTTGTGAAGGATAGGCACTAATTCATTTCTGAATGTTTGGTACAATTCATTGGTAAATCCATCTGGTCCTGGGCTTTTGTTTTTGGGAAGGGTTTTGATTACCATTTCAATTTCACTGCTTATAATTGGTCTGTTTAGGTGTTCTATGTCTTCTTAATCTAGCTTTGGGTGATAATAGAGTTGTAAGAATTTGTCCATCTCTTCTAGATTATTGAGCTTATTTGCATATACCTGTTCAAAGTAGTTTCTGATAATTCTTTTGATTTCTGCTGTGTCTGTTGTGATTGCTCCTATTTCATTTGTGATCCTATTTATTTGTGTCTTCTCCCATTTTTCCTTTTGTGAGCTGGTCTAGGGGTTTGTCTATTATATTTATTTTTTCAAAGAACCAACCTTTGGTTGTTTTGATCCTTTGGATTTTTTTTTTTTTTTGGTTTCTATTTCATTTATTTATGCTTTGATTTTTATTGTTTCTTTTCTTCTACTTGTTTTTTTTTTGTTGTCGTTGTTATTGTCATTTTTCTTTTTCTAGTTCTTTGAACTTTGAGCTTAGGTTGTTTCTTTGAGTTCTTTCTTGTTTCTTGATGTGAACCTGTATTGCTATATATTTTCCTCTAATTACTGCTTTTGCTGCATCCCATACATTTAGGAAATTGGTTTCCTCCTTGTCATTTAACCCAAAGTACTTTTTAATTTCTTCTTTGATCTCCTCATTAGTCCAGTGGTCTTCCAATAGCATGTGTTCAATTTCCATGATGTAGGAGAGTTCCTTGCCTTCATTTTACAGTTTATTTTTACTTTGATGCCTTCATTGTCAGAGAAGATGGTTGGTATGATTTCAATTTTGGTGTACCTGTTGATGTTTGTCTTGTGTCCCAGTATGTGATCGATCCTGGAGAATGATCTTGTGCGCTTGAGAAAAATGTGTACTCAGATTTTTTTTGGGGGGTTTAGTGCTCTATAGATGTCTGTTAAGCCCATGAGTTCTAGTTACTTATTTAGAGATTTAGTGTCCTTACTTATTTTTTGTCTCTATTTATCCATTGTTCATAGTAGTGTGTTGAAGTCACCTACTATGTATATGTTATCACTGATGTCTGTTTTCAGCGATGACAATAGTTTTCTGATATATTTTGGTGCTCCTTCATTTGGTGAGTATATGTTAATAAGTATTATTTCTTCATGAAATATTGTCCCTTTGATCATAATGTAGTGACCTTCTGCGTCTCTTTTTACCTTTGTGAGTTCGAAGTCTGTTTTATCTGATATAAGTACAGCTATTCCTGCCTTCTTTTTTGATGTATTTGCTTGTTGGATTGTTTTCCATCCTTTTACTTTCAGTCTATTTTTTGTCTTTTGTAGTTAAGTGAGTTTACTGGAGACAGCTAAAGGTTGTTTTTTGTTTTTTTTTCCCTTAATCCAGCCTGTGACTCTGTGTCTTTTTATTGAAGAGTTTTCTGTTTACATTTAGTGTTATTATTGATATGTTAGTGTCTGTATTGGCCATTTTGTTTGACTTTTCTCAGGTTTTGTTTATTTATTTATTTATTTTTTCATTCTTGTTTCATTTTTATTCATCCCTCTGTTGGTTCTGGCTTTAGGACTCCTTGTGGTATTTTTTTGGAGTGGAGGTTTAGTCATAATAAAATTCTGGAGATTCTGTTTGTCTGAGAAGGTCCTTATTCTTTCTTCACAGAGGAAGGACAGCTTTGCGGGATATTGTATTCTTGGTTGGCATTTGTTGTCATGGAATCTGTTGACTATGTCCCTCCACTCTCTCCTTGCCCATAGTGTTTCTTCGGAGAAGTCTGATGTCAGCCTGATTGGTTTTCCTTTGTATGTTATATGTTTCTTCCTTCTTGCCATCTTCATTATTTTTTCCTTGTCTTGGATTCTTGGGAGCTTTACTATTATGTGCCTTGCTGTATTTTACCTTTCATCATGGAAATTTGGTGTTCTTCTTTCTTCTTGTATGTCTATTTTCAGCTCCTTCTTCCTGCTTGGGAAGTTCTCTTCAATTACTTCCTTGAATATTTTCTCTGTTCCTATGTCTCTCTCCTCTCCTTCTGGGATTCCTATAACTCTTATATTTTCTTTCCTCATGGAGTCAGATAGTTTCTGAAGTCTTTCTTCAGTCTTTTTCATTTGTGCTTCTCTTTCCTTTTCTGTTTCGGTTCTCTTTATTTCTTTGTCTTTGAGAGTGCTTATTCGTTCTTCCATTTCCTCTATTCTGTTATCACTGCTTTCCTCAGCATTTTTTAGCTCTTCCATTAATCCTTTGATCTCCTGCATTTCCTTTCCTTCCCTCTTTAGGGACTCAATTTCATTCTTCTGAGCGTTGTTGTTTTCCTTAATGACTTCTGTCAGTTTTTTAATCACAGCAATTTTAAATTCTCTTTCTGAAAGGCTCAGAAGTTCTTCCAAGTCACTGTTATTGCATTCTGGTGGGCAGTTTTCTTTTTGTGGTGTGTCTTTTTCCTGAGGACTTGCTAGTTGGCATGTAGTTTTTCTTCTCCTGCAGCTTGTTTTCTAATTTTACCTATGTGTTGGTACACTGTGTCGCTGCTACTGGCTGGCATATTTTTGGTGTGCTCTTTCTGGGATTTCAGAAACTGGTGGTCCAATCAAGTCAAATACTCTTATGCCAGAAGTCCAGTGTGGCAGCGGTACTATGAGTATTTTAATGGTCACTGTCAGAGAATATCTCCTCCTTCTGTGTTTGTTTAATTTCAAAGGCATGTCTTGAGGAACCACAGACTTCCCTGGATGTGGGGTGGCTGGATTGCACTCTGGGCTCCAAATCGCTGGATCCCTCTCTGGGCTCCAACTCCATGCCAGGCTGACCTGACTTTTGGTGGCCTTCAGCTCACCTATGGCTGCAGGGGCAACCCTCTCCCATTTCCAAGTAACCGTGGTTGAAGCAAAGGTCTCTATTCTAAAATGGTGAATTGGAAGCGCACTTTCCTGCACCAGCGGTCTGCCCACTCCCCCTCTGGGCTTGGACTGCAGGCCAGATGGGACCTGGCATGGGGGTGCTTCCCAACTCAACTGTGGCTGCACAGGGAGCCTTCTCCTGTTTTCAAGCAGTCTTTATTGAAGTGAAGGTCCCTATTCTAAAATGGCAAGTCAGAGACACACTTTCCTGCATGCACAGTTTGCCCCGGCCCTGGATGCCCTCTCCTAGAGTTGTTTTTTAATCCTTTACCTTAAGCCTATATTTCTCTTTGGAGCTCAGGTGTGTCTCCTGGAGATAGCAGAATTATGTTTCCTAATCCATTATGTTATTAATGGGTCATACAATTTTCAATATCATTTCTCTCTCTTCTTCTCCTTGGTGCCTATCAAACTTACTATTTTTTTTTCTTTTGAAGATTTATTTTAATTTTTAACAGAACCTGGGTACAGGCCAGATGTGTGGGAGGGTGAGAGGATTCACCAGGGACAGAGCGGGGAACAGAACAGGCAGACTGACAAAATACACTGCTGAGGGGAACAGAGGGCAAGACAGGAGAGGTCTGCCTCGCCATGTGGGATTCGCGCTGGCTGGCAAGGATCAAATCAGCGCTGCAGAGGCTGCAGACAGCTTCACAGTGTGGCACTCAACCGCCTGCACCACCAGGGAGGCCCCAAACTTACTATCTTTGAGGTCACTGATTATGTTTGACATTTGATACATCCTATTACCATAACTTTCTCTAAAATACTTGATCTTTTTTTTTTTTTGAGCTGCTTTCCTCTTAAGTTTCTGTTATTTTTTTTTCTTATTCATAATTTCAATCTATTTTGTTCATTTACTTTATTTCTAAGCTCAATTTTAAACTTGTTTTCTTGAATTTTGTTGTATCTCTTTGATTATCTCATTTTAGTTCTATTTTATGTCTTTTACATGCCATTGTGAGTTCTATTGTATTATTTGACTTGCCTTTCTGAGCTTTCTTCTTTCTTTGAATTTTTTATTATACCATTTCTAAACTCTCTATCTGATGAAACACTGTTATCTTCCATCTTTTTTATGTTTGGAGTCCCAATAATTGGTCTGATCTTGTGATGTCATACTCTTGTTTGCTTATGTTTTCATGTGTTATATTTTTGGTGTTCCTATTTTTTTAAAGATTTATTTATTTTTCTTATGTATACAAGAATTGGGGTATATGCCAGAGATGGGGGGTTGAGAGGTTTCACCAGAGAATGAGGAGCAGAACAGGCAGATCTACTAAAATCTACTGCTAAGGGGAGCAGCGGGCAGGCAGGAGAGGTCTGCTGTGCCATGTGGGTTGCTCCCTGGTCAGCTGGGGATTGAACTTGTGCTGCAGTGGCTGAAGATAGCTTGATTACACTGTCTTTAACTCATGTGCCACCAGGGAGGACCCTGTTTTCCTGTTTTGCTACTTGAATTCTTCCCATTTTATTAGAGTTTTTTTATATCTGAAGCAGTAAGTTAAGCTTACTGCTTAGGAAACTTAAGAAGTTAAGTTTAGGAAGTTAGGATGTTATCCTAAGCTTAGGATAGCTTAGGAAGTTAAGCTATCTTATTCTTCTAGTTTTGTCTTCCTTCCTTCCTGTCTTCCTTCCTTTCTTGTATTATTTTCTCCTGTTGCTGACTACAAGTTGTAGTTGAAGAGTCAGGAGAGCATGGGATGGGCTTGGGGGACTCAGATATTTGTGTGAAAGTATTGGGGTAGGACTGCTAATATTTGTGGAAACCATGCAATAGCCTTCTTTGGGGCTTGTGTTGAGAGTGTAAGCAGTCATTTGTTCTCAGTAGACCTTAGAACATAAGCATTAGCACCAGGATTATGTTTACCAGTTACTCAGCCTGCATGAAATACTGCAGCTTTTTCTTTTAAAGAATTATATCTACACAACAACTTTGTTGCCCCCATGCAGGTCCTTTCTCCAAGAATCCAGAGCACAACGCTCAGGTTCTTCTTTCCACCTACTTCCTCTTCAACGTAAGCTAAATCTTCTCAAAATCCACTTGTTGATGTCTGAACTGGTCTCTGCTGTTCAAAGAATAATCAGTCTGCCTCCCATCTGTGGGACTATCTCTCTGAATAATGCTCCTCTAAATAATGTTCCTCTGGATTATTGTTGCAGGAGTTATAACCATTTGGGGTCAGGCCCCGCTATTGTTTCTGCTGGGCCTGTCATGTCTGTTTTCCATAGCAGAGTCTGCTTGTCTGCTTGTCATGGCCTACCATGTCTGGGGTCCTTTCAGTTCTTATCTCAGTGCTTATATAAATAAATAAATAAATCTTAAAAAAATAAACTAAAAAAAAAAACCTATCATTCCAAATTTACAGTCCAACAGAACTATATTTTATGTTTTTCATTTTTATTATCTTTATATTGCATTCAAAGGAGCAGTCAGCTGAACAATACAAGCTGCATGTTGATTATAATACTCTATCATAAGTCCTTGGAGTATTGTCTAATTGTGTTTTGAGGTGATATAATTAGCATACCAGGAATATTTTGTAATTTTTCAGTATATATAATAGTATCAGAAATTGAGTTCAAAATCAAATACTTTACTTCAAACGACTAATTAATATTACTCTCTGACTTAGATAACTTGAATTCAGAGGTGAAAGATGATATGACTAAATTATTTTTTATTTCTCTTGCATTGTCTTTGACAATGCGTAAACCTGGTATGCGACCAGTTTTATTAACAATAACAGATGCTCTCCATTATGGTAGCAACTCTTGCTGATAGCTGGATTTTGCTATTACTTGTAGCATGTGTATATAATCCAAAGCCATGAATTTCTATCCATATATTCTGATTCTTCCAACCCACTTATACAAAGGATTCTATATGAGGAGATTCCACTTTCTTTTTTTAATACTTCTTTAATGATTTATTTATTTATTTATTTATTTATTTATTTATTTATTTATACAAGCACTAGGTACGGTCAGAAGCGCAGGAGGGTGAGAGAATTCACCAGAGCCAGAGCAGGGAACAGAACAGGCAGACTGATGAAATACACTGCTGAGGGGAGCAGTGGACGTGGCAGGAGAGGTCTGTCGTGCTACATGGGACCCTTGCCGGCAGCCAGGGATCAAACTGACACTACAGAGGCTGCAGGCAGCTTCATAATGTGGCACTCAACCACTGAACCACCAGGGGAGGCCCCGGAGATTACACTTTTAAATATATCTTGGATCACATGGAGATGGCATAAGGGAAATATAAGGTCTATTGGTGTGATATCCAGCAGAGTATCAAGAGGTATTTTTGATGATGTAGGGCATTTTCATGATAAGATTCTTTTTTTTAACTTTTTAAAATTAATTAATTAATTAATTAATACAAGCACTGGGTATAGTTAGAAGCACGGGTGGGTGAGAGAATTCACCAGAGTCAGAGCGGAGAGCAGAGCAGCCAGACTGATGAAGTACACTGCTGAGGGGAGCAGTGGGTGGCAGGAGAGGTCTGCACGCCATGTGGGACCCTCACCTAGTGGCCAGGGATAGAACCGGTATTGCAGAGGCTGAAGGCAGCTTTGCAACCAAGCACTCAACTGCTGCGCCACCGGGGAGGTCCATGATAAGATTCTTTTTAAGATTTATTTTTTTATTTATTTATGTATAAAAGAACTGGGATATAGGCCAGAGGTGCAGGGGTTGAGAAGATTTACAAGAGACAGAGTGGGGAGCAGAACAGGTGGATGTATTAGAATACACTGCTGAGGAGAGCAGAGGGAGAGACAGGAGAGGTGTGCTGCACCATGTGGGTCAGCTCCCTGGCAGGGGTTGAACAGGATGGCATTTTCATAATGGGTCAGTACAGGATGCAGAAGACTAGACAGTGTAAGGATAATATATCAGAGAGATCATAGTATATGATGTTCAAAGCATAGTAACCCAAAGAGTCTCAATGCAGTGAGAATGGCAGAGGCTTTGTGTTCATACAGGAACCAAACAATATATCAATATCCATTTTACTTTTTTTCCATTATAGTTACTTGGTTCCCAGTTTTCATAAGATGTGTGCATATTTCATCAATTTCATATCATGAGCAGGAGGTTTATAGAAGAACTGGGGTGTAGGCCAGAGATGAGGGGGTGAGAGGATTCACCAGTTACAGAGTGGGGAGAACAGGCAGATCTACTGAAATGCACTGATGAGGGGAACCAGGAGAGGTCTGCTGTGCCATATGTGGGCTAGCTCCCTGGTGAGGGATACAACTCAGGCCACAGCAGTGAGGTCCAAATTTAATTTATTATGACATGACCCAAGGAACCAACACTGCAGAATAAATGAGTAAATATACGTAGCCTGAAAAACTTCCTTAGAACTCCTATGTGTTGATATAAATAAATAGAGCATATATACAGTATATATGAGTCAGATTGTATGTCTATGAAGAGAAAGGAGAGAGAACTAAGTGGAAAAATGGAACTAAGCATGCCTTTTTATTATAACATTGAGCAAACTTACAAAGCGCAAAGTTAAATTTTAACAACTGTGGTAAGACAATTCATAAACATTTTCTTTAACATTTCAAAGTGTATCATTAAGTGGGTTTTTGGTAAGTTTCCAGAGTTGCACAAACACCAAAATCTGCTAATTCTAGAGCACTCTCATAACCCCCAAAAGATATCCTATAGTATTGGTAGACAACAGTAGGTGTCCTTTCCAACCACCAGTTCTAGACTTCCACTGATCTGTTTTTGTGATAGATGATGGGAGGCTGCCCCCAGAAACTGCCACTTTGTCATTTTGATTATTTTGAAGTAAAATTACTTTAGAAAATGTAACATTCTTTTGTTGTTGAAAGCCAGAGATGTATTATTAAAGAGGAAAATAAAAATGCCCTCCCTCCATTGGTTGGGTAGAAGACATTCTTATCACCAGACAGGGAGCGGACACTATATGGCCAAAAAACAGACTTTGTTACTTTTTACTAATTTACAAGCCCAAACCTTTTTATTTTCTTTCCTAATAGTTCTTTGTCTAAAAATTATATAAAAGCAAAATGTTCTGGCCATTTGTTTAAGATCTCAAAAATCAACATTATTATTAAACGAGTTACAGAACATAGAAGGAGGAAAAAAAGAAAAGTGTTTCTCTTCTACAGGGACATGTCCAAGGATATAGAGCCTGCTTGAGTGGTTCCACTGACTGTATTTTGGACAACTTGATAATCAAAATAAATAAAGATAGTAATGGGTTATAAAGGATTGCCAGGGTTGGTTACACTCATTGCAGTCCAAAATACAAAATTAATTGTAAGTCTCTTTGTTCTCTAAACACATTAAAAAGTGCAAGCTCTCATATGCATGTCAAGATCTTGTATGCATAAATAAATAAAATAAATCTTTAAAAATATATATGCTGAAGTATAAAGTTCTTTCTCACAAAATATTTGTATTATTTATAAACACATTAATATCATTAAATGTAATATTGTAACAATATAACACTTCAAAAATATTATTTTAAGGGTGTCTCCCTGGTGGCAGAAGGGGTTAAGTCTCAGCACTATGAAGCTATTTGCAGCCAGTGTAGCACGAGTTTTATCCCCCATTAGCATGGCAGAGCAGACAGCAGACCTCTGTCTCACCCACTGCTCCCCTCAGCAGTGTATTTCAGTAGATGTGCCTCTTCCGCTCCCCACTGTGTCTCTGGAGATTCCTCTCACCGCCCCACAACCCCCAACCCTACCCCCACCTCTGCACATTTGGCCTGCACTCAGCTCTTGTATGCATAAATATATAAATCTTTAAAAAATATATTGGGCCTCCCTGGTGGCACAGACAGTTGAGTGCTGCACTGTGAAGCTGTCTGCAGCCTCTGGAGTGCAGGTTCGATCCAGCTGCCAGCAAGAATCCCACATGGTGTGGCAGACCTCTCCTGTCTTGCCTGCCGCTCCCTTCAGCAGCGTATTTCATCAGTCTTCCTGTTCTGCTCCCCGCTCTGCCTCTGGTGAATCTGCTCACCCTCCTGCACATCTGTCCTGTACCCCAGTTCTTGTATAAAAATAAATAAATCTTTAAAAAAATTAAATAAAATTTATTATTTTAATGTAATAATTTTACTTAACACTATTAATAATAATAATGCATTTTAAGGTGATTTCTTGATTTTTCTAGCTAGTTTTTCATATTTATTAGTTTACTAAAATTTATTTTTTTATCAACTTCATTTTTTTAAAGTTTTATTTATTTATGCATACAAGAACTGAGGTACAGACCAGAGGTGTGCGGGGTGGGGGTAGGGGGCGGTGAGAGGATTCACCAGAGATAGAGCAGGGAACAGAATAGGCAGCTTGACCGAAGTACACTGCTAAGGGGAGCAGTGAGCGAGTCAGGAAAGGTGTGCTGTGCCATGTGGGTATCTCCTTGTCCAGGGATAGAACTCATACTGCAGTGGCTGTGGATAACTTCATAGGTTGCATCTTAACCCCTTGTGCCACCAGGGAGGCCCCTCAACTTCATTTTTTTAAAGATTTATTTATGCATACAAGAGCTGGGTATGGGCTAGAGGTGTGGGGGGTAAGAGGATTCACCAGAGACAGAGTGGGGAACAGAATAGGCAGCTTGGCTGTAGTACACTGCTGCGAGGAGCAGCGGGTGATTTCGGAGCGGTCTGCTGCACCATGTATTTTTCTCCCTGGCAGGCCAGGGATTGAACTCATGCTGCAGACATTGCGGACAGCTTCATAGAGCTGTGTCTTAACACCTTAACACCAGGGAGGCCTGCCTCAACTTCGTTTTCAGTGGATGCAACATCACTCACTCTTGGCAAATATATTTCAAATAATTTTTATTATTCATTTTGAGAAAGATATTTCTGCTGGTACAAATTTTACCAAAGACATGCGCAATATTTAATAGTCTGGGACAACACTGGGTAATTTTAATGATAAATTTAAAATATAGCTTTTTATTAGTTTAACGTTAATAATTTTTAAGAAATATTTTTCTTGATTTTGTGGTATGATCTATTTTATCCATGATGCATCTTTTTTATTTTATTTATTTGTTTATTTATTTATTTATTTATTTATTTATTTATATTATACAAGCACTGGGTACAGTCAGAAGCATGGGCGGGTGAGAGAATTCACCAGAGCCAGAATGGAGAGCAGAACAGGCAGAGTGACAAAGTACACTGCTGAGGGGAGTAGCGGGTGGCAGGAGAGGTCTTTGTGCCACGTGGGACCCTCACCCGGTGGCGGGGGATCGAACTAGCATTGCAGAGGCTGCAGGCAGCCTCGCAACCCAGCGCTCAACCTCTGCACCACCGGGTAAGCCCCATGATGCATCTTTTACATAAGTCTGTCACTAAATTATGTTTTATTATTTAATTGTTGATGCTTTTATGGATTATGTTTTATTGGTATTCCATAATTTGTAGAACCTCTGTGAGGTTCTACAAAGAATAATTAACAACTATTTTTAATGATTTTATAACATTTCAGGATATTTGTTTTCAGGAGAAGATAAGTCAGAAATATAAATAACTACAGTATTTTTTATTTTTTTTTTAAGATTTATTTATTTATTTATTTATGCATGGAAAAACTGGGGTATGAGCCAGAGGTGCAGGGGGTGAGAGGATTCAACAGAGACAGAGTGGGGAGCAGAACAGATAGGTTTGCTGAAATACACTGCTGAGGGGAGCGTTGGGCAAGACAAGAGAGGTCTGCTGAGCCATATGTGTTAGCTCCCTGCCTGGGTATCAAACTCAGGCCTGAAAGGTAATAGCACTGAGACTTATCCCCAGACCACAAGGAAGGCCCACTTTGTATTTTTATACATATATTGCAAAGTATAGTGCTCTATTTATATTCTAATTTTTCCCTAATGTCATCCAATAAATGAGTCTGTTTGACCAGCAAACCTCTCTCTGAATCAGTCTTGTCTATGCAGAGCCTATGCTGGATTTCTAAAATGTAGAATTCTGACCACATTGACCGAGCTCTACATGGAGCCAATAACTTGGCAAAGGGAGTGTGGGCTGTTCTTAGTCTTCTTTCTCCTACAGATCAGGCATTTCTGAGGGGAGAAAACTGCAAAATTATCCATACAAGGACGCTCTGCCTGAGTTCACGCCTCCTCTCTTGTCCCCCTTTAGATTTCAATTATGTCTGAACTTTTCTGGCTAAACACATTCTTCTGAGCAACTCTATACTTTCAATATAATACAAATGTGTTTCAGTCCCCAAAGCAGACCCAGCTGGTTCTAAAGCTGGTACCCCCAATTACTCATATAATGTGCAAAAATACAAATACAGGAATACAGAAACAAAAATGAAGGAAAGCAGGATTTACAGGGATTATACTGGTATATTGAAGAATGAATATGACCACGCAGGGAAATTTATGAAGTCTGAGTTAAAATTTAAAAAGAGGAAGAAATGGAGTCTTATAGAATGTGCGTTCCCTGTATATGCAAAAGAGTTTAGGAAAATTGTCTTAAGTGAAAGAGTAAAAAATGAAAATAGATTACATAGAAAATAAAATTTTGCATACACATTTTTCTGTACTCTAAAGCTTCATTTTAGAGAAAAGGAAAGTAAGAATATAAGAGTTTAATTAATATGCCCAAGGTCACACACCTAATTAAGACCTCAACTTAAGCAACACATCTGGTTTTAGAATTGTTCTAATGTGCTCTAACTCTCAGGAGTTGCATGAACCACCTAAGTTCTAGTGCATCTGCAAATTGTTTAACCTTTGTTATGCATTGGTTTTAAATGTTTGTTGCATAGTAAGCTCATTCTGCTTTGGTCAAACAATTTCATAAAAATCATAAATTTATAAAAGATAACAATTCTTTATAAATAGACATTAATTTGATATATTTAAATCATCAATGTGTATGCATAGTTACAGATGATCAAATGATGCTATAAAGAAATATAAAAAAAATTATATTATAAGGCAGCAGCTCTCTTGCCCACTTGTAAATATGCAGGTGTTTCTCCTCAACAACCATATGCCTTTGCAGAACAGCAGAGGCAGCTTTCATCCCAAGTCTGCTGGTCTGTTTCTATGCAGGCTTTTTAACAAATCTGCCCCTTTTGGGACAGCTCTTTCTGCCTGTGTGTGTTTGTGCATGTGCCCTTTATTCTTACTTTTTTCACAATATGCCCTTCCTTTTGGATATATATGAAAAAGTAATAAAATAAAAAATATATTATGAAAGTTAGAGATGTCAAGGCCCACTAGAAGACAGAATTGACTAATTAAACTGATAGAAAAAATACAAGAAGAATGGATGCTATATACCATCTTCCCACTTAGAAGAAAAGCAGAGACCCATTGACTAATCTACATCTAGAGTTGATCACACATCTAAAGCTGATGACGCATCCTGAAGCTTGGCCTACATTAATGTAGTTCAGGGCTCCAATTATACACAGGATCAGTTATGGACACCCAATCAACACAAAAACTTAATTAATCTGTTATTTTGATGTTCATCATCTTCAGTCAGATTGATATTTCTGGAAATAGATGCTAATTTTTATCATACCACTATGAAAATATGTTACTAATACCAACAGTAACTATACACACAAACATATCCTTATAATAAACTGTTCCTTTTGCTTAGAATATGCTTCCCATCAAGAGTCCAATTTTTTTTCTTTCCATATGTATATTTAACAACCATTTCACTTGGTGCTCCTCACAGTAGAATGCCGCCGACTGGCGCAGTGGCAGATTAGCAAGGCTGACCCAGGATGAGAGACTGAGCTAGGCGGTCAAGGATTCGGCGCAGAAATGACAGACAGACACACTTCAAGAGTGAAGATCTGAATGTAATGTGCTCAAAATCATTATACACTTTCATACCTTTTTTAAACAATGGATGATTTCATACAAGTTAATTTTTTCTCAGCATGAGATGTTTAGTCATACAAAAGACATTTACTTTATCATTCAGGTACATGTGATCGATGTTCCATGGCATGGAACGGTAAACAATCGCAAGGTTCTGATTACAGGAATCTATTTCTACACAATTATTTTTGATTACACAGAACAGCATTTCTTAAGTTAGTTTTTCTTGTTTCTTTCCCAATACCACTAATAATCAGAAAGTATTAATATTTAACTACTGTTATATTTTACATTTAGTGATCACGAACAATATTGTTTCTACGTAAGCATTTAATTTTTGTGGTTTTGATTCATGTGAGAAGCATTATGATTATTCCGAAACTACTTTTACCACACACTATTTTCTTCATCATGCATTTCCTGAAACTGATTTTACACATATATATAAAAAGTAAAGTAGGTAAGAAAAGAGTATAATTATAGACTGGTTGCTATGTTACTTCTTGTGCAGGAACAATGACCAACTGGTTAATAGTTAAACCGTTTTGTTGGTGTCTCGGTCAGGCTTGTTTGTAGGCGACGCTCTGCAGCAGCCATGTTCTCAGCCAAAAGAAGGGGTTTTTTACTGTGGGCTTAATGCCTGAATTGGGCTTATAGGCCTTTAGCCATTTATCTGATTTGAATGCCAAAGATTATTATAATGAAGCCCCTCGGGGACTGCACCTGTTTTAGGTGGTCAGGAGTCACAGACATGCGGCTAGGCAGTGCCTTCTTTAGTCTGGCCCCGATCTTACCCTTCATCGACTGTCCAGTCCAGTGCACAGGGGAAGGGGGTCTTATTCACTCGGATGTACTATGTGTCTTAGTGAAAGCCTCCCTCTTTCCAGTAAGGTCACTGGCGTTCAGCAGCAGGGGCTGCTGCAGTAGAACTTTTTTTTTTTTCCCAAAATATTTAACTCTATATACAGGTCAGCTTTATGTAAGTCTAAACTTAAATTCAAATGTAAATTGGCAAAATTACATTTTAATGTTTCCTTTGACATCCTATAATTTGTAGAGGTCTAAGAGAAATCAAAATTGACTGTGATTTGAACAAAATTTTCAAATTCTGTTTATATATTCTACCAATATATCTTCACTTACAAGAAAAAATACTTAAAAATCATTGTACCCATTATTCAGTATAAAACTTCACATGAAAATAGTGCTATTTTCTATAAAATGTAATAATAATTTAAAATCTAATACCTATTTCTAAACTTACAGTTATTTGCTTTACTATATTATAGCAGTTTTCAAAAATGAAGATTCTAAATTCCTTGAAGCATTCTAGTAATTCCTCATACACTTATTGCAAAAGCACATGAGTATAGACCTTTGTTTTGTATTATTTTCTTTTTTTCTTTAAGATTTATTTATTTATTATACAAGTGCTGGGTACAGTCAGAAGTGCAGGAGGGTGAGAGAATTCACCAGAGCCAGAGCGGGGAACAGAACAGGCAGACTGACGAAGTACACTGCTGAGGGGAACAGCGGGCTGCATAAGAGGTCTGCGCGCCATGTGGGACCCTCACCTGGCGGCTGGGGATAAAACCAGTACTGCAGGGCTGCTGGCAGCTTCACAACCCAGGACTCAATTGCTGTGCCACCAGGGAGGCCCTATTTTGCATTATTTTCTGACAAGGTTTACTGCCCAAATTACTAATGCTATGTGTAATATATCTTCAAAACTTGACTAATGAAGTTAAAGTACATGGGCTTCATTTTTATGATTTTTTTTTTTAGATTATGAAAATATACTATTATCTTAGAAAACAGACAAAAAATCACCAAAAATAAAATATGTTTATGTACTTTTTAAAGTTAAAAACAGGGCCTCCCCTGGTGGTGCAGAGGTTGAGCGCTGGGTTGCAAGGCTGCCCGCAGCCTCTGCAGTACCAGTTTGATCCCTGGCCACCTGCGAGGGTCCCAAAATAAATAAATAAATAAATAAATAAATAAAGTTAGAAACAGTGCTAACTTTCACAATGGATCATGTTACATGCAATGTCATATTTTAGTTTGGTATATACCCTGTGCATTTTTCCACATCATTAAATATTTTCTGAAACCATATTTCCAATAGCTGTATAAAATAACATCAAGTGGGTTTACATCACCTAGATTTGGATTCTTGTATCACTTTATATTGTGTGGGAAAAGATGCCTTCTAATTCAATTGTCTATTATCACTTTATTTCTCCATTATTCTATTGTCATTTATTTATTTTTATTTTTTTAAATGATTTATTTATGCATACAAGAGCTTGGGTGCAGGCCAGAGATGCAGGAGTGAGAGGATTCACCGGAGACAGAGTAGGGAGCAGAACAGACAGATGTACTGAAATACACTGTTGAGGGGAGCAGTTGGAGAGTCTGGAGAGGTCTGCTGCACCATATGGGTAGCTCCCATGCCTGGGGGGATTGAACTCATGCTACAGAGGCTGCGGGTAGCTTCATAGTGCTACCTCTTAAGCTCTTGTGCCACCAGCGAGGCCCTATTGTTATTTTTTCTTTTTAACCTCAGTAGCTATTGCAGACATAATTCTACTATTTCCCCTAAGATTCCCACCTGTGATAAACTTATGTGAATATACTCTCTATATGAGTGTGGGTTTATATCACCAGCTCTCTATGAATGTGGGTTGAACCAGTGCATATAATGGGATATGAATTAGTATATTTTGAGCTAATATAAGGAAGATTACACTACTTGGGACTTATCTGCTCAGATTACCCCTCTAGATGAGAATAAAATATTATATATGTGCTTTCTTGCAGTTCTGGTCAAAAAACAAGCTGCCATATTTTTAGAGGAGGGGCGTATAATGAATTCTACCAACAACAAGTGAGATTAAAAGAGAGCTCTGATAGTCAAATGGAAATAACATCCCCATTCACCACCTTCATTAAATTCAAAGTGAATTAAGGGAGGTAGGGAGACACTCAGCAGTCCACACTCAGATTCCTAATTTATGGAAATTGTAAGGTAAATTTTTTTTTTGTTTGTCCAAAGCCAAGGTTGTGGTAATTTCATATGCAGCTATATAAAATGGAAACAGTCACTTTTGTTTCTATCAAAACTGTTAGTGAATATGTTTCGTAAAACTTTAGAAGTATTGCAGTATTAAGAAGTATATATTTTTATAATTAATATAAGCCTCTTCTGAATGTTTCTGTCAAATTGATGTGGTCATGTTATTAGATCCCCATGGCTCCCAGAGGTGTAGGGTGAGACCTTGTTGGTGCTGAAGCACACTGGCCTCAGCCAAATGACTGTGCCTGTTCCTTCTCATTTGGCCCCACTGAAGCCAATTCTGGCCATGGATTCCTAGAGCCAACAAGCCTAAAAGCCTGCTTTGGTCTGAATGCAGGCCAGGATAGAATTTTAACCCTTTCACTTCTGGCTCTAGGATTCTAAAATGGACCAGCCAGATGCAAACTGAATGGGCCAATTAGGTTCAAGCTCAGTTCATTAGTAAATTTTTCAGACTGAAAATTGAAAATGAGCCAATTGGTTACAAATGGTCCAACCAGATATCTAAGATTGAAAACAGTTTAATCAGTATTTAGGATGTGACAGCCTGAATGACTATAAAGCAAAGCAAGAGCCAGCTTGATTCATTCTGCTCTAGACCTCCAAAAAAGTGAAGGATTCATTAGGTCACCTTTGAAGAAGAAGGCAATCTGTATCCAGCCTCCAAAGAGAGAAAAATGGTATACTGCACCACCTTGAAAGAAATCAGCAGCCAGCCTTCAAAGGGGGAACAATATCAGGATCACTTTTGATGAAGAAGGATTCTGTTCCCAGTCTGTGAAGAGAAAGTTCTACAAAGGTCTGTTGAATTCAGTGGAGGTTGACTGTTCCATGTCTCTCTCCTCAGATGCTGGGTGGTCCAATCAATATTTCCTCTATAAAGGTTGTCCGCTGACTTCTTCAAAGGTGGGCCAATTCTTCTTTCCTTGGATGCTGACTGCGTATTTCTTCTTCAATGGTGGTCTGATGAATCCTTCTTCTCTTTTCAGAAGACTGGAGCAGATTTTTTTTTTCAGAACCATAAAACACATGCATTTTATTTTTTATTTTTATTTATTTTTTTTAATTTAAATTTTATTTTTATATTCCACATACAATTGCAACCCCCTTATTTTGACCCCAATCCCTCCTTTCCCCGCCCCCCCATCCCCCATAGATTGTCTCTGGTTCATAGTTGTTTGTTGATTTTGATATTTTCTTTCTTATAGTTATTCTTTTTCCTGGTCCCTTATTTAAGTTTTCTAGATTCCTGCTATGAGTGAGAACATCCAGTATTTTTCTTTTTCTTTCTGGCTTATTTCGCTGAGCATGATCCCTTCCAGCTCCACATCCATGTTGCTGCAAATTGCATGTGTTTATCTTTTTTGAATGCTGAGTAATATTCCATGGTGTATATGTACCACATCATCTTGATCCAGTCACTATTTTGGGGCATTTGGGCTGTTTCCAAAGCTTAGCTATTGTAAACAGTGCTGCTATAAACATAGGGGTGTAGGTGCTCTTTGGAATTGATGTTTCTGTGTCCTTTGGGTAAATACCTAGGAGTGGAATTGCTGGATCATATGGAAGCTCTATGTTTAGTAGGTCAAGAAATCTCCACACAGCTCTCCATAGTGGTTGGACCAGTTTGCACTCCCACCAACAGTGCAGGAGAGTGTGTGTATGGGATGCAGCAAAAGCAGTAATAAGAGGAAAATATATAGCAATAGAGGCTCACATGAAGAAACAAGAAAGAACTCAAAGAAACAACCTAATCTCAAAGCTCAAAAAACTAGAAAAAGAACAACAACAACAACAAAAAACCCAAACCAAGTAGAAGAAAAGAAATAATAAAAACCAAAGCAGAAATAAATGAAATTGAAACTAAAAAAAACAATCCAAAGCATCAATGAAACCAAGAGCTGGTTCTTTGAAAAAATAAATAAAATAGACAAACCCCTAGCCAGGCTCACAAAGGAAAAAAGGGAGAAAGCACAAATAAACAGGATCATAAATGAAAGAGGAGAAATCACAACGGACACAGCAGAAATCAAAAGAATAATCAGAAACTACTATGAACAGTTACTGGAGCAGAATGAATCAAACTGGCTTTTGTTCTGCCTTATAATCTCTCAGGGTGTCCTGCTTTAAAAGACTGATTGGGCCACTTTCAATCCTAAGTACCTGATTGGATCATTTCACACCACTTGTCTCATTTTCCATTTTTCAGTCAGAATGATTAAGTAATGAAGTAATTGGTCCACTTATCTAGTACATGATATACCCATGTAGCTCACACCTCATTGGCCCATTTAGCTCACACCAGATTGGTCCAAATTAGAATCCTATAGCCAGATATAAAAGAAGGAATGACCAGCCTTGCCTGCACTCAGACAAGGGCAGGCTGATGGTCCTGTTGGCTCCAGGGATCCATGCCCAGAGGTGACCTCACTGGGACCAAGGAAGAGGGAAATTACACAGTCAGTGGGCTGAGGCCAGGCTTGCCCTACAGTTTCCTGAGACTTTGGGAATCCTCTTACAGTCTCATGTATAGTTCATTAACTGTAGTCTCATAATATTAATGAATATTTTTCTCTCTAAATAAAATGGGCATAAACTTACCAGAGTTAGAAAAAAAAATCTTCATTACTATTGTTTAATAACTCTTATATCCCTATACTTTAGTACACAACTGAGGTCAAATGAATTTTTCATTCAAAATAAAAGGTAAATTGTTATCTAACTATATCTATAACAGACATAGTCTAAGTTACTCATGGTGAAGTCTGAAGAAAGTGATGAAAATTAAAATAAAATCATGTTCATAAAGTCTTTACAGAAATCTGTTTTCTTCCTACTTCATTGATTTGTCAAATTTCTTGTTCACCTGATTGATGATCCCTTGTTATATATACATGGTTTCTTTTATAAGATACACTAATTTTTTTTTTAAGGAAGCTCTTTTTTTCTTTTTAAAGATTTATTTATATAAGCAATGGGTACAGTCAGAAATCGGGAGGGTGAGAGAATTCACCAGAGTCAGAGCAGAGAGCAGAACAGACAGACAGATGAAGTACACTGCTGAGGTGGGCAGCGGGTGGCAGGAGAGGTCTGCGAGCCATGTGGGACCCTCGCCAGTGGCAGGGGATCCAACTGGTGCTGCAGAGGCTGCGGGCAGCTTCTCAACCCAGCGCTCAACCGCTGCGCCACTGGGGAGACCCAAGATATAATAATTTTAATGAGTCTTCTAAAGAAATATTGTATAATGAGTCATTTTAATATCATTCTTAGTCTTTTGGCATACATAAATTTATTTCTAGCCAAGAATACCTTGTAGGCATCAAGTATGAGCAACTGGGAGAAAAAAGATAAAAGTTTTCTTTCAATTATTTTAAAATTGATACCCACTTATAATCATAGCTTCTACATACATTCTGATTTTTGATTCACAATCTAGCACCCTATATGAAATTGTTTATCCTCAAGCCTCAATATCCATTTATCAAAAAAAACTTAAAGGGGAGGGGCCTCCCTGGAGGCACAGGGGTTAAAGTCTCAGTACTATCAAGCTATTGCCAGCCACTGCAGCATGAGTTTAATCACCAACCAGGGAGCGAACACACAAGGTACAGCAGACCTCTCCTGCCTTGCCCACTGCTCCCCTCAATAGTGTATTTCACTACATCTGCCTGTTCTGCTCCCCACTCTGTCTCTGGTGAATTGTTCACTTCCTGCACCTGTGGCTTATTCCCCAGTTCTTTTATGCATAAATAAAGAAAACACATCTTAAAAAAAAAAAAAAAACTTCATTGTTAAGTAAAATCTAGAGACTTAAGTGATAAGTGTTTTCCAAGTTCTAATTTCCATTATCCTTTAGGTGATTTGTATTGTAAATCATATTAATTTCCACTCATATTTATTCATTTCTTTTTTTAAAATTATTTATTTATGCAGACAAGAAGTAGGGTACAGGCCACAGGTATGGGGGGTGAGAGGATTCACCAGAGACAGAGTGGGGAACAGAACAGGCAGATCTACTAAAATACACTGCTGAGGGGAGCAGCGGATGAGATAGGAGTGGTCTGCTGTGCCATGAGGGTAGCTCCCTTGCCGGGGCTCCAACTCCCACTGCACAGCTGCCAATAGCTTAATAGGTTGCATCTTAACCATTTGTGCCACCAGGGAGACCCTATTTCTTAATTTCTTAACAAAATATTGTCTTTTGAAATTGGGTTTCAGACTTCATTGTCTTTTTTGGGCAAATGGGGATACTCCATAAATTTTACGTAAGAACTATTATTTAGAGGCACAGAATGTTCTCTTTGATAATTACATTTTAAAAAATCTTACTAGTTTTTGCTGAATGGAATTTAAGTATTAGTTATTATATGTTCATACAATTATTTTGCTTTATGGTTGAAACAATACAGTATGCAAACATTTTAGACTGTCTCCTTTCTTAGTAATTCACATTTAAGTTTCCTGCATGTATTTTCATAGCTTGATAATTTATCTTTTCAGTACTAAGTAGCACTCCATTGTCTAGACATACAGTAGCTTATTTATCTATTCACAGTTTAATTGTCTGGTCACTGAGTGTATCTTGGTTGCTTTCTCCTTTTGGCAATTATTAATAAAACTTCTATGAACATCGAGGTGAGCAATTTTTGCATAGATATAATTTTTCAACTCATTTGGATAAATAACAAGGAGTAGGATTGCTGGGTAATATGGTAAGAGCATGTTTATTTTTGTAAGAAATTGTCTTCAAAAGTTACTGTAACATTTTACATTCCCACCAGCAATGGATTAAGGGACCTATTGCTTCATAGTCTCATCGGCATTTAATATTGTCAGTGTTCCAAACCATTATCATAGATGTGTATGAGGATCTAGTTGCTGTAATTTGCCTTCTCTAGATGATATATGATGAGAATCATCTTGATGTGCTAATTTGCCATCTGCATATCATTTTGGTAGAGTGTCTACTAAGGTGCTTAGTGTATATTTATTTATTTTTATATATTTATTTATTTTTTAGTTTTAGGATGTAGTGTGTGTTTTTTTTTTTTTTAAGATTTATTTATTTATTTATTTATTTTCTTGCTTACTTACTTACTTATGCAAGCACTGAGTACAGTCAGAAGCGCAGGAGGGTGAGAGAATTCACCAGAGCCAAAGCGGGGAACAGAACAGGCAGACTGATGAAAAACATTGCTGAGGGGAGCAGCTGGCATGACAGGAGAGGTCTGTCGCACCATGTGGGACCTTCACCAGCGGCCGGGGATTAAACTGGCGCTGCAGAGGCTGCGGGCAGATTCGCAGCTCAGTGCTCAACCGCTGTGCCACCAGGGGAGGCTCAGGATGTAGTATGTTTTGGATAACAATTCTTTATCAGGTATGGCTTCTGCAAATATTTTCTTTCAAGTTTGTAACTTATTGTCTTGGCAGTGACTTTCAAAGAATAGACATGTTTAATTTTAATGAAATTAAATTTATCAATTATTTATTTTTCCATCATTCATGAATTTGGTATTTAATCCAAAAAAGTCAATACCAGATCTTGCTCTTGCAGAAGCACAGTGGCTGGTGGGAGGCTGCAGCAGAGGTACAGACAGTTCCAGGCTGCTATGCCATAAGTCACTCTTGCAGGTAGCAGTGGTTTGCTAGAGCAACAAGAACCTGAGCATGGGGACGCACAGCATGCTCAGCAAACAAGGATTCTGCTCAGGTCCTTTGGAACACAGACCCATGTGAAGCTTCCAGGCCCAGCCTCAAAAACCAAATAATTAGGATTTCAAAACCACCTATGATGAGATGCAAAATGATCTCCTCAGGAAAAACAAAGAACTCTACAAACAGAATGGCATCTTCCCTGTGTTGGATAGAAATTAGAGGACCAAGCCCCAACCAGAGAAAACAGCAAAGATCTCCTCAATCTGATCTTCACCTGTGAGAAGAGTGTACAGCCAGGTTGTAGAGTCCTCAATTCCAGAGAGCAGTAGCGGTGACAGAGGATGCGTGTGATCAACATGGATGTCCAGAACCACCATGAGGAGGCCACCTTGGTAGTGCTGCTAATCTGGGAATTCTGCACCCAGCACATAGTGGACATGGAGAACCAGATCCTTTAGCCATGGCAGAAGTTCAAGAAGAATGGGGGGCCTCCTCTGGTGGTGCAGGCAGTTGAGCACCACGCTGTGAGGCTGTCCGCAGCCTCTGCAGCGACGATTCGATCCTGGCCGGCCAGCGAGGGTCCCACATGGTGCGGCAGACCTCTCCTATCTCGCCCGCTGCTCCCCTCAGCAGGGTATTGCCTGTTCTGCTCCCCATTCTGTCTCTGGTGAATCCTCTCACTTTCCCGTGCATCTGGCTTATACTCTGGTTCTTGTATAAATAAATAAATAAATCTTTAAAAAAAAAAAAGAAGAATGGGTAGGCCTTCTGGCACACTGTCTGCTTCCACTGACCTTCCTTTTGTTGAGGCTCATTCCTTCCTGATACTTGTTTTTACTTTCAGTTATTCTGCCTACAAAAGGTAGGTGTACCCAAGTAAACTGTACCTATGAAGGGAGAAGAGGCACATAAATGCCAGATTACAAACAATAATTCTATTATACTTTATTTTATTTCCTTTAACCAAAAAAAATAAAAGAATAAAGGGGCATAGAGGCCTTGTCCCCCATCAGCTGTCTTTCCTTGTGACTGCCCCTTGCTGAAATATACACATCTTGAACCATATGTTCACTACTGGGATGACTTAGTACTGTCCAATAAACTGTTGTATGGTACTGATAAAAACAAACAAAGAAAATAAATGTCAATACCCTGGGTAATCTGGGAAAAGCAAAATCTTTCCAAATATCTGGAAAAAGCAAAATTTTGGTTATCAAAATATCAATGGTTGGCAGGGGCTGGGGTTGGGAGTAGGGAATGAGATGTGAATAGGCAGATAGTTTTAACTGAGGTAATATTGGCCGCCCTCACCAAGTATCACCACATAGTGTACCTACAAAAGACTTATCCAAATTCCACCATCTTAGATCATTGTGATTCCTTCCCTCTTTGTTATTTCCCCACCCCCACACCTTCCCCTCTGTATAGTGTTACAATTCTGTAGTCAGCTGTCAAGATTTTGTTTTTCAGCTTGTCTTTATCTCAATATTAATTTGGTTATTTTACAGTCTGTATATTAGTGGCATCATCTGGCATTTTTCTTTCTTCTTCTAACATATTTCACTTAGGATTATCTCTTCCAACTCCATCCATGTGTTGCCAAATGGCATAAGTTTATCTTTTGGATTGCTGAGTAGTATTCCATTGTGTGTATATACCATATCTTCTTGATCCACCTTCTTGGGCACTTAGATTGTTTCCACATTTTGGATATAATAAATAGTCTGCAATAAATATGATAATGCAATTTTTCTCTCAAATTAGTGTTTTTGAATTTTTTGGATAGATACATTAGAGTAAAATTACTGACTTGAATGGCAGACCCATGTTTAATGTTTTGAGAGGCCACTATACTGCTGTCTATAAGGGCTTCACCGTTTTGTATTCCAGCAGCAATAAAGGAGGATTCCACGTTTTCTACATTCTCACAAGCACTGGTCATTTCTGCTCTTTTCAATACGGGCCATTCACACAGATGTGAAAAGCTATCTCATTATAACCTTGATTTGCATTTCCCTAAATTAAATGACTGGGACATCTTTTCACATATCTGTTGGCCATTTTAATGTCTTCTTTGGAGAAGTCTCCTTTTAGTTCTACCCATTTTTTTTTTATTATCTGTCTTATTTGTATAGTATTTGATGAGTTCATAGTATACCTTTGCTATGTGTTCTTTGACAAATGTATAGAACACATATATTTTCTCCCATCATTTCATGTTAGTTATGGTTTCTTCTACCACACAGACACTTTTTAGTTTGATATAGTCCCCGTTACTTATGTTCACTTTTGTTTGCCTTGCTGTTGGGGATAAATCCCTAAAGGCATCACTATTGTTTATATTTTAAAATGTTTTGCCTGTATTTTCATCTACATATTTTATGGTTTAATGTTTTATATCCAAGCCTCTGATTCATTTTGAAATGATTTTGTTGGATGGTGTGAGATTGTGGGTTACTTTCATCCTTTTGCATACAGTCATTCAGTTTACCCAAAACAATTTAATGAAGTGATTATTCTTGTTTCAGTGTATGCTTTTGGCTCTTCTGTCAGAGATTACCTGCCCATGTATATGTGGGTTTATTTCTGGATTCTCAGTTCTACTCTGTTGGTCTTTGTATATGTTTTAGTTGCAGCACCAGGTTTTCTGGTTAACTTTTTGTTTGTTTTTAATTACTGTGGCTTTATAATACAGCTTGAGGTCTGAAAGTGTGATATCTCAATTCACTTTCTTCTTTGTAAATACTGCTTTTGATATTTGAGACATTTTGCAATTACATATATATAATTTAAATTTCAGTAGCACTTGCTCCAGTTCTTTGAAATATGCCATTGATATTTTTACTTGGATTGTGTTGACTCTGCTTACTGTTCCAAATGGATACTCTGTGCTTTTTAACTGCTGAGTCAACCATTTATATTTAAAGTGATTATTAATATGTGATAGTCCATTGTTGACATTTCACTGTTAATGTTTGTGGGTATATCTATTTCCTTATTTAGTCATTTGTCTATGTACCTCTTTTTGGTTGCAATTTATAAGGTCCTATCTATTTCCTGGTTCGGTGGTTTAGTTTTTGCAAATTCCTTTAGTTTCTCTATGTCTGAAAAGGCCTTTATTACTTCCTCAAATCTGAAGGAAAGCCTTGCAGGATACAGTATTCTAGGCTAATGTTTTTTCTCTTTAATTATTTGTAAGATACCATTCCATTTTTTCCACATGCATAGTGTTTTTTTCAGAGTCTTAGCCTGATTGGGGTACATTTTTAACTTATCTGCTTCTCCCATGCCAGCTTCCGCATTCATTCTTTGTCCCCGATTTTTTTTTTTTTTTAATTTCTGTGATCTATGTCTTACTGTTGATTACATTTTATGTAGGTATGTCAGGGTTCTTTCAGTTTCCTATATTTGTACATTTGCCCTTCTCTCAGTTTGGAAAGTTTTCTTCTTTTATTTCTTTAAATATAGTTTCTGTTCTTTTTCTCTCTCTTCCCCATCTGGTATTCCCATTATTCTTATGTTGAATTTACTCATGAGGTCAGATAGTTCTCAGATTGTTTCATTTTTTTAAATTATTTTATTTCCTTCTCTACCTGGATTGTTTGAATATCTGCACCTTCAATTTCACCAAGTCATTTTCCAGCTGATCTATTCTACTTCCATGATTTTTTCTGAGATTTTCAACTCCTGTATTTCTCTTTTGAAATCCTGAAATTCCATATTTACCTTATTTGGAGTTTTATTTACTATATTCATTTCATTGACTTCATTTCTAAGAACTTTCATTTGTTCTTTTGAGTTTTTTTCATTTTCTTTGAATTTCTTCATCATTGCATTTCCCAACTCTGTATCTGATAGGGAGAACATGTCTTCCATTTATATGACTTGGGATTCTGAAGAATTGTTCTTTCTGTGTGTTATACTATTTACTTGAGGATTCATGTTGTCATTTGTTGGGTTTTTCCTTCTGTCCATTATGAGCTTTGTAACTCAGCTTTTGTATGTGGGGTTTCCTCTGGACATAGTTACTCCCCCCACCTCATTGATCATTTACCTATCTGGGCAAACTTATGGTTATGGTCTCATAGGAGGTTGTGAGATCTCAGGTCATCTAACTCACTCTCTGATGCATGTCTGGGGGCTCAACAGTCTGTGTGGGTGTTGGCGAGAATCTCATAGGGAATCACAAAGCCTTTTTAGGCACAGTTGGCTGCTGGTGGGGTACTGTGGTAGTTTTGAGGCCTAAGCTGGGGCTGACAGTGTCTCTTGAGCCTCTCACTGCTATGACAGTCTTGCCAGCATAAGTCCAGAGTCTCAATAATCTATGTAAAAACTGGCACGTTCTTTCAGAAGTCATGTGACTTCTATCAGTCTGGGCAGGGTACAGCAGGGTCCCATGGAAGGCCCTGAGATATCTGGTTACTTTGGTTCCTTCTCTGATGGGGATTTGAAGTCTCAATAGTCTGAATGGAGGCTGGCAGTGTCTCGAGGAAGGTTATAAGGTCTCTGACTGCTCTGCCTCCCTCCCAGACAATCTCTGAGTTCTCATTGGTCAGGGTAGGGACTAAAAGTTCTCAAAGAAAGTTGTGAGACCTCTGGTGGTCTAGGTGGGGGCTAGCATGGCCTCAGGTCACAAGTTCTCTGGTTTCTTCCTCAATGGGGTTCGAGGTATCACCAGTACAGGGGGCAGCTTGCAGGCTCTTGACAAGCAGAGATGTTTTAAGACAGTGTAACTATTCTTCCCCTCCCTATAATGGTAGCTATAAATCACTATACATTTGTCTAAGCTTATAAAATGTTCACAAATAGTAAAATCTAATATAAACTCTGGACACTGGGTGTTCAAGATGTATAAATTGTTACAATAATTATAACAGCAGTGGAGGATGTAACCATTAAACAGAAATGGAGGATCTTGATAATATGAGAGGCAATGTATGTGTGGAGTTAGAGGATATTGGTAAATATTTTACCTTCTACAGACTTTTGGTATGAACCTAAAACTGTTCTAAAAATAATGCTTATTAAAAGTAATAACATTAGTTGTCACTAGTCACTGTACTTTAAACATTCATGATATTACATTACTGAATATTTTAATGATATATGCAAGTCTTATATTGCCTCACAAACTATGTTTCTGTCATATTTGAGGAGGTTAGACACATTTATCAAGCTTATATTTCCTCTGATATATTAAGGGCAGTTGTGCTGTAATTTCTTTTTTATTTTAATGCTATGTTACACTATCATGTTTACTAATTTTAACAGTCTTCATTGTTTTATTTCTTCTATCTACTCAGTTTTTACATAATAATAGTTTATAATATCAAATTAGATTTCCAAACATTTCTCTTCTCAAAGGATATTATCATAGTTGTGGTTACATAAAACTTCATGTGGAATAGAAATGAATAAAATTATTTATCCCCAGACATAGCTGCACATATAAACAAATAAGTTGAAATTTTAAAATTCTAGTTAACAAACAATATATCCATATACCATTGTCTGTTTCCAGGTTTTGATATTGTAATATGGTTATATGTAGCCATTAAAGAATCTAGGAGATGTGTACACAGAAATCTTTTCTCCTATTTTTAAAATTTCCTGGGAGTCTATCATTATTTCTCAATTAAAATTTAAAATGTAAGTAGTTGTGATATATGTTACTAATAATCCACATTATTACAATGGTCATACTATATGCTAATATCACAAGTAATATTTATTCAGTGTCATGTGATTTAATTTTTTTAGACAGATTTCTATTTTTTTAATATTTATTTATTCATTTATACAAGCACTGGGTACAATCAGAAGTGCAGGAGGGTGAGAGAATTCACCAGAGCCAGAACGGGGAGCAGAACAGTCAGACTGACTAAACACACTGCTGAGGGGAGCAGCAGGTGCTGCAGGAGAGGTCTGCGCCCCATGAGGGACCCTTGCCTGCTGGCCGGGGATCAAACCAGCACTGCAGAGGCTGCAGGCAGTTTCGCAGGCCAGCGCTCAACCGCTGATCCACCAGGGAGGCTCAGTGTCATGCAATTTAATGACAAATTTCAAATATACATTACTGGATATTTGCTTTCAAAGTCAGAAAAACTGACATTTTTATATACAGAGACTTTGAGGTAACAATTAGGATTGAACATTTAGTTAATATTTATAAGCAACTTATTCCTATTAATACTAAATGTGGTTTTGATTAAACATAATAATAACAGATTAGTCTATATACTAGTAAGTTGACATGAATATACTGGAAATTTACTCTTTCTTCTGTGTTTATCTAGTAGAATGAGTGTTTTAGTTAGCTGAAAAGATTGCTTTATCAGTGTTTGAAAATAATATTAATAGTAATACCTCATTACATAAAGAAGATTTCTGGATCTTTAGATGATTATGTAGTTGATGACTGGCCGTTAATAAGCCAACTTTCCCCCTAATGCCCAAGTTTCTCACTGGATAGCAGTCCTGTTCTCAAGGAGACACGTTTATTCTTTTAGGTCATCAGTGTACCATTTAGTGCATCATTAGTTTAATAGAGAAAGTCTGCTCTAGTGTACCAAATGCTATCCCAGAGGCCAAAAGTTGTTTAATCTAACAAAGTTAATGATAGCCTGAAATCTTTAGAAAGTGGTGTTAAAATTCAAAGTGATTTAGTCAACATTTGTTTTGTAACTTATAGTGGAAATAAGCCTATGGATGGCCTCAAAAGAAACCAATCACTGTTTATTATACACAGGTATTAGAAGAGACTAGTAAGCCTAATATGTACTGGAACCATGATCTGGGTGACTTGAGAAACTACTCCTCAGTCATCAAAGCTAGACCAAATACTTTCAATACAACAATTCTTAAGAAATGGCAAAACAAATGACCAGTTTTGGATATTTGGAGTAATATGGTAAGATCATCTAGACATTCTTTTTTTCAGTCATTTTAAGGATTAGATTCTATCTTATCCCATGATTCTACTGCTCTTGCCATCTTACTCTTTACTCACTTTCTTCTATGTTATAGATGGGGCTTTGATTATATTTTTATATGATTTTTTTTGTTTGTGAGATGATATTGGCATTTAACTTTATATAAGTTTCCGGTGTACAAACATATATTAACACCTATTTATTACCCATTATATAATCTGCAAAAACCTAGTTTCCTTCTGACACCATACAATTCACTACTTTTTCCTAATTTAGTCATTCCTCACCCATTCCTTCTAATAACCACATTTTGTTATCTCTAATTTTTTAAATTATTAATGTTTATATGTTGGGTATGTAAGTATTCATTTAACAAATAACCATTGAACATATATTATTTTAATCACATTATTTTATAATAGAAACATAATGAATATAACACAACTGATTTGTTTCCTCAAACTGCTTCAATTGGAAAGTCAATCATAGTAATGTATGAGTGTTTTGCATATGGAACTCAGTTGTTGTTTGTATGTGTGTGTGTGCTGTGTATGTGTGTTCACTATCCCAATTAATTCTTACCATATGTCTTTTTTTTATTTTTTAAATATTTATTTATTTATACAAGTACTGGGGTCACAGGCCAGAGGCGTGGGAGGGTGAGAGAATTCACCAGAGACAGAGCAGGGAGCAGAACAGGCAGACTGACCGAAAACACTGCTGTGGGGAGCAGCGGGGAAGACAGGAGAGATCTGCCACATCATGTGGATATTTCCCTGCCGGCCGGGAATCGAACCTGCACTGCAGAGGCTGTGGACAGCTTCACAGCACTGTGCTCAACCCGCTGTGCCACCGGGAAGGCCCTCTTTTTTGTCTATTGATGCAGAATGACTACATTATGCCATTACACCAGGACGAAAAAAGATAAATTTAGACTCTTGATACTTGTAACAAGGCAGTGACTCCCTTTAGGAAACCATGAACATCTCTGTAAGAAGGTATTTTAAGATGCAAATTTTATTTATTTATTTATTTTCTATTTTATTTTTTTTACTGGAGTATTTTATTTTTAAATTAATTTTTTTCACATCATTGTTCTTTTTTTTAAATACATTTTGTTTTATATTCCCCATACAATTGCAACCCCCTTATTTTGACCCCAATCCCTCCTTTCCCCGCCCCCTACCCCCATAGAGTGTCTCTGGTTCACAGTTTTTTGTTGATTTTGATTTTCACTTTCTTATAGTTATTCATTTTCCTGGTCCCTTATTTAAGTTTTCTAGATTCCTGCTATGAGTGAGAATATCTGGTATTTTTCTTTTTCTTTCTGGCTTATTTCACTGAGCATGATCCCTTCCAGCGCCATCCATGTTGCTGCAAATTGCATGTGTTTATCTTTTTTGAATGCTGAGTAATATTCCATGGTATATATGTACCACATCTTCTTGATCCAGTCATCTATTTTTGGGCATTTGGGCTGTTTCCAAAGCTTAGCTATTATAAACAGTGCTGCTATAAACATAGGGGTGTAGGTGCTCTTTGGAATTGATGTTTCTGTGTCCTTTGGGTAAATACCTAGGAGTGAAATTGCTGGATCATATGGAAGCTCTATGCTTAGTAGCTCCAGAAATCTCCACACAGCTCTCCATAGTGGTTGGACAAGTTTGCACTTCCACCAACAGTGCAGAAGAGTTCCTTTTTCTCCACATCCTCGCCAACATTTATTGTTGCTAGTTATTTTAATATGTGCCATTCTCACTGGTGTAAGATGGTATCTCATGGTAGTTTTGATTTGCATTTCCCTGATTACAAGTGATGTTGAACATTTTTTTCATATGCCTGTTGGCCATTTGCATTTCCTCTTCAGAGAAGTTTCTTTTTAGCTCTTCTGCCCATTTTTTGATTGGATTATTTTCTTTGTTGTTGTTGAGTCTCATCAGCTCTTTGCAGATTTTTGTGATCAGTCCTTTATCATTAGTGTTGGGTGCAAAAATGTTCTCCCAGTCGGTGGGGCTTCTCTTTGTTTTTCTTATTGTCTCTTTTGCTGTGCAGAAGCTCTTTAATTTGATGTAGTCCCAGCTGTTTATCTTTGCCTTCACTATCACTGCTTTGGGTGATGTGTCTGTAAAGATGTCTTTGATGGGCATATCATGGAGTGTTTCACCTATATTTCCTTCTATGTATTTTATGGTTTCAGGTCTTACGTCTAGTTCTTTAATCCATTTTGAGTTGATTTTTGTGTATGGTGTGAGGTAGTGGTCAAGCTTCATTCTTTTGCATGTAGCGACCCAGTTTTCCCAGCACCATTTATTTTGTTTTTAATTGAGCCATATGTTTTATTGTTCTTTTATTAAATGCTATCAGAGTGGATCAAAAGAAATAATTTTCTTAGAGTTGGAATTCAAGGCAGAAAAGGATGGATAGAAAAGTAACCCTTTTATATGAAGTATATTAACATCTCAATGCCTTTGTAGTAATTAAAAAATCATTTGAATGTCATTTTCTAAGTATCCTACTTTTTTTTTTTAAATAATAAATTTTATTTTTATATTCCCCATACAATTGCAAAAGCCCCATTCTGACCCCAATCCTTCCCTTCCTGCCCCCTACCCCCCAAAAAGTGTCTCTGGTTCATAGTTTTTTGTTGATTTTGATTTTCACTTTCTTATATTCATTTTCCTGGTCCCTTATTTAAGTTTTCTAGATTCCTGCTATGAGTGAGACCATCCGGTATTTTTCTTTTTCTTTTTGGCTTATTTCACTGAGCATGATCCCTTCCAGCACCATCCATGTTGCTGCAAATTGCGTGTGTTTATCTTTTTTGAATGCTGAGTAATATTCCAGCACCATTTATTGAACAAACTTTCTTTGTTCCAATGCATATTCTTTGCTCCTTTGTCAAAGACTAGTTGACCATAAATCTGTGGGTTTATTTCTGGATTTTCTATTTGATTCCTTTGGTCTGTGTGTCTGTTCTTGTTCCAATACCATGCAGTTTTGATGATTATGGCTTTGTAGTATAGTTTGCAGTCTGGGAGTGTGATGCCTCCATTCCCTTCTTTTTTTTTTTTTCAGGAGAGCTTTGACTATTCGGGGTTTTTGGTGATTCCATATGTATTTCATCAATAATTGTTCTATTTCTTTGAAGAATGACATTGAAATTTTTATTGGAATAGCATGGCATCTGTTGCTTTTGATAGGATGGCCATTTTAATAATGTTTATTCTTCCAATCCATGAGCAGGGGATGTCTTTCCATTTCTGTGTGTCTTCTATTTATTTTACCAGTGTTTTATCGTTTTCTTTGAATAGGTCCTTTACCTCTTTTGTTAGATTTATTCCCAAGTATTTGATTTTTTTTTGTTTTGATAATAAAAGGGATGTTTTTTTGATTTCTTCTTCTTCAGATTTATTGTTTGGGTATAGGAAGGCTACTGACTTTTGCGTGTTGATTTTGTATCCTGCCACTTTACTGAACTGATTGATGAGTTGAATTAGTTTTTCTGTGGAGTTTTTGGGGTTCTCTATGTATATTATAAGATGCATATTTTAGAATTTGTCCCTGTATTAAAATTTTCAGAAATGATCAAAGAATTGAGGGTTTATTATGGATTGGCAGTTGTCAAGAATCAGAGGTAAGCCTGTGACTAAGTATTTTAAAGAAGCTTGTTCAAGAAGCTGTAACAGCAGATGGAAGCTAAAGTTCCAATTTGTAAAGAAATAGAACTCAATTTAGCCAGAAAGGATGTGTTAGTAAATTTTATCTTTGGATTGTGACCTTGTTTTCAGAATGTTCTCAAGTATGATTAAGGAGTAGTCTAGTTCAGAACTCCTTTCATCATTGGCATAAAATGACCTTATCGTAAGTTAGGTGATCTGTGAGAGTGATTAATTTCATATGAAGCAAACCAAGAAGTATCTCTTCCTGCCAAAGAAGCTCCTGGCTGTCAAGTGTCAATTTCATCATGTTCAGTGTGCAATTACTACAGGTTTAAAGATAGGATACTGAGGCTTAAAGAAATTATCAAGATTCAATTCTAATTACAATAGGCAGAAGTTGTTTTTTTTTAAGGTTTATTTATTTATGCATACAAGAACCAAGGTGCAGGCCAGATGTGCAGGAAGGTAAGAGGATTCAGCAGAGACAGAGTGGGGAGCAGAACAGACAGACAGACTGAAATACACTGCTGAGGGGAGCAGCTGGCGAGACAGGAGAGGTCTGCTCTACTATATAGGAATCTCCCTGGCAGGAGAGGTCTGCCATGCCATGTGGAAATCTCCCTGGCTGGCCAGGAATTGAACTGGTGCTGCAGAGGCTTTAGACAGCTTCACAACACTGTGCTCAACCCACTGTGCCACTGGGGAGACCCACGATAGGTAGATGGTTTTCATTGACTTTCACTTATAGAAGATTTCAAATATATAAAAAAAAATTATAGATAGCAAGGAAATATTTGATTTTATATCTTACACTTTTAAATGGCATACCTATATATCTATCCATATGTCTGTCTATCTATCTATCATCTGTCTATTATCTATCTCTCTCTCTCTCTATCTATTTATCTATCTATCTCTCTATCTCTATGTCTATATATTGTTTAATCTCTAGAACTTCAAAAATACATGAAGCAATATGTTATATTTAATAAAAGAAGTGGAAATTTTATAAATATATTTGGAGTTATTATTATTTCCTAGCATTTTACAGGATGGTAGTTGAAAAAATCAGTAAGTATGTAACTGTCCTGAACTGCAGTATTGATTGGTTTCTATAATTTACATTTTTAAAAAATGCCAGTCAACAAAAACAGAATATACTGAGGAACACAGGAAACATTCACCAGTAAAGGCCATATTCTCAGCCATAAAACAATCTTTTATATTTTTAAAAATAAATATAGTAATATAAAGTTCATTTTTCAGTGAATGAAAGTCAAACAGCCAATGCTAGAAAGATATCTCAAAATTTCTCAGATGTTTGGAAATTGGTCAACACATTTTTATAACTTGTCAGTCAAGAATATTTTTCAAAATAAATATATTCAACTTAAAATGAAAGTAGTACATAATGTTATTTGTGGGATGTAGTTATGACAGAATTTTTAACACTATAGTAATTAAACCTTAGATAAGAAAATATAATAGCCTTCACAAATATGAGGTAACAGCAACGTTGTTTTGATTTGCAGTTATCTAATAATAAGAGATGAACTTTGTTTTCAAGAGCATAATTGGCATGACTTCTTTGCTGAAGTGTCTATTCAGATTCTCTGACCAGTTTTTAATTTTTTTAATTTACTGTTGAGTTTTATGTGTTCCTTAAATATTTTATATATTAACCACTCTTCAGATATAAAATGTTCAAATATACTCTCTCATTCAGTCCCACTAAGTAGGATGTCATCAGTTAAGCAGGATGCCATTTTCTTTTGATATAATTTTTTTTTCCTGTACAAATGCTTTTTAGTTTGATGTAGTGCCATTTGATTATTTTTGCGTTTTTGGCTTTGTCATTATGGTTGAGTAACCAAACACATTTTTAATGATTTTATCATGAAGCACATGTCCTATGTTTTCTTCTATGTAGTTAATGCTTTCGAGACTGATGTTCAAATTTTTAATCCACTTAATTATTATTTTTTCTTGTGTGTGTGGATGGTATGAAATACTTGTCCAGTATTTTTATTTGCATTTACTCCTTTGTCAAAGAATGTTTGTTTATGTCTGTGTGGTTTATTTCTGGACTCTCAGCTCAAGAAATGGTGGCAAGAAGGAAACCCTGATACATTATTAGTGTGATTCTAAATTGATGTAACAGCTATGGAAAGCAGTTTAAATATTTGTCAAAATATTATAATTAGAAATTCCATATGACCCAGTTATTGCACTTCTGGGTATTTACCTGAAAAATATATTAAAACAAAAACAACACTAATTTAATGAGATATGTGTACCCCCCATATGTATAGCAGCAATGTATTCCTGATATTTATGTGATGTTATAATGTAACATTATTTTAATAAAATAATACAATAAAATTTTATTTTAATAAAATAATGTTAATTAAAAATTAAAAAGAAAAATCTAAATAAGTACCCTACATTTTTGTTTTAAGACACCAGAGGGGGAAAAAAAAAGAACAAATTAAATACAAAGTAGAAATAATAAAATATTAAAAAAAATAGCATATATATCAATAATGTTAAAAGCACAAATTATAGAGAAAATAAATCCAACCAAAAACTGTCACCTTGAGAAAACATGTAAAATTGATAATCCTTTAACTAGAATGACTGGGCTAGAAATACCTTTGATTAAGCCCTCATGCTATCTGATACCTTGTGTTTTCTCCCTTTAAATGTGTATGGAACCTACATTTATTTTGCTTTTTGTCAACAGAATATAGAACATGAGATGGGATACTTCCTTAATGATTATGTTATATTATAGAAGTCTCCACTGTGGTAGCTTAAGGCAATCTATAGAAAGTGAGTGCTGCCTCAGATTACTGACAGCAAGAAATTGGGGTCTTCAAAACTGCAACTACAAGATGATAAATTCTGCCAATAATCTGAGTTTATGCGCATATAGTGATATAAAGATATTGATATGGAATATATAAAGTGATATTTATAATTATATATCACAGTTGCATGACCTACTAAAATTAAGAGCTAAAAAGAAACTTCTCTGAAGAGGAAATGCAAATGGCCAACAGGCATATGAAAAAATGTTCAACATCACTTGTAATCAGGGAAATGCAAATCAAAACTACCATGAGATACCATCTTACACCAGTGAGAATGGCACATATTAAAAAAACTAGCAACAGCTCTTTATCTTTGCCTTCACTATCACTGCTTTGGGTGATGTGTCTGTAAAGATGTCTTTGATGTGCAAATCACGTAGTGTTTCGCCTATATTTCCTTCTATATATTTTATGGTTTCAGGTCTTATGTCTAGTTCTTTAATCCATTTTGAGTTGATTTTTGTGTATGGTGTGAGGTAGTGGTCAAGCTTCATTCTTTTGCATGTAGCGACCCAGTTTTCCCAGCACCATTTATTGAACAAACTTTCTTTGCTCCAGTGCATAGTCTTTGCTCCTTTGTCAAAGATTAGTTGACCATAAATCTGTGGGTTTATTTCTGGACTTTCTATTCGATTCCATTGGTCTGTATGTCTGTTCTTGTTCCAATACCATGCAGTTTTGATGATTATGGCTTTGTATTAAAGAGCTTCTGCACAGCAAAAGAGACAATAACAAAAACAAAGAGAAACCCCACCAACTGGGAGAACATTTTTGCACCCAACACTAATGATAAAGGACTGATCACAAAAATCTGCAAAGAGCTGATGAGACTCAACAACAACAAAGAAAATAATCCAGTCAAAAAATGGGCAGAAGAGCTAAAAAGAAACTTCTCTGAAGAGGAAATGCAAATGGCCAACAGGCATATGAAAAATGTTCAACACACTTGTCATCAGGGAAATGCAAATCAAAACTACCATGAGATACCATCTTACACCAGTGAGAATGGCACATATTAAAAAAAAACTAGCAACAACAAATGTTGGCGAGGGTGTGGAGAAAAAGGAACTCTTCTGCACTGTTGGTGGGAGTGCAAACTGGTCCAACCACTATGGAGAGCTGTGTGGAGATTTCTGGAGCTACTAAACATAGAGCTTCCATATGATCCAGCAATTCCACTCCTAGGTATTTACCCAAGGACACAGAAACATCAATTCCAAAGGGCCCTGCACCCTATGTTTATAGCAGCATGTTTACAATAGCTAAGCTTTGGAAACAACCCAAATGCCCAAAAAATAGATGATGGATCAAGAAGATGTGGTACATATAAACCATGGAAATATTACTCAGCATTCAGAAAAGATAAACACATGCCATTTGTAGCAACATGGATGGCACTGGAAGGGATCATGCTCAGCGAAATAAGACAAAAAGAAAAAGAAAAATACCGGATGGTCTCACTCATAGCAGGAATCTAGAAAACTTAAATAAGGGCCAGAAAAATGAATAAACTATAAGGTGAAAAATCAAAATCAACAAAAAACTATGAACCAGAGACACTTTTAGGGGGGCGGGGGCGGGAGGGAGGGATTGGGGTCAGAATGGGGGGCTGCAATTGTATGGGGAATATAAAAATAAAATTTTATTATTTAAAAAAAATAAAAAATAAAATAAAATATTTTAAATATGAAAAAAAAAAAAAACTAGCAACAACAAATGTTGGCGAGGTTGTGGAGAAAAAGGAACTCTCCTGCACTGTTGGTGGGAGTGCAAATTGGTCCAACCACTATGGAGAGCTGTGTGGAGATTTCTTGACCTACTAAACATAGAGCTTCCATATGATCCAGCAATTCCACTCTAGGTATTTACCCAAAGGACACAGAAAACATCAACTCCAAAGAGCACCTGCACACCTATGTTTATAGCAGCACTGTTTACAATAGCTAAGCTTTGGAAACAGCCCAAATGCCCAAAAATAGATGACTGGATCAAGAAGATGTGGTACATATACACCATGGAATATTACTCAGCATTCAAAAAAGATAAACACATGCAATTTGCAGCAACATGGATGGCGCTGGAAGGGATCATGCTCAGCGAAATAAGCCAAAAAGAAAAAGAAAAATACCGGATGGTCTCACTTATAGCAGGAATCTAGAAAACTTAAATAAGGGACCAGGAAAATGAATAACTATAAGAAAGTGAAAATCAAAATCAACAAAAAACTATGAACCAGAGACACTTTTTGGGGGTGGGGGGCGGGAGGGGAGGGATTGGGGTCAGAATGGAGGGTTGCAATTGTATGGGGAATATAAAAATAAAATTTATTATTAAAAAAAATAAATAATAGCCAATATAATTCTACCAGATTTAAAAAAATAAGAAAAGCCATATGATTATCTCAATAGCTAGACACAGGAAAAGCATTCACTAACAGTCATGATAAATATTTTATATATACAAAACATTATATAATATGTTAATTATACTAGCATTCAATATATTATATTAATATATTAAACAATATTATATATTAATAAATAACAATAATATATTAACATGATTTATATATAATAATTTTAATATTCATTATAGACATGTTGGATGCAAACAAATATAATTAACATGATCTACATAAAGGAATACAACTTAGAAAGAAACCAGAAAAATCATCATTTCTTGCAACAGTATCTATAATTCTAAAATGCATTCTGTTAAGCATAAGAAGCGAGACCCATAAACTACATAGTCTGTGATTCTAATCATATATGACTTTCTGGAAAACTCAAAACTATTGGAATGGAGATATATATCAATGGTTTGTAAGATTGGGAAGAATTGGAGAACTTGATTATAAAGGTGTTGCATGAGCAAAACTTCATTTTATGTTAGTTGTGGTATATATATCTATAGCTATATCTATATATCACTTTGCTTTTTTCAAAATCTACAGAAAAATATAGCACAAAGAATCAAACATAATGTAAGTAAATATTTTAAAAGTCAACCAGAATGTATAAAGAATAAGCTTGGAACAGAGTACAACAAGTGAAACCAACTGTATCACAAATTTGTTAGCTAAGCTCACTAAAGGGCATGAAGGAGGTAAAAGAAGAAAATGTAGGAAAACTGTTTTGTTTAAATATATTAGAACAGTAAAGAAAACTGAACTGTATAGAAATACTGTAATATAGTGGGTAATATTTTTTTCTTAGTGATACCAGTTAACAATTAAAACTATGATTAAACTGGGTTGAATAAAATAATGCACACATATAGATAAAGAGGATTAGAGTCGTCATTATCAACACAAAATTATAATAATCAAGTTTAGGCTATGTGTACTTTATATTGATGGAGTACAATCTAAAATATAAGATGATATATTGATAGAATAATAAATACAGATATATAGGTATTCATAGTTTAATATAAATATATATTACATGTATAGCCACATACATAGATATGAATATATATGCAAATTATATAATTATAAAGTGAAGATATAGTAATAAAAGATAGGAAATATTTCATATTTCATCTATATATAGAGAGAGATTAGAATTAGATACATATAATCTCCTGGGTTTATTTGTAGAAAAATACATGGAATTGAGTGTCCCTGCTGGCACAGGGGTTAAAGTCTCAGCACTATCAAGTTATCACCATCCACTGCAGCCTGATTTCAATCCTTGGCCAGGGAAATGATTCACATGGCACAGCAGACCTCTCCAATCTTGCCTGCTGCTCCCCTCAGCATTGTATTTCAGTAGATCCATCTGTTCTGCTCCCCACTCTGTCTCTGGTGAATCCTCCTACCCCTCTTCACCTCTGGCCTGCAACCCTGTTCTTGAATGCATAAATATATAAAAATTAATCTTAAAAATAAAAGAAAGAAAGATACATGGAATTATGGTATCCTAATAGCTATGATCACATTTAGCAACCAATTGACCAGGTCTTGGTTTTTAATATTATTCTTCAAAATGGTGACCAGTTCTGATTCTAGGACTGATATAGGAGAAACATAAAATTACCCTGGGGCATTGAGAATGACCAGAATATGTACGGGCAAAACAGACAAGCAAATAGTGCCATGTCAAACGGACAAAGAAACCGGTATGAAATAGCTGCCACTGGCTTTAGCAGAAATAATTTGAGTAAATCTTAGTAAAAGTATTGGCTTATAATTACCAGTAGTAACTCATACAACTGTCATATAGCTGCTAATGTATGAAAAATGTATTGTTTCCAAATATTTATTGTCCCGGTATAATAAGATGAAAACATCCTACAATCCCAAATTGAGAAATTGAGGGGCATTCAGCTACTTATTTGGTGAGTATTTTGGTATTGGTAAATAGTAGATTATTTTTGAAGATCTATTTGTTCTTTATTCATAGTAACTTTGCTGTGGGTGAAACTCCCCAATGCATTTAGCAAGACAAATGTATGAGTTTATTAGACTAACATTTTTCACCAAGCAGTTTGGGGTCTCCCCATGTGGTGATACTTCTGAAATAAAAATCTAACAAAACAAACATACAGACATCTTAATCATTGTTGATGATGTGTTTTGATTCTCTGAGAAACTATCCGATTCACTAGTCCTTTAATTTGACTAAGTTGGCAGTTCCAGCAGTGTCTTCTTCAGATGAATTGCTAAAAGGATGTTTTAGTATACTTCATTCTTTGGTTTCAATCTTGTACTACTTGCAATGGAATCTCAAGCTATATTTGGTTTCTAATGTAAGTTATAGCATCTAATATCTGGTTTTAATATAAATTGTAGCATTTGTAGAGTTGGGCTCTGAACTCCTTTTGCATAGCCCCTTAAAGTTTCTAAGTTAGATACTGTTACTGCACAGTGATGTGTAGATAACAACACATTATGCTAGTTAATGGTGGCAGCACTGTACTTTTGAAGGATCCCAGAATTTTTTTTCCATAATGCAAAAAGACTTTAACAATCTCCCACTAAGGCTAAGATGTTACAGGAAGCTCTCATCTTTTTGCCTTTTCTAGCAATATGTAATAATCAAAATAAAATAATGAGTTTTGTTAGCAAAGTAAAATCTTTTTTTTTAATATTTATTGTATTTATGCATACAAGAACTATGGTGGTGCAGCGGTTGAACGCTGGGCTGTGAAGCTGCTCGCAGCCTCTATAGCACCAATTCAATCCCTGATCCCTGGCCGCAGGCGAGGGTCCCCAGGAGAGGGTCCTCTCCTCCATGCCTGCTACTCCCCTCAGCAGTGTATTTCGTTGGTCTGCCCTTTTGTTCCCTGCTCTGTCTCTGGTGAATTCTCTCACCCTCCAGCACTTCTCATTGCACCCAATGCTTGCATAAATAAATAAATAAAATATTTGAAAAAAAAGAATTGGGGTGTAGGCCATAGGTGTTGGGGGTGGTTTGAGAGGATTCACCAGGGACAGACTGGGGAGCAGAAAAGGTTGATCTACTGAAATACACTGCTGAGGGGAGCAGCGGGCAAGACAGGAGAGGTCCGTTACACCATGTACGTTAGCTCCCTTAATGGGGATCGAACTTGTGCTACAATGGCAGGTCATAGCCTGATAGCTCTGAGACTTTAAACCTTGCACCACCAGGGAGGCATAGCAAATTAAAATCATAATGTTTGAAATAACATCAATATTTATGATTAAAAATTTCACATACTCATGGAGTTACTATTAAATTTAACTGTGAGGGCTTGGCGATGATAGTAGCTTTAATGCTACAGGAGAATAGCCATTAGGTAGCAATTCAAAGGACAGAGTGCAGAGTCAGAGTGCATCTAAGTTAGTGTTGACTATAAAACTTAAATGGTGTAAGAAAGGTGAGGAAAGTTGATGTTGTCCACTGTGATTATTTTCAAGTGAAGTCACCAAGAGAGAACAAGAGAGAAACTATTTTTTTTTTTTTTGTAATCTTCTTGAGCTGGGAGCAGATTTGGGAGTAGTGGCAACTGCTGTCTGTACCAGGACTACAGCAGAGAATTAGGGATACAATTTTATTATAGTATCATAGCAGTGGTCAATAGAAGCCTGGGGATTTGTAGAGAATTACAAGAGTATACAATGGAAAAAAAAAAGGTTTTATGGAAGGGAAAAATACAAAATGGAAGTGATTATTGGCAAGGACATTTAAAAGTAAAACCAAGGGGGGCCTCCCCTGGTGGCACAGCGCTTGAGCGCTGGTTTGAGAGGCTGCCCGCAGCCTCTGCAGCACCAGTTTAATCCCCGACCACTGGAGAGGGTCCCATAAAAAAAAAGGTATAAAAAAGGAAAACTAAGGGTTATTAAAGTACAGCTGAAGCTGCCCGCAGAGTTGTCAGCGCCGGTTTGATCCCTAGCCACCTGCAAGGGTCCCACATGGTGCCCAGACCTCTCCTGCGGCCCGCTCAGCAGTATATTTCATCACTCTGCCTGCTTTGCTCCCCGCTCTGGCTCTGGTGAATTCCCTCACACTCCCGTGCTTCTGACTGTACCCAGTGCTTGTAAAAATAAATAAATAAATCTTAAAAAAAAATAAACACACCTAATTAAAAAAAAAAAAGAATCTGTCAGTGTTAAGAATATAATTTTCTGCTTAGTAATGAACTTAACAGCCAATCATAATTATGCCCAAAAAAGTTATATAACTGGAAAATCCCCTTGTATTTTTTGACTTTATAAATCCTTTTCTAAAATTGTGGGACACTAAGCAATAGTCACTTGGGAATGTGTCCTCTGAGCTGCAGTCATTAGCATAGTTGACCTTAAATAAAAGTTTTCTTTCTCCCAAAAGCTCTGAAGTTTTTTTTCAAATGACATCTTTAAAGACCTGCCAAGTATTCAGACAAAATGGACACACATAGATTTATTATGGGCCTCCATGGTGGCACAAGGAATTAATTAAGCACACTGCAGCAGGTGGTCAGGGAACTACCCACATGGCACAGCATATCTCTCCTGTCTCACGCCCGGTTCCCTTCAGCAGTGTATTTCAGTCAGTCTGCCTGTTCTGCTCCCCACTCTGTCTCTGGTGGATCCTCTCACCCCCATACCTCTGGCCTGTACCCCAGTTCTTGTATGCATAAATAAATAAATCTTTAAAAAAATAAATAGAAATTTAAAAAATTATTATAATATATTATCTGATATGACAATGCCAATAAGGTGTATTGGGCAGTATAAGAAGAAAAATACATAACACAGTTGTGAACTGTTTGGGGATGAATGAGAGAATAACTTTTAGATGAATGTCTTGACAGAGGGCACTATAGGCACAGGTACAGGTGTGAAACATAATTTTGTGTGTATATCAAACTCTCAGAAGTTTCATGAAAGAGGACTGTGAAACTTAAAATTGAGGGTAGCAATGATGGTGATGTGCTCCACAATCATTATATTTGAATAAATCATTATATTTGAATAAATACATTATTTAGCATCATACTATCATACAAAATTGATTGATGATTTACTTTACCTCAAAATAATTGACTTGTATTATAATTTGTGAGGTCTAATAAACTTAAACTAGAGAATGTAAGTTTATTTAAAGTATGATTACTCAGGCCCCTTCTAACCAGCAGTCCGAGCCCAGAGGGGTAGCAGGCACCCACGGCCAGGGCAGACTGGCCCTGCAGGGAAGTATGTCTCCGCATCACCATTTTAGAACAGGGAACTTTCTTCAATAAAGACTGCTTGAAACTGGCAGAAGGCTCCCCGCAGAGCCAGAGGGAGAAGATTCCCTGCACAGTCAGAGGTGAACTGAAGGACCCCACAAGCCTGGTCCTGCCTGGCAGGAAGTCGGAGCCCAGATGGGGATCCAGTGATTTGGAACCCAGAGTGCAATCCAGCTGCCCCACCTCCAGGGAAGTTTGTGGGACTTCAAGATACACCTGTGTAATTAAACACACAGAGGAGATATTCTGTGACAGTGACCATTAACATACTCAAAGTACCACTGCCTCACCAGACTTCTGGTATAACAGTATTTGACTCATTTGGAACACCAGTTTATGAAACCCCACAAAGAGCACACCAAAAAGATGCCGTCCAGGTCCAGTGACACAGTGTCCCAAAGCATACCACAAATTAGAAAACATGAAGCAGGGAGAAGAAAAACTACATGCAACCTAGCAACTCCTCAGGAAAAAGACACACCACAAAAAGAAAACCACCCACCAGATTGCAACGACAGTGACTTGGAAGAACTTCTGAGCCTTCCAGAAAGAGAATTAAAAATTGCCATGATTAAAAATCTGAGGAAAGTAAAAAATGACATGGGAAAAATAATCAACGGTCAGAAGAATGAAATTGAGTCCCTAAAGAGGGAAGTATAAGAAATACAGGAGATCAAAGAATCGATGGAGGTGCTAAAGAACTCTGGGAAAAGCAATGAAAGCAGAATAGTTGAAATGGAAGAACGAATAAGTATTCTTGAAGACACAGAAATAAAAAGAACCAAAACAGAAAAGGAAAGAGAAGTATGAGGGAAAAAGACCGAAGAAAGACTTCAGGAACTATGACTCCATAAGCAAAGGAAATATAAGAGGTATAGCAATCCCAGAAGGAGAGGAGAGAGACCTAGGAACAGAGAAAATATTCAAGGAAGTAATTGAAGAAAACTTCCCAAACATGAATGAGCTGAAAATAGACATACAAGAAGCAAGAAGAACACCAAACTTCCATGACAAAAGGAAAAATGCAGCAAGACACATATTAGTAAAGCTCCCAAGAATCCAAGACAAGCAAAAAATAATGAAGCTGACAAGAGGGAAGAAACAGATATCATTCAAAGGAAAACCAATCAGACTGACATCAGACTTCTCTGAAGAAACACTACAGGCAAGGAGAGAGTGGAGGGACATAGTCAACAGGCTCCAAGAAACAAATGCCAACCAAGAATACTCTATCCCGCAAAGCTTTCCTTCCTCTATGAAGAAAGAATAAGGACCTTCCCAGACAAAAAGAAGCTCTGGAATTTAATTATGACTAAACTCCCACTCCAAAAAATACTACAAAGAGTCCTAAAGCCAGAACCAACCGAAGGATGAATAACAATGAAAAAAGGCCAAAAAAAAAGTTATTAAAAGAATAAATAAATAAAACCAGAGGAAAGACAAACACAGTGACAAATACAGATGCTAACATATCAGTATTAACTATAAATGTAAATGGAATAACTCATCAATAGAAAGACACAGAGTCACAGGCTGGATGAAGAAACAAAACCCAACCTTTTGCTATCTCCAGGAAACACATATAACTACAAAAGATAAAAATAGACTAAAAGTTAAGGATGGAAAACTATCCTACAAGCAAATGGACCAAAAAAGAAAGCAGGAACAGCTATACTTATATCAGATAAAACAGATTTCAAACACAAAAAGGTAAAAAGAGACCCCAACAGTCACTACATTATGATCAAGGGAACAATACTTCATGAAGAAATAACACTCATTAACACATACTCACCAAATCAAGGAGCACAAAAATATATCAGACAACTATTATCATTGTTGAAAACAGACATCAGAGAAAACACATATTTAGTAGGAGAATTCCGTACACCACTATCAACAATGGATAGATCAACAAGACAAAAAGTAAGTAAAGATACTGAAGCTTTAAATAAGGATCTAGAGTGCTTGGGATTAACAGACATCTACAGAACACTAACCCCCCAAAAAATCTGAGTACACATTTTTCTCAAGTGCACACAGATCATTCTCCAGGATAAATCACACACTGGGACACAAGGCAAGCATCAACAGATACTCCGAGATTGAAATCATACCAACCATATTGTCTGACCATGAAGGAATCAAACTAGAAATAAACCATAAAAAGAAGGCAAGGAGCTCTCCTACCTCGTGGAGATTTAAACCCACATTACTGGAAGACCACTGGACTAATGAGGAGATCTAAGAAGAAATTAAAAAATTCTTTGAGTTGAATGACAAGGAGGACACCAATATCCTAAATGTATGGGATGCAGAAAAAGCAGTAATAAGAGGAAAATATATAGCAAAAGAGGCTCACATCAAGAAACAAGAAAGAACTCAAAAAAACTATCTAATCTCGAAGCTCAAAGAACTAGAAAAAGAACAACAAAAAAACCCTAAAACCAGTGAAAGAAAAGAAATAATAAAAACCAAAGCAGAAATAAATGAAACTGAAACTAAAAACAAAAACAAAAAAAAAAACAAACAAAAAAAAAACAATCCAGAAGATCAATGAAACCAAAAGCTGGTTCTTTGAAGAAAATAAATAAAATAAACAAACCCCTAACCAGGCTCACAAAGGAAAAACGGGAGAAAGCACAAATAAACAGGATCACAAATGAAAGAGGAGAAATCACAAAAGACACAGCAGAAATCAAAAGAATAATCAGAACCTGCTATGAACAGTTATATGGAAACAAGTTCAACAATCTAGATGAGATGGACAAATTCCTACAACTCTACAATCACCCAAAGCTAGATAAAGAAGAAATAGAACACCTAAACAGACCAATTACATACAGCAAAATTGAAATGGTGATCAAAAACCTCCCCAAAAACAAAAGCCCAGGACTGGATAGATTTACAAATGAATTCTACCAAACATTCAGAGACAAATTAGTGCCTATCCTTCAAAAATGCTTCCAAAAAATTGAGAAGGAAAGGATAATACCAAACACATTCTATGAAGCCAACATTACACTAACACCAACCCCGAACAAGGAAAACACACAAAAAAGAAAACTACAGGCCAATCTCCCTAATGAACACTGCTGCAAAAATCCTCAATAAAATTTTAGCTATCAGAATCCAACAATGTATCCATAAGATAATTCACCACGTCCAAGTAGGATTCATTCCAGGGACACAAGGATGGTTCAACATCCGAAAATGAATCAACATCATCCAACACATCAGCAAAAAGGAATATAAAAACCATATTATAATATCAATAGATGCTGAGAATATTTTCGACAAAGTACAAAAGCCCATTCATGATAAAAGCCCTTGAAATTCTTATGATACAAGGAACATACCTCAACATCATAACGGCCATATATGACAAGCCAACAGCCAGTATCATTCTCAATGTCGAAAAGCTGAAAGCATTTCCATTAAGATCTTGTACAAGACAAGGATGTCCACTCTCATCACTGCTTTTCAATATAATACTGGAAGTCCTAGCCAGAACAATAAGACAAGAGAGAAACATACAAGGAATCCAAATAGGGAAAGAAGAAGTTAAACTATCACTATTTGCAGATGATATGATAATATACATAGAGAACCCCAAAAACTCCAAAGAAAAACCAATTCAACTAATCAATCAGATTAATAAAGTGGCAGGACACAAAATCAACACACAAAAATCAGTAGCCTTCCTATACACAAACAATAAATCTGAAGAACAAGAAATAAAAAAAAAACAACCCTTTTATTATTGAAACAAAAAAAAAAATCAAATATTTGGGAATAAATCTAACAAAAGAGATAAAGGATCTATACAAACACAACTATGAAACACTCTTAAAAGAAATAGAAGAAGACACAAAGAAATGGAAAGACATCCCATGCTCATGGATGGAAGAATTAACATCATCAAAATGGCCATCCTACCAAAAGCAATATACAGATTCAATGCTATTCCAATAAAAATTTCAATGAAATTCTTCAAATAAATAGAACAATTATTGATGAAATTCATGTGGAATGAATCACCAATAAACCCAAATAGCCAAAGCTCTTCTGAAAAAAAAAAAGAAGGGAATGGAGGCATTACATGCCCAGACTTCAAACTATACTACAAAGCCATAATCATCAAAACTGCATGATATTGACACAAGAACAGACACACTGACCAATGGAATCAAATAGAAAATCCAGAAATAAACCCATGGATTTATGGTCAACTAATCTTTGACAAAGGAGCAAAGAATATTCACTGGAGCAAAGAAAGTTTGTTCAATAAATGGTGCTGGGAAAACTGGTCGCTACATGCAAAAGAACGAAGCTTGACCACTACCTGACACCATTGCACAGAAACCAACTCAAAATGGATTGAGAACTAGACATAAGACCTGAAATCATAAAATACATAGAAAAAAATATTGGCAAAACACTACATGGCATGCACATCAAATACATCTTTACAGACACATCACCCAAAGCAGTGATAGTGAAGGCAAAGATGAACAGCTGGGACTACATCAAATTAAAGAGCTTCTGCACAGCAAAAGAGACAATAACCAAATCAAAGAGAAATCCACCGAATGGGAGAACATTTTTGCACTCAACACTAATGCTAAAAGACTTATTACAAAAATCTGCAAAGAGCTGTTGAGACTCAACAAAAACAAAGAAAATAATCCAGTCAAAAAATGGGCAGAAGAGCTAAATTTAAGTTCAACATCACTTGCAATCAGGGAAATGCAAATCAAAACTACAATGAGATACCATCTTACACCAGTGAGAATGACACCTATTAAAAACAAACAAACAA
>NW_023604295.1:83682659-83837183 GCF_014898055.3 Talpa occidentalis | reverse complement strand
AAAAGTAAAACAATACACTATTTTTAAAACAGAAAGAGGCATGCATACTGAATGGAAGAAATATTTACATATCATGCATCTTACCAGAGGATAATACCAAGATCTATAAAGAACTCAGCTCAAAAAATAAGAAAAATAAATCCAATGAAAAGTGAACAAAATAGCTTATTTGATACATACAAAAAATGCAGCTAGCTCCCACCTCAGTGTTTTATTGAATTCATTTTATTGAATTATATGAGATTTTTGTAAATTTTGTATACCAAGCTCTTCTTAGATGTACAATGTGTAAATATTTTCTGCTATCATCAGGACCTAATTTTGTTTGACTGATAGTTTATTTCACAGTGTGGGAGATTTTTTGATGTCAACCCATATGTTTATTTTTGCATTTAGTTTCATTATCACTGGAGTTGGGGTCCCCAAGATCATCCTTGAGGCTAATGTGGAGTTTTTTTTGTCTATGTTTTCTTCTTTGTACTTCATGGATTAAGTTCTTATATTCAAATCTTTAATCCATTTTCAGTTTTTATTTTCAAGTATTGTGTGAGAGAATGTTCAAGTTTTCTTGACTTCCTCGTCATAGATTAACTGCCTATATAATTATTGGTTTATTTCCAGACCCTAGATTCTATTACACAAGTCTGTTTCTGCTTTCATTCCAATACCATACTGTTTTGATTACCATGGTATTATAATATAGCTTGAGATCTGGAATTATGATATATCCATTCCCCATCTCTCTCTCTCTCTTTCTCTCTCTCTCTCTCTCTCTCTTTTTTTCAAAAATTGTTTTGGCTATTCAGGCTTTTTTGTGGTTCCATATAAATTTCAATAATTCTTGCTGTATTTCTTTTTAGAAGTCCACTGAAATTTTGGTAAGGGTTACAATGAATCTGTAAATTGCTTTGGGTAAGATGGGCATTTGAGTATGTTAATTATTTCAAACAATGAGCATGGCATATTTTCCCATAACTATGTGTCTTCTTTCTTTATAAAAATGACTTGTAGTTGCCTTGAATAGGTCTTTCACCTCCTTTATTAAGGTTATTCCTTGGTATTTAATACTTTCTGATGTTAATATAATTAGGGTTTTTTTTAATTGGTTTCTTTCCCTCCATTATTTGCATGTAGGAATACAACAGTTATATTAGTTATATATCCTGCCACTTTACTGTAATTGATTTATTGTTTTGAACATTTTTTTCAGTAGAATATTTAGGTATATACATACTCATCCAATTTCAAATGGTGATAATTTTGCTTCCTTTTACTTTGAATTATTCTATATCATTCTCTTGTCCAATTGCTATAGTTAGAACTTCCAACCCTATCTGTTAGTAGTGTTAGAACAGAAGGGTTGAGAGTGGACATCTTTGTTGTCTACTTAGAGGAAAAGTTAGCAAGTTTCCTATCATCGAGTATGATGCTCTGTGCTTACTGTATTTGTATTTTATTTTATTAAGATATGTTCTTTCTAATCCTATTTTACTAAGAGTTTTTATTATAAATGTGAGCAGAATACTTTCTCAGTATCCATTCAACATGATTTATGATTTATATCTTTCATTTTCATTAATATGGTAAAAACATATTGATTGATCTATGTTCAACTCCCTTACTTTCCAGGAATAAATCCTATTTTGTTATGACATATGATTCTTTTAATGTATTGTTGAATCTGGTATGCTAAAATTTTATGGAGGATTTTTTTCAACTGTGTTCATAAGGAATTGGTTTATAGTTTTCATATTTTGTGATGTCCTTGTCTACTTTTGGTAGCAGATTTTTTTTGATCCCATAGAATGTATTTGGGAACATTCCATCTTCCTAATTTTGGGGAAGAGTGTGGAGGGATAGGCATTAGTTCCTATTTGAATATTTAGTATAACTCACTAGTGAAACCATATGGTCCTGGGCTTTTTTCTTTGGATTTTAACTATTGGATTTTTAACTATTGTTTCAATTTCTTTGCTTATAATTAGAATGTTCAGGTTTTGTATTTCCTCCTGATTCAGTCTTGCCAGGCTGTATGCTTCTAAGAATTCATTCCATTCCTGATTTTCCAATATATTGACACAAAGCTATTCATAGAAGTCTCTTATCACCCTCTGTATTTTAATACATGTTATAACTACTCCTTTTTGTCTCTGATTCTATTAATTTATACTTTTTCCCTTTTTTAAATCTCTTTGCTTAACGAGAGGTTTATTTATTTATTTATTTATTTATTTATTTATTTATTTATTTTGGAAAAGAGACCAGGATTTGCTTTAATTAATCTTTTGGATTATCATTTTGATTTATATTTCATTTATGTCTGCTCCAATTTTTATAATTTCCTTCCTTTTACTAGCTTTTGGTTTGTTCATTATTTTTTTTTTACTCCCTTAAGATGAGAAATAAAATTATTTATTTGAAATCTTTTGTGTTTCTTTTTTTAAAGATTTTATTTATTCATGCACAAGAACTGGGGTATTGGCCAGAGGTGTGCGGTGTGAGAGGATTCACCAGAGACAGAGCAGGAACAGAACAGGCAGATGGACCAAAAACACTGCTGAGGGGAGCAGCAGGCAAGACAGGAGAGGTCTGCACACCATGCAGGCATCTCCAGGGCTGGCCGGGATCGAACCCGTGCTGCAGAGGCTGCGGACAGATTCACAGCATTGCACCCAGCTGCCTGCACCACGGGGGAGGTCCTTTTTCATGATTCTGGCTGTGGGCCTATGTAGCTATATATTTCTTTCTTAATACTACTTTTTCTGAATCTCAGAAGCCCTGGTTGGTTGTGTTTTCATATTAATATTCTCCAGGTATTATTAAATTACTTCTTTGACTTCCTCATTAATGCAATAGTCATTCAGTTGTGTGTTGTGTGGATTCTACATGTTAGAACAATTTTCTGTTTTCTTTTTGTTGTTATTGTTGTTTGATTTCTAGTTTGATTACATTGTTTTGTGAATCAACATGTGGTCTATACTAGAAAATGTTCCATGTACATCTGAGAGAATGTGCACTTAGCATATTGGGAGGGGTAATGTCTTATTAATATTTACTAGGCATATCTGGTCTAATAAGGACCATTTCTCTGATCTCTACCCATAGAGTTCCCACTGCCTTGGATATCTTGTATTTACCCAGGCTGCCCCATCATTGTTTGGGTGGTGTAGCTGAAGTATCTTCATTCAACTGGGAAATCAATTCTCCTAGTTGCATTCCTCTTTCCCTCCCCCTGCTCCTTCACTTCAGTGGTTACCAACATTAGTTTGAGATGTCTGTGGTAAAGTCCTGGGTTTTTATGTATTATCCAGAATGTCTGGATCTTTCTATAGTTGTTTTTAGAGGAGAAGATGATCCTAATTCTCTCTATTCTGCCATTTATGGGTAAAATCCTGACTGGCTTGAGCCTGTATTTATCTTTAGAGCTCAGATGGATCTCTCGGAATTGACAGAAAGTTGTGTTTTGTTTTATGATCTAAACAGTGACTCTGCCTTTTGATTTGTTAATTTAGTCCATTTGCAGTTAGAGTGATGATTGATATATGAGGATTTTCTACTGCCATTTAATCTTTAGAGACTGTTCTTTCTATATATCATCTTGCTTAATTTATAGTGACTTTGTTTTGATTTACATGGAGGTGTTATTTTCAATGTTTCTTGTAGTGGACTTCAGATTCTGTTTGTCTCCCTTGTATTTAAAGGAGAATCTTGCAGGATACAATATTTTATTCTGGATTTTTTTTTAAGTATCTTGAACATAACATTCCATTCTCTCCTTGCCCATAGGTCTTCCTCAGAGATGTCTGATGTAAGCATAATAGCTAGGGATACATTTATAAGTTATCTGCTGCTTTATTCCCCACTATCTTCACTTCATAGGTCTCTTTACATTTAGGTAACCAGGTATTCTTTCAGTTTCATAGATTTACACGTTTAATTCTTTCCTCAATTAAGGATGTTTTCCTCTATTACACCCTTGAATAGACTCTTTATCTCCCCTCCATTCTCCAGCCCAAGGAGCCATCAAAAAAGTTGTGGGTCTCACTGATTGTAGCACTTGTAGCAACAGATAAGAAGGATACAGGTCTAGTGGTGCAATCGATTATCCTTTGAACAGCAGAATCTAGTATAGATTTTAATAGTGGTTTGCTGTACAGGACAATGGTAGTAAGGCTGTTGCTTTAGCCAGGAAACTATGGAATAAGTGAAGAGTTTATATAAAGGTACACACCCTTGAAGAAGGGGAAAGTGGCAGGCTCCCTTGGCTGACAATGAGATGTTGGTAAGTGCCCAGATATTGCTGACACATGGTGGTTGGAGGCTGGTTCCTATGATAGAATGTATAAGGGGGCTGTCTGACTCTCACTACCAGTGGCTGGGGACTGGGATACCTGATGAGAGTTTGGGTTCTCATGGCTAATGACTGGATGCCAGAGTTGATCTGGTTCTCATTCTTGTAACTGTTGGCTGTGAGTCAATGTCTTGTGACTGGTAATTGGGAGCTGGAAGTGAAAATGTTGGTGGTAAAGCTCTTGGGGTGACTGAAAGCTGAGTTAGAGCTGCCCTTCTATGGATTTTGTTCCTTATGCACACTGCATCCTTCTATCTTATATTCAAGAGTCATATTGTCTTTGTTCTGATGCACTAGAACTTAGAGTATAAGAAAGAGGTGAGCCTCCGCCTTCCCTCTACTGCGAAATTTCCCAAGTCTTAATTTTATCTTAAATTAAAATGTAGGGAAATGAGAATAGTATTTGTCATTTACCCCCAAAATGAAATGATTATTTGTCTGTACACTTTCATTTTCCCCCAAAATGAAATGATTATTTGTCTGTACACTTACATTTGCTACATTTTTCTTAATTGATAGAAATGCTTAAAATATAAAGAGCAAATATTTTAAATCAAGCTATTCAGAAATATGAACCCACATTATCGAGTACCATTTTGTTGACATAATTGATACATCACACAAAGTAAAGTGTTAAAACCATAGTGTGCTCGTGCCTAATGAAGCAATGAAGTCATATCTCAAGTGACATTTGCATGTGAAATAAAAATGAGTTGAGACCAAAATAATTCATTGAAAGAACAGTGAAAAGAAAAATTATAAGAGCAAATAAATAAATGTTCAACTATTCACATACAAAACTAAGAATTTTACTGACCTTTTATTAATATTTGTCACTTGAGTGTGTTTAGGGTCCCTGGACACAGTCCCAATATAAGTTTAAGTTGAGACTTCTCCACACCAAAAGCAATTCTCAGACATCTGCAGGGTATCTGAGAATTGAACTCATTTGTGCTCAATTTTAATACAATCTACCTGCAAATAGTGTCCGATTCTGAAGGTTAAGGATTTAATCTTTCAAGATTGCCCCCTAAGTCAGAAAAAGCAAGTCATAAATCCTGGCTATCTGTGATTCTGACCAGCTGGCTCTAAACTAGAGGTTCTGATCAAGTGTGATTAATTTACTAGTACTACTCACTGGAGTCAATAAACTTACTCGTTAGATCACTATTACACAGTATATTAATAAGGTGAGACCTGGAAAAAGCCTTAGTAATCCCATGACTTCTCCAGGCCATAAATTTGCCAGGTCTCAATATGTTCAGCAACCTGGAGCTCTCTGAAGCCACTCCTTGGGCTTTTATGAGGGCTTCCTCACTTAGGACTCACTGAATAAATCCTTGGCCATTGGAAATATATTTAACCTGCAACCTCCCTCTTATCCCATAAGTCTGGGGCAAGTACAAGTACCAGCCATCTAATTGCATGATTTGTTCTCCAGGAAAACAAGGCCCCCATTTATAGATGCTTCCTGTAGATGCTTCATTCACCTAGCAAGAGACACTTTTAACATTTTCACACTTAGGTGTTTCCAAGTCTTCCTGGGAGCTGAAAGTTAGGAAATGTGGATGAAGAGCAAATATATATAAGAAAAAAAAATGTTGATCAGCTGAAAGACTGAATATATATTTCTTATAAATTATTATATCTCATTGTGCACATATCCATCAAACATAGGGATTGGCCTTCTATTTATATTTTTTAAATTTTATCATTGTGTTGGGATAATGTTGGTTTACAGCACTGTATGTGTTTTAGGAGTGTAGATTCATATCTCCTTGGATGTATGTTATGCACCACACATACCACTAAAGAACCTGTAATCTCCCAGCATAGTCCATTGGTGTCCTTCCCCCTTTACTCCCTACCATCTACCTTCTTAATCTGATACACTCCAATTTGTAGTCAGATTTCTACGGTGTTTGGTTTAGTTTTGTATGTTCCTTTGTTCGGTGTCTTTCTTTTCAATATGAGTGAAATTGTCTGAACAACTGCCTTTATTCTATGATTTATTTAGTTTAACATATTACCTCTAGTACCATCCTTGTTGTCATAACAAGATTTTGTCTTTTTTTTTTTTCCCCTAATAGCTGAAAATTATCCCATTGTGTGTTATATACCAACTACATCTTCCTAATCCACTCATTTCTCATTTGGGCACTTAGACTATTTTCATACTTTGTCATTATAAATGGTGCTACAATAAATAAAGGAATTCATTTAGCACATAAAAATTTGTCTTTTTATTTGTATTTTCTTTTGTATTCTTCACATGGATACCATGGAAAGGAACTGCTGGACATATGGAAAATCTATTTTAAAAATTTTGAAGTTATTGCCATATTGTTTTCCATTAGAGACTGGGCAAGCCTACATTCCCACAAAAAGTGTACAAGTGCCCCTTTATTTTCACATCCTCACCAATACATGTTTCTGGTTTTTTTGCTATGGTCAATTCTCATGAATATGAGTTGGCAACTTGTGGTTTTTATATACATTTCCTTGATGATAAGTATTTTTTTCTTGTGCCTTTGCTATCTGCAAGTCTTCTTTGGATAAGTTTCTATTTTGCTTTCCTCCCCTACTTTTTATTGGGTTATGTGTTTGTTTCTTGTTCAGTTGTATGTGATAGTTGAAGATATTGGTTAGTATCCTCTCATCAAATATATCATGTGCTAATATTTGCTCCCATAATGTGTTGTGTCTTTGTGTTTTGATCATAGCTCCTTTCACTTTGTAGAATTGTTTCCCCCTTCTTATGTATTTGAAAAAGATATTCATTCCCCTCTCTTTGTCTTTCTTTCTTTCTCTTTCTCTTTCTTTCTCTCTCTTTCTTTCTCCTTCTTTCTCTTTCTTTCTCTTTCTCTTTCTCCTCTGGAATGACCATTATCCTTATGTTGTATTTCTGAATGGATTTGGGAAGTGCTAAATGTGTTCTTTCTCTTTCTTCTCCTTTTCCTTCTTTTCTTCATATCATTTGTCACTCTTCTTTCACTTGGCCTTTTGCGTAATACTGTCTTTCATGTCACTGATTTGATCTTCCATTTATTTTATTCTGCTTCCACTGCTTTCTTAATTCTTTTTTTAAAATGTAATTATTAGGCCTCTCTGGTAGTGCCAGGGGTTAAAATGCAACCTATGAAGCAATCCGCAAACACTGCAGGATGAGTTCGATCCCTGGCCAGGGAGATACCCACATGGTGCTGCTGACCTCTCCTGACGTGCCTGCTGCTCCTTTCAGCAGTGTATTTAAGTCAATCTGCCTGTTCTGTTCCCTGTTCTGTCTCTGGTGAATCCACTCACTCCCCACATCTCTGGCCTGTCTCCTGTCTGTTTTTTTAATAATCTTCAATTTATAATTTTTGTTTATTAATTTTATTTCTGAGGTCATGCCTTTGTCTTCTCTAAATGTTGTTATATCTCTAGATTAGCTTTTCTGAGTTGTCTTATATTACTCTGAATCGACTTTTTGCTTTTTCTTCTATATCTGATTTTCTGTAGGTGTGGAAATTGTGAATTCTCTATTTGATAAGGAGATGTAATCTTCCAAGTCTATGTGGTTGGATTCTGGAGTGTTATTCCCTCCTTTTGATCTCATATTCTGTTGAAGTCTCAAGGTGCCATGTGATATATATATATATATATATATATATATATATATATATATATAGTCAGCTCATTTTCTTCTTTAAATTTTCTACTTTTTAAAAATTTTTGTAGTAGTTGAACTACTGTCATTTTTCCTGAGGCAGCAATTTGACTTTATATGATTTCATATTTTACTTTTCTTTTACCTTGAGTGGTTTCCATACATACTGAGTTCTGTTTTTAAGTTGCTGTTTCAGCAGAATAGAGGAAGGGCTGGAGGGAATCTAGTCAGTGTTTTGAATGTACAAGGGTGGGATCTTGATGTGTTTATGTTATACCACTGATTTTTTTTTTTTCCACTCTAGGGTTCCAGATGTGAGATTTTGCACTCTGTGTACCATAAGTGATATTCATGAAGTCAGTATCAGTCCAAACAAAGGGAAAAGGGAGGTGCAGTCTAGAGTGCCTTTTCTATTATTTTTCTTGCTAAGGAGTAAGCCTGTGTGCAACACCTCAACTACTCTATATGGGTTTCCACTCATGCAAGGGTATGCACATCACATAGTTTCTTCTTCTGCCTTCCCTCTGAATCCTGGCTGAGCTGAGGCCTTGCTGTCTTTTTTTGTAATTGATGTGTTAGCATTTAGTGTTCTTAGTCCTTGAGTGGTCTAAGAGCTATTGTGAATATGGGTGGGAGGGTTGGATCTTATCTAGGGTTTCAGATCTGAGACTCTGAAGTATTTGTATTGTCAGTGTACTAAAGAGTTCATTACTAGTCCTGACTGATGGGGGAGATGGAGTGTAATACAGAGCAAAATCCATGTGTATTCAGAACCAGCCTGAGTAGCACACCCCAGCTCCTCTACATCTGTTTCCCCCAAGTCACAGGTTTGTGTCTCTAGACCATTTAACTCACCCCTCCCCAGGGTCCCTGGGACAGCAGCTCTGGAATCTATGTCCTCTACCCCAGACCTCAACCTCTGTGCATTTCTATCCACCCACCTCCCATTCAGTCCTCCCAAAGGGACTGTTTCAATATTACCCCAAGCCATGGGACGATCTGGTTGTTATATCTTTCTGATTAACATTCAGATATCCGTTTAGCCTTACTATCTTGGTGAGGTATTCCTGGGTCAACAAGCAGAGTTTCAATAAGTCCAGTAACAGCATGTAATATGTACGATAAACAGGTGGGATAGCCAGAACAGAAGACCCTCATTGAGGTTCTAAGACAGTATCCAGAGATATGCAGCACCCTTAGTCTCAGAGTGTAGGGCAAGCCCTCATAAAAAACGGAAAACTTGGCAACAGAACTTATTAATAACTTTTTTCTCTCCTTTTCTCTCCTTTCCTTTACTTACTTTTAATTTTTATCTTTTAAATTGTCCCCACTATTTCTTTTTTGTTTGTTTCATAAACATGTTGCAGATGGGCTTCTCCAGTGGAACAGGAGTTAAACTGTTAGCACTATCAGACATGTGGCATGAGTTTGATCCCCGACCAGGGAGCAAACCCACATGGTGCAGCAGACCTCTCCTGTCTTGCCCGCTACTCCCCTCAGCAGTGTATTTCAGTAGATCTGCCTGTTCTGCTTCCCATTCTGTCTCTGGTGAATCCCTTCAGCCCCAGTACTCCTGGTCTACACCCATTTATTGTATGCATAAAAAATTTAAAAAATAAACTTTTTTAAATATAAAAACATATTACAGGGCCTCCCCGATGGCACAGCGGTTGAGCGCTGGGTTGAGAAGCTGCCTGCGACGTCTGCGGCGCCGGTTCGACCCCCGGCTGCTCCCCGGACACCGGAGGAGGGTCCCACCTGGCGCGCAGACCTCTCCTGCCGCCCGCTGCTCCCCTCAGCAGTGTACTTCGGTCCTTCTGCCTGCTCTGCTCCCCGCTCTGGCTCTGGTGAATTCTCTCACCCTCCCGCGCTTCTGACTGTACCCAGTGCATGTATAAACAAACAAACAAACATATAAATAAATAAATAAAACATGCCTCTACTAAAAAAAAAAAAAAAAATTACAGAGTTTTGGAATTACCTCATATTAACTTTGCTTCTCTACTTAGATGCCATAATTTTCTAAGAGACTTCTTCAGAAAATTCCTCCATTCATGTTCATTTATTTATTTACTATGTATCAATAAACGTGAGTCTGTATAATAAAATTAACAAAAAGTGAGTTTAATCTAAATTTTCAATATTTAGATAGGTTTATTAAGAAGGGAGAAAGAAAAAGAGAAGCACCTGCATGGTCACAGGCAAGCAGGAGAGCCACAGGATTTCACCCTCTAATGTAGTCTATCCATGAAAAGTAGCATCAAATTATCTGGATGTAAGTCACTAGGCCACCCTATACTCAAGTGTACAAAATTATGGGAGTGTAAATACTGGAAAGTAACGATTGGTAGGGGACTCATAAAGTCTGCTTTACAGAAAGCCTATCTTTTCATGATATCTTGTGAACAGCAAATTCACAGGCAACAAATTATAAGGGATGAAAATGATCTAAAGACATGAGATTAATTCAGTAAACATGTGCTTAGAAAACAATTTAACCAATAAGTTTTCTCTCAGAGCACTAAATAAATGAAGTCAACATTTCTGTTTATACAATTACTAAAGCACTGGAAGAGCTCCTTTTGTTACAGTTTAGTAGAATTTAAATGTAAGGGCAGTGTATATGAGTGTTTAATCTTTAATGCATATATAATTTTTTAAAGTTGTTTTTCCCCAAAGGCACATTTTTTTAAATATTTATTTATTTATTTGTTTGTTTGTTTATTTATTTATTTATGCAAGCACTGGGTACAGTCAGAAGTGCAAAAGGGTGAGAGAACTCACCAGAGCCAGAGCAGGGAACAGAATAAGCATACTGACGAAATACACTGCTGAGAGGAGCAGCAGGCATAGCAGGAGAGGTCTGCACACGATGTGGGACCCTCGCCGGTGGCCAGGGATTGAACCGGCACTGCAGAGGCTGCAGGCAGCTTCACAGCCCAGCACTCAACCGCTGTGCCACCAGGGGAGGCCCTTAATCTTTAATATTAAATGAGAAGCTTCAATGATATTCTGATTTTTTTCCAGTTAAAAATATGTGTTTGACTTGAAAATATCATTGCAAATAAACTAAATATCAATTTTAGAAATATTAGAAATTCATAATATTGTGCTTTAATAGTATATTTCCCTATATAATAGAATGCTTCTTTTCATTTCTACATTTTTTTAAAGATTTCTTTATTTAGGCATACAAGAACTGGGGTACAGAACAGAGGTGTGGGGGGTGAGAGGATTCACCAGAAACAGAGTGGGGAACAGAACAGGAGGAATGACTGAAATACACTGCTGAGGGGAGTAGCAGGCAGTTAAAGAGAGGTCTGCTATGCCATGTGGGTTGCTCCCTGGTCAGCTGGGGATAAAACTCATGCTGCACTGGCTGCGGATAGTGTCATAGGCTGCATCTTAACCCCTTGCACCACCAGGGAGGTCCAATATACAACTTTTTTTTTTTTTTGTCTTTCAGTCTGAATTTATTTATTTATAAGATTTATTTATTTATTTATACAAGCACTGGGTACAGTCAGAAGCGCGGGAGGGTGAGAGAATTCACCAGAGCCAGATGGGAGAACAGAGCAGAGTGAATAAGTACACTGCTGAGGGGAGCAGCGGGTGGCAGGAGAGGTCTGAGTGCCATGTGGGACCCTCGTCCAGTGGCCGGGGATCGAACTGTCGCTGCAGAGGCTGTGGGCAGCTTCGCAGCCCAGTGCTCAATCGCTGCGCCACCAGGGGAGGCCCTCAGTCTATATTTATAAGGTTATGTTTCTTTCTTTCTTCTTTCTTTTTTTTTTTTTTTTTGGTAAAGATTTATTTAGTCATGCATACAAGAACTGGAGTACAGACCAGAGGTTTGGAGGGTGAGAGGATTACCAGAGACAAGTGGGGAACAGAACAGGCAGATTGAAATACACTGCTGAGGGGAGCAGCAGGCAAGACAGGAGAGGTCTGCTGCATCATGTGGGTTGATCCCTGGCTGGCCAAGGGATCAAATTCTTGCTGCAGTGGTTGCCAAGAGCTTCATAGTTTGCTCCCTAACCCCTTGTGCCACCAGGGAAGCCTATTTAGAAGGTTTTCACTCATATGCTACATATACACTTGTTAGTCATTTTTGTTAAAATGTTATCTTTCCATTGCACTTATACATAGTATTTTCCTTATGTTAACCATTTAATTACCACTGATCTATAGGAAAGCAATTGATTTTATTCAATGTTATACAGTATTAATATATAATAAGTATTGGATTATTATTATATTATTTATGGCTTGAAAGCATAAATGCTATTTTCCCTGAAGACTCATGTTTTTTTTTTTTAAGATTCATTCATTTATTTACGCACAAAAGAATTGGGGTGTAGGGCAGAGGTCCAGGGGCATGAGAGGATTAACCAGAGACAGAATGGGGAGAATGGGGAGCAGAACAGGCAAATCAACTGGAATAAACTGTGAGGGGAGCAGCGGGAGAGACAGGAAAGCTCTGCTGTGCTATATGTGGGTTAACTCCTTGGCCAGGGATTGATCTCAGGTCACAGTGGTGACAGCATGGTAACAATGAGACTTAACCTAAACCACTAGAGAGGCCTAGATTCAAGCTTATTAAAACTGATTTTTTTCTTGTATTAGAACTTTAAATTAAAAGAAACATTTGTGATTTTTTTTTAATTGTTATAGAAGTTATGCCTCAGATTCAATGTGGAAGATTCTACTTATTAATAACTTATTTAGCAAATAATACTTGAAAGCATTTTATCACTTTGTTAAATAAAATATGTTTAATATTGTTCACATAAGTATTCAAGTAATTCTTATCCCTATTCTCCAACACTCTTCTGTAATCCTAAGATCATCTGTCAAAACACACAGGCAAATGAACGTGCTTCCAAACAAGATCTAGGAAGTAAATAGTAGTACAATTTAATTCTTGATAGTATGCTACCAAGAGAGATATTGATTTATATTCTTGTTAATTTTTAAACTAATTTTATTTTGAAACTCAGAGTAAAAAGTAGGATGTTATTAACTTTGGGAAACAAAAAATTAGATCCTCCTACTTAAACTACCATTTTAACAGACTCTATCTTCTTAAGATCTGATTATAACATTTAATTGTATGTGATTCTATGTATATATATTCTTACTTCCCATACTAAATCCTATTATCTTTTGTTAGCTGAACAGCAAAGTTTCATGAAAAATATCCTGCACACAATTGGTAAAAAATGGCTCAGTAAAAAATGGTGGAAAGACTGAAATATTTATAATACAATGATTTTGTGTTATTGAAGTGATGACTTTTTAAATTTTAAGTTTCAGTTTAGGGGTCTCCCTGTAGGTGCAAGGGGTTAAGATGCAACCTATGAAGCTATTCACAGCCACTGCAGCACAAATTCGATCTCCTGCAAGGGAAATTACACATGGTGCAGCAGACCTCTCCTGACTCTCCCACTACAACCCTCAGCAGTGTATTTCAGTAGATCTGCCTGTTCTGCTCCCCACTCTGTCTCTGGTGACTCCTCTCACCTCCCACACTCTGGCCTGTACCTGTATACATAAATAAATAAATCTTTAAAAAATAAAAAAAATGAAGTTTCAGTTTAGTTTCAGTTTAGACCCACACTATGTTTTTATTTATTTATTTTTTTTTAAATAGAGGCATGTTTTTATTTATTTATTTGTTTGTTTGTTTTGTTTACACATGCACTGGGTACAGTCAGAAGCGCGGGAGGGTGAGAGAATTCACCAGAGCTAGAGGGGGGAGCAGAGCAGGCAGAAGGACAGAAGGACACTGCTGAGGGGAGCAGCGGGCGGCAGGAGAGGTCTGCGCGCCATGTGGGACCCTCCTCCTGTGGCCGGGGAGCAGCCGGGGATCGAACCAGCGCCGCAGAGGCCGCGGGCAGCTTCGCAACCCAGCGCTCAACCACTGCGCCACCCGGGAGGCCCCACACTATGTTTTTAAACTAGAAAATTATATTATTCTTTTTATTCCATGAGCCACATCTTTAATAACACATTTCTGGCTTGGTAAATAGAATTCGATTTTCACATGAATTAGCTCTTTTTTATTTTGTTGTTGTAGCTGTTTGTTAGTTTTTTTTTTTTTTAAGATTTATTTATTTATGCATACAAGAGCTGGGGCACAGAGATGCGGGGGGTGAGAGGACTCACCAGAGACAGAGTGGGGAACAGGAACAGAACAGGCAGATTGACTGAAATACACTGCTGAAGGGAGCAGCAGGCGAGACAGGAGAGGCCTGCTTCGCCATGTGGGTTGCTCCCTGGTGGGCCAGGGATCGAACATTTGCTGCAGAGGCTTCCAATTGCTTCATAGTTTGGTGCTTAACCCCTTGCACCACCAGAGAAAGAAGCCCTGTAAGTTTATTATCAATGGTATAAACATATTAGCTTTGAATACACTTATTCTTCCTGATTCACTCACATTATGTTGATGCAATTTAGCAAGTACAAATTTTCATAAAAATAAACAAAAAGAACTGAGAGGTCTAAAACGCACTCATTTATAATGACATCTTTTTTTTTTAATTCATCAAGATTTTTTTTTTTAAGATTTAACTTATTAAAGAACTGGGGTGTAGGCCAGAGGTGTGGGGATGAGAGGATTCACCAGAGAAAGATTGGGGAGCAGAAAAGGCAGACTGAAATGCACTGCTAAGGTGATCAACAGGTGAGAAATGAGAAGTCTGCTGCGCCACATGGTTTAGCTCCCTCTCTGGGGATCAAACTCATGACACAGTGGATGGTGATTGCTTGATAGCTATGAGACTTTAATCCCTGAGCCGCCAGGGAGACCCAGATTTATTTATCTATATTTTAGCTCACAATATTCTGTGTTAGAAAATATAATCCAAGCAGTTGCTTTGCTTCTTTTTTATGTATTTTATTTTTTATTTAATTAATATTTTATTTGATATAATTCTTAAATCATTTTTCATTTTTGCACAATGCATGTATTTTCATTTTGTTTATATACCCCATACAATTGCACCCCCACCTTATTTTGACCCTAGTCTATCCTCTTCCCTTCCTTCCCCACCCACAGTAGTGTGTCTCTGGTTTAGAGTTGCTTGTTCATTTTGATTTTCACTTTGTATTAATTAGTCTTTCTCCTGGTCCCTTATTTAGGTTTTTAAATTCCTGCTATGAGTGAGACCATCCGGTAGTTTTCTTTTTCTTTCTGGCTTATTTCGCTGAGCATGATCCCTTCCAGCGCCATCCATGTTGCTGCAAACTGCATGTGTTTATCTTTTTTGATTGCTGAGTAATATTCCATTGTGTATATGTACCACATCTTCTTGATCCAGTCATCTATTTTTGGGAATTTGGGTTGTTTCCATAGCTTAGCTATTATAAATAGTGCTGCTATAAACATAGGGATGCAGGTGCCCTTTGGAATTAATGTTTCTGTGTCCTTTGGGTAAATATCTAGGAGTGGGATTGCTGGATCATATGGAAGCTCTATTTTTAGTAGATCAAGAAATCTTTACCCAACTGTCCATAGTGGTTGGACCAGTTAGCACTCCCACCAGCAATGCAGGAGAGTTCCTTTTCTCAACTAACTCGCCAACATTTGTTGTTGCTAGTTTTTATAATATGTACCATTCTCACTGTTGTAAAAAGGTATCTCATTGTAGTTTTGATTTGCATTTCCCTGATTACAAGTGATGTTGAACATTTTTTCATATGCCTGTTGGCCATTTGCATTTCCTCTTTGGAAAAGTTTCTTTTTAACCCATCTGCCCATTTTTTGACTGGATTATGTTCTTTGTTTTTGTTGAGTCTCATCAGCTCTTTGTAGATTTTTGTGATCAGTCCTTTATCATTAGTGTTGTGTGCAAAAATTTTCTCCCAGTCAGTGGGGTTTCTCTTTGTTTTGGTTATTGTCTCTTTTGCTGTGCAGAAGCTCTTTAATTTGATGTAGTTCCATCTGTTTATCTTTGCCTTCACTGTCACTGCTTTGGGAGATGTGTCTCTAAAGATGTCTTTGAGGTGCATGTCATGTAGTGTTTTGCCTATACTTTCCTTCTATGTATTTTATCATTTCAGGTCTTATGTGTGGTTCTTTAATCCATTTTGAGTTGTTTCTTGTGCATGGTGTGAGGAAGTAGTCAAGCTTCATACATTTGCATGTAGCAACCCAGTTTTTCCAGCACCATTTTGAACAAACTTTCTTTGCGCCAGTGCATATTCTTTGCTCCTTTGTCAAATAATAGTTGACCATATATCTGTGGGTTTGTTTCTGGATTTTCTAATCGGTTCTATTGGTCCGTGTGTCTGGTCTTGTACCAATACCGTGCAGTTTTGATGATTATGGCTTTGTAGTAGAGTTTGAAATCTTGGCGTGTAATGCCTACATTCCCTTCTTCTTCCTTTTTTTTTTTTTTTTCAAGAGAGCTTCGGCTATTCGGGGCTTTTAGTGATTCCATATGAATTTCATCAATATTTTTTCTATTTCTTTGAAGAATGTCATTGAAATTTTTATTGGAATAGTATTGAATCTTTATATTGCTTTCGGTAGGAAGGACATTTTCATGATTTTAATTCTTCCTATCCATGAGCAAGGGATATCTTTCCATTTCTTTGTGTCTTCTTTTATTTCTTTTAACATTATTTTATAGTTTTCTTTGTATAGGTCCTTTACCTCTTTTGTTAGATTTATTCACAGGTATTTTTTTTTTCTTTTTTCTGTTTGTTTCAATAATAAAAGTTTTTTTTTTATTTCTTCTTCTTCAGATTTATTGTTTGTGTTTAGGAAGGCTACTGATTTTTGTGTGTTGATTTTGTATCCAGCCACTTTACTAAACTGATTGATTAGTTTAATTAGTTTTTTTGTAGAGTTTTTGGGTTCTCTATGTATATTATCATATCATCTGCGAATAGTGATAATTTAACTTTTTCTTTTCCTATTTGGATTTTTTTTTTTTTATATCTCTTGTCTTATTGCTCTGGCTAAGACTTCCAGTATTATATTGAAAAGCAGTGATGCGAGTGGACATCCTTGTCTTATTCCAGATTTAATGGAAATGCTTTCAGCTTTTTGACATTGAGAATGATACTGGCTATGGGCTTGTCATATATGGCCTTTATGATGTTGAGGTATGTTCCTTGTATCCCAATAATTTCAAAGGCTTTTATCATGAATGGGCTTTTGTACTTTGTGAAAGCTTTCTCAGAATCTATTGATATTATCATATGGTTTTTATATTTCCTTTTGTTGATGTGTTAGATAACATTGATTGATTTCTGGATGTTGAACCATCCTTGTGTCCCTGGAATAAATCCTACTTGGTCATGGTGAATTATCTTATGGATACATTGTTGGATTCTGATAGTTCAAATTTTATTGAGGATTTTTGTATCTGCATTTATTAGAGAGATTGGCCTGTAGTTTTCTTTTTTGTGTTTTCCTGTTTGGTTTTTTATTAGTACAATGTTGGCTTCATAGAACGTGTTTGGTATTATCCCTTCCTTCTCAATTTTTTGAAAGAGTTTGTGAAGGATAGGTACTAATTCTTCTCTGAATGTTTGGTAGAATTCATTTGTAAATCCATCAGGTCCTGTGCTTTCGTTTTTGGGGAGATTTTTGATTACAATTTCAATTTTGCTGTATGTAATTGGTCTGTTTAGGTGTTATATTTCTTGTTTATATAGCTTTGGGTGATTGTAGAGTTGTAGGAATTTGTCCATCTTTCTAGATTGTTGAACTTGTTTGCATATAACTGTTCATAGTAGTTTCCTATTATTCTTTTGATTTCTGCAATGTCTGTTGTGATTTCTCCTCTTTCATTTGTGATCCTGTTCATTTGTGCTTTCTCCCGTTTTTCCTTTGTGAGCCTGGCAAGGGGTTTGTCTATTTTATTTATTTTTTTGAAGACCAGGATTTTGCTTTCATTGATCTTTTGGATTTTTTTTTAGTTTCGATTTCATTTATTTCTGCTTTGATTTTTATTATTTATTTTCTTCTTCTGCCATTGGTTTTTTTTTTTTGTTGTTGTTGTTGTTGTTGTTCTTTTCCTAGTCTTTTGAACTTTGAAATTAGATTATTTCTTTGAGATCTTTTCTGTTTCTTGATGTGAACCTCTATTGCTATACATTTCCCTCTTATTACTGCTTTTGCTGCATCCCATATATTTAGGAAATTGTTGTTCTCCTTGTTATTCAACTCAAAGTATTTTTTAATTTCTTCTTTGTTCACCTCATTATTCCAGTGGTCTTTCAGTAGTGTGGGTTTCAATCGCCATGAGGTTGGATAGTTCCTTGCCCTCTTTTTATGGTTTATTTCTAGTTTGATGCCTTCATGGTCAGAGAATATGATTGGTATGATTTCAATCTTGGTGTATCTGTTGATGTTTGTCTTGTGTCCCAGTATGTGATGGATCCAGGAGAATGATCCATGTGTGCTTGAGAAAAATGCATACTCAGATTTTTTTGGGGTTTAGTGTTCTATGGATGTTTGTGATGCCCATGAGCTCTAGATTCTTATTTAGAGCTTTAGTGTCCTTACTTATTTTTTGTCTTGTTGATCTATCCATCATTGATAGTGGAGTGTTGAAGTCTCCTACTACAGATGTGTTTTCTCTGATGTCTGTTTTCAGAGATGATAATAGTTGTCTGATATAGTTTTGTGCTCCTTCATTTGGTGAGTATATGTTAATGAGTGTTATTTCTTCGTGAAGTATTGTCCCCTTGATCATAATGTAGTGACCGTAGGGGTCTCTTTTTACCTTTTTGAGTTTGAAATCTGTTTTATCAATATAGCTGTCCCTGCCTTCTTTTTTGGTCCATTTGCTTGTAGGATTGTTTTCTATCCTTTAACTTTGAGTCTATTTTTATCTTTTGTAGTTAAATGTGTTTCCTGCTGACAGCAAAAGGTTGGGTTTTGTTTCTTAATCCAGACAATGATCTGTGTCTTTTTATTGAAGAGTTAATCCATTTACATTTTGAGTTAATATTGATGTTAGCATCTGTATTTGCCATTGTGTTTGTCTTTCCTCTTATTTTTTTAAAATACCTCTTTTTTTAAAAAAAAAGATTTATTTTTATTTATTTATTTATTTATTTATACAAGCACTGTGTACAGTCAGAAGTACAGGAGAGTGAGAGAATTCACCAGAGCCAGAGTAGGGAACAGAACAGGCAGACCAATGAAATACACTTCTAAGGGGAGCAGCAGGCAGCAGGAGAGGTCTGCGCAACATGTGTGTCCCTTGCCCAGTGGTCGGGGATCGAAGGAGCGCTGCAGAAGCTGCGGGCAGCTTTGCAACCCAGCATTCAACAGCTGCACCCCAGGGGAGGCCCTTGTATGTCTATTTTTAGCTCCTTCATATTTGGGAAGTTCTCTTAAATTATTTTTTGAATAGTTTCTCTGTTCCTAGGTCTCTATCTTCTCCTTCTGGGATTCCTATAACTCTTATATTTCCTTTCCTCGTGGAGTCAGATAGTTCCCGAAGTCTTTCTTTGTTCTTTTTCCTTCGTGCTTCTCTTTCCTTTTCTGTTTTGGTTCTTTTTATTTCTGTGTCTTCAAGAGTGCTTATTCGTTCTTTCATTCCATCTATTCTGCTTTCACTGCTTTTCCCAGATTTCTTTAGCTCCTCCATTTGATCTCCTGCATTTCTTTTTACTCCCTCTTTAGGGACTCAATTTTATTCTTCTGATCGTTGATTATTTTTCCCATATCATTTTTGACTTCCTTCAGTTTTTTAATCATGGCAATTTTAAATTCTCTTTCTGGAAGGCTCAGAATTTCTTCCAAGTCACTGTCATTGCAATCGGGTGGGTGGTTTTCTTTTGGTGTTGTGTATTTTTCCTGAGGAGTTGCTAGGTTGCATGTAGTTTTTCTTCTCCCTGCTGCCTGTTTTCTAATTTGTCCTATGCATTTGGACACTGTGTCACTGGTACTGGTTGGCATCGTTTTGGTGTGCTCTTTCTGGGATTTCTGAAACTTGTGGTCCAAACAAGTCAAATACTTTTAAGCCAGAAGTCCAGTGAGGCAGTGATACTTTGAGTATATTAATGGTCACTGTCACAGAATATCTCCTCCTTCTGTGTTTGTTTAATTCCAACGGTGTGTCTTGAAGTCCCACAGACTTCCCTGGAGGTGGGGCAGCTGGATTGTACTCTGGGCTCCAAATTGCTGGATCCCCCTCTGGGCTCCAACTCCCTGCCAGGGGGAACCAGGCTTGCGGGGGCATTGAGCTCACCTCTGGCTCTGTGGGGAGCCTTCTGCCATTTTCAAGAAGTCTTTATTGAAGGAAGGTTCCTGTCCTAAATGGCGAGTCAGAGACACACTTTCCTGCTTGCACAGTCTGCCCCAGCCTTGGATGCCCACTCCCCCTCGGGGCTGGGACTGCTAGACAGAAGGGGCCTGGCATGGGATTGCTTCCCAGATCACCTCTGACTCCATGGGGAGCTTTCTGCCGGTTTCAAGCAGACTTCATTGAAGGAAGTTCCCTGTTCTAAAATGGAGATTCAGAGATGCAGTTTCCTGCACACAAGTTCTGCCCCAGCTGTTTGTTTTACTTCTTATATACTTCTTTATGATATCACTAAAGTTAATAAATATTTTCAACTATTTAAAAGAAAATTCTAAATATTTATTTGTGAGTTGGGATATTTTGACATTATATCAATATTTTGCCCTTATTCTAATTTGACCTATTTAATTAATGTATAAAATTATTTCTATAAATGAGTCTTTATCTAATAGCTATTTAACTTCATGTAAAAATGTGGCTACTGTTAGAAATAAAATCATTCAAAATATAGCTGAGTCAAAATGAAAAGCATACTGTATATGCAGATATAATCTTTACTTAAATTGAAGCTATATTTAAATATAGTAACTAAAGAATAGTAGACATTTCTATTTGAACTTTGGTTAAATTAATTACAACCTTTCTTTCTATGGGTCCCATGGACCCTGGAAGTTATTTACCAAGGTTGTGAGGAGATGTCATTTTAAAGATCTTTGAAAAGAATAGCTCTTGTCAGAAACATTTTGAAATGTGTATTTATGTTTAAAAAAGCCAACTCTCCCATTTTCTACCTATTGATTGAATATTGAATCCTTGCTTTTTGTGAAGTAGGTGGCAATATTGTGAATATCTTAAACAGTATAAAGAGAGGCATAATGGGGTTGGAGGGCATTGCACAAAGCTGGAAATAAGATTTTAGTTGCACCATGTGACACAAGTTGTTGGTGATTTCTAGGAAGCAGAATTTCATAGCTTTCAGATTTTTTTAATCAGGTGCACAAGGCTTAACTTCTTGATTTGCCATACATTAGCAGCAGTACTGCATATGGCTGTTTATTAATGTATCTGTGTCCTTTCTTTTATGCAAGTTAAAAACTGTATCACATCTAATAATTCTAAATATAAACATAGTATGTTTGATATATCCTGATTATGCATCAAGAACCATATTGAATCATTTAATTGATTATGATGAGTCTAATGATGTAGATAAAAATTAATGTGATTTGCTGCTACAGATTTTTTCCATAGAGAGTAAACACAAGAAATTTTTATTTTTTTATTATTTTTATAAAGATTTATTTATTTATTTATACAAGAATCGGGGTACAGGCCAGAGGTGCAGGAGACTGAGAGGATTCACCAGAGACAGAGCAGGGAACAGAACAGGTAGACTGATGAAATACTTTGCTGAGGGGAGCAGCGGGTAAGTCAGGAGAGGTCTGCTGCACCATGTGGGCCCCTTGCCGGCCAGCCAGGATCTAATTGGCACTGCAGAGGCTGTGGACAGCTTCACAGTGCAGCGCTCATACACCTGTGCCACCAGGGGAGGCCCTACAATAAATTTTTAGAGGGTGTTCCATGTTTCTTCTTATGGTAGTCAGCCCTTTGAGAAGTACATGCCAAAATAAGATTCAATGTACAAATATTATATTAAGGGAGCCAGACAGAATATAAATTGGAAAGAGTACTCAGAAGGCTAAGAAATTTGACAAACAGCATACAAACCTGAACCTGAGTGTAGGAGAGAGACTGCATTAATATATACAGAATGTCCAGTCAGATCCTTCTTAGTGCTCAGAGCAAAAATCAGAGAACTTCAGTGCTTTCGATAAATAGTGCTGCCATGTACAGTCACTGAGAAACAACCTGTAAAAAGTCTGACTGTGATGACTTTCAGAACACAACAGCTGAGACACTTGGTCAGTTGTGCTACTTGTTATTGGAGGATTACAAAACTCATTTCCTGTAATGACCTATACTTAGAAGAGGAGCAGATTCAAGTGGGCAAAGATTAACAACTTAGGGAAATGTTCAGGAGGGGTAGGAAACGTTCCTACCAATAATATCAATTTTAGATACCATAAAGTTATTGTGCTTGTTCATTTTGGACTCAATATTCAACTTACATGTTTGAGTCAAAGGCTATCCTGTTTCCAGTATATTACGTATCTTTACCAAAGAATCCCTTTATGTTATACTTTAGAAGTAATATCTTTTTTTGTTTTATAAATGTATTTCTTTTATCTTTGCTATTTGACTTCCACAAAGCCTATGAAATTGAAGGTAAATACAATACCCTTTGAGGAAACCCAGATGATGAGCATTGGAGGAATAAGTGCAAGATCTAAGACACCGAGTATGTGCCTTACCTTCAAGCTGTTGTTTCAAGTGACCCACTTTTTTAGTAGCTGCAATATTCCAGAAATGTGCACATATGACAAATATTATATTTTAAAGTTATCGTCAAAATAAAGTTTATATTTTCAGTTGAGATAGTGATGAGACAAAGGAGAAGGAAGATTCAAAGATAGTTTTCAAATCTGTGTGGCTAGAAGGATAAAAACCACACACACACACACACACAAGTTAAATAGTTCATATGATTAGTTCACTCTGCAGGGTCATTTTTTTAAGGTTTATTTTTATTTACTTATGCATACATAACTGATGTGTAGGTTAGAGGTGAAGGGGGTGAGAGGATTTACCACAGACAGAGTGGGAAGCAGAACAGGCAGATCTACTGAAATTCACTGCTGAAGGGAACAGCATGCGAGACAGGGGATGGAACTCATGCCACAGTGGCTGGTGATAACTTGATAGTGGGAGACTTAACCCCTGCACCACCAGGGAGACTCCTGTAGGGTCAACTTTTAATACCATTACTTAGAGGGAAATTTTATTGAAACCTGTGGGAACTAATCATTTTAAGTGCGTTTTTTATGATACAAACTGTGAACAGTTGTACAGATGAAATCTCAAGAATTATAGAGGCTGCTATTTCACATTTGAAAATGAGAATAATCAAATTCAATATGATCCTATTGTTATACAAATTTATCATTTCAGTAAATCTGATGTAATGTTGAAAATCATAAGAACAGCAGAGATATTCACAGTCTTACTAGACTCATAAGGGAAATAAATTCTATAAAATACAATCTTAGCTGTAAATTGATACATATTTACTAACACATGAAAAAATAGCCAGTAGTATAAAGATCATTTAAAAGATTTTTTGGTATCACCTTCCATTTCTTGTATTATTGTATGGAATAATAAATTTAGTTAGTGTCTTGTACCACCTTTAACCAACTCCTTCTCCATCATATTCTCCCATCCCTGAAGAAGACCCTCATAAACAGGCCTGAGCCACCCCCTTGATCTTTGCCCCTTTTCAGCAGGAAGTAGCCAAAGAAAGAACCTTAGCCCCTTTTCCTATCAACAAAAGGCTGGTAAGAGAGGTCCTTGCAGGAGGCCAGAATGCAAAAGCCAACCAGGAAGCCCACCTTGGGGGCAGGAATGAGGATACCTGCCTGGAGGACTCAGACAATGAACCTCCTCCCTCCCCCTAGGAGTCTCTTCTCAGACAAAGAACCTCTACCTGCTACCTGCCCCACAAACATTTTCGCTCACTACAACCCCCCCCCATAGGAACCCAACTTCCCACCTGACCCCTCCTTACCCTATAAAACCCTGCTTCCCCCTAACAACGTGTGCAGCTTCACTGACTCCCACCTTGGGTGTGTGAGGTCCACCCAGGGCACAATAAACTTTCCCTCCCTTTGAGAAATTTAGCCTGGCTCTCCTTTTCTTTACCGCATTGAACCTTTCAGTTAGGTTATCAAAAAGACTAGACACCATTTAAACATACCAGAGATATGCACATAGCTATTGCTGTATATGTAACAGGGTGGTCCGCAGGAAAAGGTGAGGTTCCATGCACCACCTAAGGAAGGGTAAAGCTGAAACTGGAGAGCAAACTGGAGAAGGAAGAGGAGATAAGGAGACCCAGAGGAGGCACATGGGGCAAAGAGACATGTAAAAAAACCTCAATTGCTTCTTAGTCTTGGACTGGTTGAACCTACGTGAGTGAGAGTCCTGTGGATAGCTAACAATGGCAGCTTTTATCTTGATTTAGATTGTGCTCCTTCTGCTCCAGCATGTCAAGATAAAAGCTGCTTGGTTAACATCCCACGGGTCTCTCACCCACACCTGTTTCAACCAGTCCAAGACCAAGAAGCAAGTGCAGATTTTTCACATGTCTCTTTGCTTTGTGTGCCTCTTCCAGGTCTCCTTCTTTCTCCAGTCTCCTCTCCAGCTTCCCCTTCTTCCTGCTCATTTATACTCTTACTTGGGTGGAACAGAGAACCTCCCCATTCCCTGGGGAGCACCCTGTTACATATAGACATTCTCATAAATACTGTTACCAAGCTAACAAATACAAGATTTGTAAATAATTGGTTTTGCATGTTCCATTATGGAAATAACAGAACAAAAGTAATTTGGGGAAATTTTAAACTTTCTCTTGAGGTTTCACAAATATGTTGTCCTTCTTCATCTTGAATTGTGTAAATTAAATAATAAAACACATAAACTCATACATTGCCTGATACTGTGGCTATTGTTGCCAGCTGATGAGACTTTATTGAGTAATAAATTATCAATATTATAGGGTATTTATAATGATGAATCACATTGTTATATAATTAGAGCAAGTATATTGTGATGATATATTAACTCAATCATTCAGTATCAGATATAAAAATGTTTTCTAAATTCTGATTCCATATGATTATTTTTAACTACACTATATATACCATATCATGAGGTTATACTATGAAAGCTCAGAAAAAAACTATTTTTATTTAATTCTTCTTTACAATTGAGAATGAAAAATTTGGGAAAACAAAGTTGAATTTAGTTCTGGTTTCAACATATTTCAGATGTATTTTGTACTAATTTTCTAAATCTTAATAATTATTGTAGAACTCAGTTTTACCACCTGTAAAGTGAAGGAAATGATGGTTTTTGGGGGGTGTTATTATAAGGATACAATGAGTTTATATGATTGGGAGGCTTTGTACAGCAAGATACAAAGGCATGGGCCTCCCCGGTGGCACTGCGGTTGAGCGCAGTGCTGTGAAGCTGTCCGCAGCCTTGGCTGTGCAGGTTGGATCCCTGCCAGCCAGCGAGAGTCCCACATGGCACACAGTACTCTCCTGTAATGCCCGCTGCTCCCCTCAGCAGTGTATTTCATCAGTCTGCCTGTTCTGTTCCCGACTTTGCCTCTGGTGAATCCTCTCACCATCCCGAGCATCTGGCCTGTACCCCGGTTCTTATATAAATAAATAAATAAATATTTAAAAAAAAGATACAAAGGCAACATTACTTTTTGTTTTGGGGCTATGGCATGGGTGTATAGCTGTTATAGAGCAACCCCGATATTAAACGGGTTCCTGGCTGTGGGTCCTCACCCGCGCGCTTTAAAGGGACTTATGAATACTCTACTACAGACACACGCAAAAGGTTACTAAAAGGTTTATTTACAAGAGAAAAGGAAATAAGGAAAATGTACAACTCAGGGAGAAAATAGGGAAATAAAGTCTTTAATGCGTCCTACCCGATTCGACGACCTGGAAACCCAAAGTCACTCTCAGAGCTGGCTGGACACTGCGAGCTGGCAGAGAGCCAAAAATGGGGGATCCCCAAAGCCCACGTGTCTGCCTTTTATATCCACCTGGCTGCTTAACCCCACCCTCAGGTCCCAGCCACCTTCCCTTTGGTGGTGATGGGATTTGGAGTTCCCAGTGTCTTTGGCTTTGACCTGGGGTGGGGGTGGAGTCCACAAAGCCTATATGGAATTAGCTTTGGGACATCCTTTTCCCCCTAACATAACTTGCTCTAAAGCTTACCTACAGTTTTTTTGAAGCATGGTGAACTGGGATAAGCAACCTGGAGACCTTAGTAACAACCTTTAACTCAGTTCCTGGTATGCAACTTAGTCCCTGATATGAATCTTATTTTTTTAATAAATCTTTTTTTTAAAGATTTATTTATTTTTATACAAGAGCTGGGGTACAGGCCAGAGGTGTAGGTGGGTGAGAGAATCCAGCAGAGACAGAGCAGGGGAGCAGCAGGTGCAACAGCAAAAGTCTGCTTTGTCGTGTGTGATTCTCGCCAGCAGGCCAGGATTGAACCCTCATTGCAGAGGAGAGGCTGCGAGCAGCTTCACAGCAAGGCCCTCAACCTGCTGTGCCACCAGGGAGGCCCCTGATATAAATCTTAGATCATATACCACCATGAGGCAGGATGGACCTGGGGGGTCCCATGACTACTGACCCTTTACTCACCCTTGGTATGCAACTATATGACTCGCCTATTGGTATGTAGCTGTGCCATATCTTACCATGTGTAGCTGCCAATTCAAACCCACCCAGGACCTTGTAGAAACTTAAAGTGTATATAAGCCCCTGACTTTCTACAAAGGGACATCAGCCTTGGGAGGCAAATCCACTGAGTCAGCACCGGTGTATTAAACCTGCTTTTTGGTAACCCTGGTGTCCATGTTTCTTTCCATTGTGCCATATAACAGTTTTACTCAAGTTAATTAACTTTATTGTGCTTCCTTTCTTCATCTAAAAAATGGAATTGCTATTTTTATGTGATTTAATTGAGAACACATTTGTAAATTTTTCAGAATAATCCCTGTTGAATGAAAGTGTTTTCTTAATACATCAATTTCTTCATGATTAGGCTTCAAATATATGTTAGCCTTTGTGATGGTTGGTTAATTTTATCTGATAACTTGACTAGGTGATGGGTCCCACATATTTGTTCAAACATTACACTATTAAATCAATAGAGTGAGTAAAACACACTGTTCTCATCCAATCAGTGGAAAGTTTAATAGAAAAAAAAATGTTGATCATAATCTGAATCAGAGGGGACCCCTCTTACCTGAATAGCTTTAAACTGAAACATGTTTTTGTTTTGTTTTGCTTTGTTCCTGGCTTGGGATTTAACTGAAACATGAACTCTTGAGTCTCAAGCCTTCAGAACAGTGAACCAGAACTACTTCTTCAGCACTCCAGCTTACTGACTGTAGATCAAGAAGATAACGCTCTCTCTCCCTCCCCATGTCTTTAAATCTATGTATTTGTATATGTGTATCTGTGTCCAAATCTATATATTTCCATATAGGGTAAATGGTTTTCAGGCTTTTCTGCCCTCTGGCCATTAGGATTCATGCCTAATGGTGGTCACCTGCATTCGGTACATTGTTATGTTCAGTTGTATTGCTTACTTCTGTGGACCATGGCTGCAGTATTTATATTTGACCAGAGAAGCAGAGGCAGGAGAGAACACAAAAAAATGAAAGGGAGAGAATACCAGAAAGAGTCCAATAAAGAGGGAAGATTTGCCCCAGGCTGGGAGGCCTGTTGGCCTCCTGCCCACCGCCATGCACCTGATTGCTGCACCATGTGTAAAATCTTAATAAAAGCCTGAGAAAGACACTGAGGTCTCCAGGACTCTGCTGGAGTCTGTCTGCTCCAATCATAGAAAACCTGGTCTGTGTCCTTCCAGGCACTGCATTCCACCTATATGTATCAGTATTTATATATGTATCTTATTTATTGATTGCATTTCTCTGGAGAACCTTAATATATATGCCTCCAGCAAATAAAATGATACACAAATATTTTGATTCACATACAATATTTCAGTAAGTTTGGAAATGTGAAAATAATGAATACAAAGTCTAAACTGAACATGCATTGTAGCAAGTTGGTATTAAATTTATATTTTCAAAGATTTTAGAATAAAATAATAGCTCCAAAAATAAATTAGCTGTTCATTTGTTATAGAATCAAAATTTAATGATTTATTTTCCTGTTTGTTATGGAGTATTAAAGCAAGTTTAAATAAAATAAATCTTCTGGCATATTTGTTTAAATTTTATATCACATCTAAATAAATGTTTCATTTTTGCAAGTTATAGTGATGCCATTAGGTTTTAGCAAAATTGGTACTATGATCCTTCTATTGAAAAAAAATATGAGTATTAGAAAGTTTTCACAATTTCAGTGCCAAGAGGGAGCAATTTGGCCAAATGTAGAGAAAACTTATTAATGATATAATAAGTTCCAGCTGTACTCTCTTGGGGCAGCAATCTTGGGAGCAGCAGGGGACAAAGTAAAAATAACTGAAGTCTAAGTATTGAGAGAGAGAGAGAGACACTAGAGGGGGCACATCTTTGGAGATGTGATGCTTTCCCCCAAGGCAATTCTGACTTTTATTTGGAGGTCAGATTCAGGGAAGGTGGGCAAGTAAGTGGAGGAATGTGTGGAGGAATGCACTTGGTGGGGAAGTTGATTGGGGATGCATAATAGTCTGGCACAAGCTGGAGGGGGGAGTGAATAGGGTCTGTTGCTTGGGAGGGTCCATTGTTGCTGCTAATGAAAACATCCTATTTCTAGTTCTTGTTTACACTTAACTTCCTGTCAAGGTGCACTAGCTGGTTTTGCTCCTCTGGCCATAATGTCTGCCTGCTGTTCAGCAGATGTCATCCCTGGACTTTACATCTTATATTCACACAGAAGTCTGTGAGTGAGTGAGTGAGTGAGTGAGTGAGTGAGTGAGTGAGCAAGCAATCAAATTGTCCTGATGAGAGGTCCCCTGCCTAACTCTACATTTAGCTTCCTCAGCAGCAACTTTTGGCATCAACCAAAATCCCAAGTACAAGGGGGTGTTGGGGGGATTCCACATCCAGTAACAGTATTTCTGCTTTAGTTTGAAGAAAATATTTTCTAATAAGTTGATTCTTATTATTGTGATTGTGTAAGTCTTCGTTGACATTGGATTTTTTTTTTTTTTTTTTTTTTGTGGAATCATTGCTTCTAGAGGAAATGCCAAATATCAGAATACTTTTGTCAATCAATCAGTGAGTAATCTGGTTTGTATATGTTTCTGTTTAAAGTCACCCACCATATTGTTGCTGATTGGCTGGATTCTTTTGTTCTAGTGATTGAGAAATAATCACCGACACACTGGACTGAAGGTTAGCAAGCTCAGGTTTATTGCAAGAAAGACTCCTGACAGCAGGAGGGGGTCCAAGGGAGGAGCCCATTGATGTTGGCGGTAGGTTTACTTTTATAATCTGTCATCGACACGTTCCCTGTTTTGGAACTTTTCCACTACCCCATTTCCTTCATTGCCCTACTTTGCCACCCTGAGAGTGAAGCCATCACAGGCTACTGTGTGCCTCCACATGCCCTTGTGTTTAGCAGCCTCTGCTCACTAGCTTTGTGACTAGTAGCCTTTACCTGTCAGCTTTTCTGCTCCCTCAACACCCAGCCTCAGCCTGCTATCTTACAACCAGCCCTTGCCAGCCAGCTTGCAGTTAGCTATTGTGGGCCCTTTCCGAGCCAGCTAGTTCTCCTGTCCCTCAATATTAGACATGTATATATATATATATATATATATATATATATATATATATATATATATATATAGTGAGTTCATGAGCATTGAACTTATTATCAATAGTACTAAAAACATTAAAGACACATTCACAGCCTCCTTGTGCTTAGAAATACTAAAGTGTACTTCATCACTACAATTAAGGACCATTTTCATTTATTTACTTTTATCTTTTTGCTTTCCTTAGAGGCAGGACTAGTTCATTGGACTTTTCCACAGCCTAGAGAGAATAGTTCTTGAGATTGCTAAATTCCCTCTATCCTGATCTCATGCCTTCCAATAACTATTGTAGTTTTCCAGTTGTTCTGACAGTGGGAGGCAATGCCAATGTGTCCAATTGGAGAGACAAGTGAAGCCTGTCCTCAGGGCACTGACATATACATGAAGCAGAAACCATAAACAATTTCTAAAGAAAGTACACATCTTTCAGCTCTCACTCTCCTCTCGTATCTCATTCTTCTCCCTTCTTCCATCCCTGACCCCACTCAGTTCACACAACACTCCCCTAGCAGCTGAGGCATGAGGTCACTGACTTTAGGGGCCTACATACACTATGCCCTACATTTCATTCATCCCACTGGGTCCTCTTAAACCTAGCTTAGAGTTCAAGGGAGATACACATTTGGTTTTTAAGGAATTATTAAAAGTTTTTTTATTTTTTTTAATAATCATTAAATACATTTTCTTCATTTTATAATGATTGATTATGAAGTCGTTTCAGATTTATAAAGCTTGCAAGAATGATACAAATAATTGAATGATAAAAATGATACAAATGATTGACAATAGTCACCCAGATTCCCCCATTTTTCCCCTTAGATATGTTTTTAATATTTTTTATTGTGGTAATATTGTTTTACAGCATTGCATATGGTTTAGAGATACAGGAACACTCCTTTCAGGTGAATCACACACAACAAAAATCTCCCTTAATCCTCCATTACAGTCCATTGTGCTCTCTCTAGCCTTTGCACTTCCCATTCTCCCTCTGCCACATGGTAGTCTCAAATCTGCAGTCAGATTTCTTGGGTTAGCTATTCATTTGTTTTAGTTGACCCTTTGTTTTGTTTCTCTGTATTCCACATATAAGTGACAACACCAAGTCTATGTGTTTCTCCTACTGACTTTTTTGCTTAACATAATCCCCAAATGAATATTTTAGTTTTGTTGAGATACAGTTGAAATATAACACTATTCATGTTTAAAGTATACAGTGTAATGATTTGATTTGCATATATAATAAAATTATTATCCTGATAAATGTAGTATTGTTACCTCATACAGTTATATAAATAAAAAAATACTTTGCCTTGTAATGAAAACTTATGGGATCTACTTTTTTAGCAAATATTGTCTATTTAAAATAGACCATATGGTACAGTGAACTATAGTCCTCATATACATTATATCCCCCTATTCTTATTTATCTTGTTAGTAAATGTTTGTGCCTTTGGCCACCTTCAGCATTTTAAATTGTATTTTAAATGATGTTTCTTAAACAGCAAAATCAATGACAGAAGCACATATAAAAAAGCAAAACATGGCAATAAATATACCACAAAAGATACATATTTATAGTGTGAGAGCTGAAACAGGAAGGCAGATTGCCACCTTATTTGACCTCAGTCTCATATCCTTCCATGCATGTCTGTGAAAATGAGGCAAGTGTTAATTTTAGTACTAAAGATGACTTCTGATGAATAGAAATTTCACAAATGCACAATCCATGAATAATGAGACTCAGCTGTATTTCTACACTTGAAATATTTTCAATGATTTAATATTGCTATAAGTAATTTTTATAATTAAGTGCATATTCTTAAAATTTCTTACATAATGGAATATTACTCAGCAATCAAAAAGATAAATGCATGCAATTTGCAGCAACATGAATGGAGCTGTGAGGGATCATGCACAGTGAAATAAGCCAGAAAGAAAAAGAAAAATAGTGGGCAGACTTGCTCATAGTAGGAATTTAGAAGACCAGGAAAATGACTAATTATAGTAAAGTAAAAATCAAAATCAACAAGGAACTATGAAGAAAAGACACACTACTGGGGGGCGGGGGAGTAGGGATTAGGGTCAAGATAAGGAGGGTGGGAATTGTATGGGGAATATAACCAAGATGAAAATGCATACATTGTGCAAAAATGAAAAATGATGTAAACATATATAAAATAAAATAAAAATGAAATAAAATTTTCTTAGAACATGAATTTTAAAAATTATTTGAATCATAGTGTAGAAAACTTGAAGATATTTTATTGGCACAGATGCAGATAAATTCATTTGGAATAACATGAAAATTAGAAGAATAATTTTGAACAAGTGAGATATAAAGATTGTAAATAATTATGACTCTGGAAATAAAATTTAAGGAATCCCAAAACATGGACAAATTTACATGTTTAGATTGCATATCTCTATTGATTCAAAGCAAATGGAGTTTTGTGTCCAAAAACATTCTTAGCAGAGACTATAAATCTTACTATTCTGCTTATTATGTTGTTTGCAAAGTAAAGGTGGAAATCTACACATTTTATTCATATGCAACTGAAGTAGTCACTTTGATGTCAGTAATGAAAAACCACAGCAATTTCCTCCTTTCCTCAATATTATTTGAACCATGACTGGAGAGCTATTGTTAAGTCATGTAATCTTAGTACAATATCCTTGAAGAAGTGGTCATGGGAGGATGCTAGCATGTTAATGACTATGGAAATGGAAAAAAAAAATTCCAATTATTAGAAAATAATTAATAGTAAGGGTAGAATATTATAAAGAGATAAATTTCCCAATTAGACACACCTGACTTGAAAGCCCATCACCACTACTGTGAAAGTGACTCATTAATGAACTTTCCTGAGCCTCATTTTGCTCCTAAATAGTTGGATATAGAATACAACAGTAACTGCTGCCATTACTTTTGGAGGAACATTATCTCCCTTAGAATACAATTGTGCCATGTATGAGTTTGTGAAAACTATTGTCTTCTTAAAATGCACCCTTCACATCTGTTTATAGGTTATGATGAAAGGATTACCCTGTATAAGCCATTTGCAAAAACATTATTTATTTATTTATTTATTTGATTTTTAGGTTTTATTCATTTATTCATACATACAAGAACCAGGGTAAAGGCCAGATGCACGGGAGGGTGAGATGATTCACCAGAGACAGAGCCGGGAACAGAACAGGCAGACTGACGAAATACACTGCTGAGAGGAGCAGAGGGCACAACAGGAGTGGTCTGCTTGACATGCGGGCCCCTCCTCGCCAGCCGGCCGGGATGGAACCAGAGCAGCAGAGGCTGTGGACAGCTTCACAGCGTGTCCCTCAACCGCCTGCGCCACCAGGGGCGGCCCAGCAAATACATTTTTTACACTAGATTGAACAGTATAACTAATGGTAAAAAGTTTTTGGAAACATTGTAAAGGCTGAAGTAACAAATTATATGCTTATTTTAATAGAACATAATTTACCATGGGCTACAGAAGGTAGCTAAAGAAGGTAGAATTTAGCCAATGTACAGGGGTGTCAAGTGATAGTTTAAATTCTCATACTACAGGGGACTGACTTTGGTGACGGTGCATGGGTGAATTGGTGAAGGAGATTCTATGGGACTACACCCTAGTGGGGGGAATAAAGGAAACATTGTTTCAAAATGAACAATGATGTAAAATATATATAAATTAAAAAATGAAAAAAACATAATGATCCATTAAAAATAATAAATTCTCAGACCTCCCTGGTGGTGCAGCAGGTTGAGTGCTGCACTGTGAAGCTGTCTGCAGCCTCTTCAGCACATGTTCAATTCCTGGCCAGCTAGGGATATACCCACATGGCATGGCAGAACTCTCCTGCCTCGTCCGCTGTTCCTCTCAGCAGTGTCTTTGATTTGTCTGCCTGTTCTGCTCCCCACTCCATCTCTGGTGAATTCTCTCACCCACCCATGCCTCTGACCTGTACCCCAGTGCTTGTAAAAATAAACAAAATCTTAAAAAATATAAATAAATTCTCATGCCAAACACAGTAACATGGACACTTAGAAGCAAGAAGCTTTGGAAACTTTTGTCATATTAAATTTAACTTTGTTTTATTAAATAGCTTATTAAATTTTGGGAAATATAAATATAAACCAAAATGAGTTCTATACTTAGCTTACAAGAATGTTTCATAAAGCCAGGCAAAGAAATCACTCTGGATTCAACAAAAATATTGCCTCTCACAATGGTTACTGTAAATGTTGACCTCAGAAGCTATTCCCTCTAAAATTAACATGTTTTCCTCTTCCCCCACGTAAATTTCACATGAATGTTGTTGCTTGGTGGATCTTAGTTTACATATAGCTCAAACTATTTAAATTGTAGGTAATTAAAATACATAAATTTAAAAAAATGGATTATTCACTTACATTAGTCCAGTAAACTTACTGTAGATACTCAGTAGGCAGAGGCAGCTAGTGGTAACTGTACTGAAGTGCAAAAATAAGCATATTTCCATCATCACAGACAGTGGTGTTTGTGATATAATTGGCTATATCTATCTATTGGAATCATTTTCTTTTTATAGTTTTCTACATTTTTTCCACATTTTGGGTCCGTGGAATATTATCTTTCTTGCGTCAAAGCTCTTATAGAAATCAGATTTATCTTATTGTAATTACAATTTCTCAACAATTCCTTTCCTTAGCTTTATCTCTGACACTATCTGATTTACTGTTACAAATCAAGGTATCTCACACTTTAATATTCTAGGCTGGATAATTTTGTTTTAGGAGACTTTTCTTTACACTGCAGGATCTTTAGCAACATCACTGAGCTCTACCCACTAGATTCCAGAAGCAGCCCGACATAAATTTTGATAACCTGAATTGTAATCTGGCATTGTCAGTAGCCCCTGGGGGAAAATGCATAACCCAATTGTAACAGGTTAGCATTTGTTTCACATTTTGTGTCAGACTTCTTTTTTTTCTTAGTCTTCCTTTTCCCTTCCTCCTCCTTCTCCTCCTCCTCTTTCTTCTTGTTTATTATTTATTAATTAGTATTTTTATGTCATTGTAGTCCCCAGAGTTCTCCCACCACATTACCAACTGTGAACCATCACCATATTACCTTTTGTAGCTTCCCTCCCCTGTTTTGACCCCTCTTTTTCCCTCCCCCTCACTTGCTGTATGCCTCATTTCTATGGTCAGCTTGCTAGTTTTGACTTTTTTTAACCTTTCAGTTAGTTTCTCTATATTCTACATATAAGTGAGTCCATCAAGTGTTTATCTTTTTCCTTATGACTAATTTTGTTAGGGGGAAAGGATGTCCTAATTTCAGCTAGCATAAACCCTTCCAGTTATGCCCATGTTGCTGCAAATGTCATGAGTTTATCATTATTTATTGCTAAGTAATATTCCATTGTATAAATATACCACCACTTTTTGATCCATTCATATACTTGGAGCATTTAGGTTGTTTTCAGATCTTGTTTTTTGTAAATAATGTTGCTATAAATATAGAAGTATAGGTTTCCTTTAGAATTAGTGTGTTTGTGTCATTTGGGTAGATTCCTAGGAGTGGATGCTGGATAATATGGTAGATCATGTTTTGTGTTCTGAGGAACCTCCACACATAGCTTTCCATAGTGGCTGGATCAGTTTTCATTTCCACCAGCAGTGCATGACTTTCTTGCCTTTGTTGTTTCTGGTTTATTTTTTGATGTGGGCCATTCTTACTGGAGTGCATTGGTATCTCACTGCAATTTTGATTTGCATTTCCTTGAAAACTAGTGATGTTGAATTTTCATATGCCTGTTGGTCATTTGAATTTCTTCTTTGAAGTGTTTTTTTTTTTTTTGTAGTGATTTTGCCTTTTTTTTTATTGGGTTGTTTGCTTTGTTTATGATGTGTTGTGTACATTCTTTGTAGATCTTTGATATCAGTCTCTTATCTGTGTATGTATGCTGTGCAAATACTATCTTCCATTCTATACAAGGAAAATATAAAACATTGTTAAAATAAATAGAATACACAAATATATACAAAGACACTCCCTACTCATATATAGGGAGAGTCAATGTTTTCATGTTCTATCTTATTCAAAGTAATCTACAGATTCAGTGCAAATCAATAAAAATTTGATTCTTAAAGAGTCAAAGAATCAAAGAATCAAAGCATTCTTCAAAGAAATAGAACTTACTGAAATTTATATGGAACTACAAAAAATAGCCACTCTGTTTTAACTATAAATAGAAAAAATGGAGACCTCACCCTTCTGGACTTCAAACTGTACCAAAAATTCATAATAATTACAAAATTGTGGTACTGGTATGAAAACAGATACACAGATAATGGAATGGAATTGAAAGCCAAGAAATAATGCCACACGTTTAAGGAGAATTAATCTACAACAAAAAAGTAAAGTTTATACCCTAAAACAAGGAAAGCCTCTTCACTAATTTGTGCTGGGAAAATTGGATGGGCACATGTAAAGGAATGCAATCAGACTATTATCTCACACCATAGTAAAAATCAGCTCAAAATGGATAAAAAGTTTGAATTTAAAGACTGGAATCATAAAATCCATAGAAGAAAATTTAAGCAAAAAAAAAAAAATCCATTACATAACTTCAGACTCATCTCCCTTAACAAGGAAAACAAAGGAGAAAATAAACAACCAGATCTATATCAAATGAAAAAGCTTCCACATAGTGAAGAGACAGTGATCATAAGAAAGTGACATCCTGCTAAATGGAAAAAAAAAAATTTGCACACCATGCATCTGACATAGAAGATATACAAAGCACTTACAGAGCTCAACAAAAATAATACCAGCAACCAAATCAAAATATGGGCAGAAGAACTAAATGGTGGTTATCCAAAGAAGATGTGCAGATGGCTAACAGACATACCAAAAATAAAAATACTCAGCATCACTTATCATGAGGCAATGCAAATCAAAACCACAATGAGATACTACCTCACAGTTGTAGAATGGTCTATATTGGAAAATCCAGGCACAACTAGTACTGGTGAAGGTGTATAGACAATGGAACCCTATTATACTGTTGGTGAGAATATAGTAGGGTTCAGCCCCTATGGAAAGATGTGTGGAGATTTCTCTGAGGACTTAAATGGATCTACCATATGACCTAACAATTCCACTCCCAGTTATCTACCCAAAGAGCTCAAAACACTAATTTGAAAACTAACCTGCCCTTGTATATTTATAGCAATACAATTCACAATAGTCAATATTTGGAGATAACCTAATTGTCCCCGGATATACGAGTGGATAAGAAGATGAGGTATATATCACAAATGGGACACTACTCAATGATCAAAATAATAAACTCATGTCTTTGCAACAACATGGATGGAACAAAAAGGGATTAAGTAAAATGAGCTAGATTGAGAAGTGAGCTACAAGGAGAAAGAAAAATACCAGATTATTTCACTTATATGAGGTAGCTAGAAGAACCAAACCAATTATCAGACAAAACAAATTATGAGACTGGCCCTTGAAAAGAGACCACAGATATGAGAAATTTGCAAGGGGAAATGGAGGGTGTGGGAGATGGTGAAAGTAGAAAATAGGGGAGCAGGTGAGCACAGTGGAATATGGTGGAGGATTATGGGAGTTTGGTGGCGGGATAACTATGGTGGTCACACCTGAGGGTAGAAATCCTATATTGTGGAAAAAAAAAATAAATAAGCAAAGATATTTAAAAAATAAAAAAAAATCAAAGAAGAAATCAAAACTTGTATCATACAGTAAAAACAGTAAGAACAAGGACATCTACAGCTATACAGGCCCACATCAAGAAATAAGAAAGAGGACCTCCCCAGTGGCAGAGCAGGTTGAGCACAGCACTGTGAAGCTCTCTGCAGCCTCTGCAGTGTGAGTTCGATTCCCAGCCGGCCAGGGAGAAACCCACATGGCGCAGCAGACCTCTCCTGTCTCACCCACTTCTCCCCTCAGCAGTGTATTTAGGTCCATCTGCCTGTTCTGCTCCACACTCTGTCTCTGGTGAATCCCCTCACCCTCCCGCGCCTCTGGCCTGTACTCCAATTCTTGTATAATAATAAATAAATAAACAAACAAACAAACAAACAAATAAATAAATAAATCTTAAAAAAAAAGAAACAAGAACGTGCTCAGATAAACATCTCTCATTTCAAGAAATTAGAAATATAAGAACAAACAGATCCAACATCCATAGAATAGCGAAAATAATAAAATAAGGCATAGATAAATTAAATAGAAATAAAAAAATTACAAAATGCTAATAAAATAAAAAATGGATGTTTAAAAAAATAAATGAAATAGATCAACCTCTATCTTTGAAAATAAATGAATCAAGCAATAGTGTTAATTAGTCACATTGATAGCAATATGTAAATATTAATTGCAATATATAACATATTATAAAATATCAATTCAATTATACTCAATATTTTATAAGGATATGCAGTTGTTATGTTATCTGGATATGCAGTTGTTATGCTCTGCATCCTTGTGTCATTTGTATCTTGTATATGTTTTTTTAAGATGTATTTATTTATGCATACAAGAACTGGGGTGTAGGCCAGAGGTGCAGTGGGGGTGCTAAGAGGATTCACCAGAGATACAGTGAGGAGCAGAACAGGTGGATTGACTGAAATACACTGCTGAAGGGAGCAAGACAAGAGAGATCTGCTGCACCATGTGGGTCAGCTCCTTGGCCAGGGATTAAACTCATGCTGCGGTAGCTGTGGATAGCTTCATAGTGCTTACGCTTACCCCCCACCAGGAGGCCCCTTCTTGTATACCTTAACTTCATTTGATACACAAAAATCATTTATATTATGTAATATTAGTAATATCAACAGTATATTCATATATATACATTTATATTATATATGATTTTATACAATTTGGTAATATTTTTTATTGAGCCAACATTGAATGATAACATGGATTATAAGTTAAAATATTGAGAATATTCCTTATAAATTGAATATCTTTTTGGAAGGTTGGCTATAAGTTTATTCACTAAAAAAAATCTCACTCTCGAAGAGGCTAACATGAAACATGTCAATCTCCTGGGGAATAATTGTCACTTTACTAATGTGTTATCTAGAAGTAGATTTTCAAACTACACATTAACTTATACAAAACTTGTCTAAGTATTTCAATTTAAGTAACATCATTTTCAAACTTATAAGTTGTCATTAAGAGTTGCATATTTGGAAATTTTCCATAGAAATGTGAAACTAATACAACTAAAGATTTATTTTAGGCTTAATCATCTACTTGATTTCATATAATAAAAAAAAAATTAAAAATGTTTATTTACTGATATCAACAAGTGATTTACAGAATATCAGCTAATATTAGTTAATGCTATCCATATATAACCACTAACGTGTAGTTTCAGCAAGTGCACACATATACAAGGATATACAAGTTTATATAAAAATTGTGTGTGCGTGACACACATCCAAAATGTGAAAAGGTCTCTCTAAGTAGTCAAAGGGAAAAAAATTCCATATTTACATATGTTCAATTTAGGAAAGCTGTCTTCTCTTCGTGATTTTCATGCAGTCATCTGCTCTGGTATGGCAGCTAGTTCTCCTGGCTTCATATGTTTTTTTTACCCATTTTACACATTAAGTTAACTTATTTTGTATTCTCTGTCTTTAGTTAATACTCCATGATACTATTAATTATATGTTATATGCTTTACTGTTAATTTTCCATGTGTACATATATATATACATACTTACATACAAACACACCCACACATTCACTGACATTAACTAATTAGCCACTTTATCCTGTAGAAATACAGAATCCTTTCTCTTATTCTCACTTGCACCAAACAAATTAGATTTTCCTCCCACTACTTATAATAAACAATTCTAATTACATGGCACAAGAATGAATTTTAAATGGTCAAATTCAATTTTCAGTCATTATGTCTTACCATATTTTAATTTTCTTTTCTCACTGGAAGCTGCTTTTTCAACTCCTTTCAGTGGTTTATCTTTGTCTTCCTGACCTGATATATTGGAGTTTCTACTTCCACCCAATCCTTAAGCAATAACATCCCCATAAGTTTAGAAAAAATCAATATGCTTATATTCTCTAAATTTTTATTTTCAGCTTAGATCTCACTCCTGAACATTTCAATCATGCTTCAAAGTACCTAAATAATACAGGCATCCCTATCCTTGGCATTGAACTTACCAAGCCAATCAATATAACATCCATTATGAGCCAGCTCCATTATGTGGAAATTCATACTATTTTTACTTTTTTATGCAATCTGATGAATAAGTCAACTTAGATTTAAAATTCATAAAGGAATATTTAGTATACCAAGAATTGCTATGTATTAATACTTTTTAATTTTTTTTTATTTGTCAAAGTTATTTTGTTTTTATCTTAATTCAAGTAAAATGTATTTGTGATCACAGCCATAAATAATATTAATGCATTTTAAAATGAGTAGCAACATGCCAGGAAGAGCATAGTTTTTCATGTGAGAGAAGCTTAATAGGTGCTAGACAAATGAAGATGAAGAATTAATTGCATCAAATATGACATTTTGCTTTTAAGGGGATTTTTTTTTAATAATAAATTTTATTGTTATATTCCCCATACAATTGCAGCCCCCCCATTCTGACCCCAATCCCTCCCCTCCTGCCCCCGCCCCCTAAAAGTGTCTCTGGTTCATAGTTTTTTGTTGATTTTGATTTTCACTTTCTTATAGTTATTCATTTTCCTGGTCCCTTATTTAAGTTTTCTAGATTCCTGCTATGAGTGAGACCATCCGGTATTTTTCTTTTTCTTTTTGGCTTATTTCGCTGAACATGATCCCTTCCAGCGCCATCCATGTTGCTGCAAATTGCATGTGTTTATCTTTTTTGAATGCTGAGTAATATTCCATGGTATATATGTACCACATCTTCTTGATCCAGTCATCTATTTTTGGGCATTTGGGTTGTTTCCAAAGCTTAGCTATTGTAAACAGTGCTGCTATAAACATAGGGGTGCAGGTGTTCTTTGGAATTGATGTTTCTGTGTCCTTTGGGTAAATACCTAGGAGTGGAATTGCTGGATCATATGGAAGCTCTATGTTTAGTAGGTCCAGAAATCTCCACACAGCTTTCCACAGTGGTTGGACCAGTTTGCACTCCCACCAACAGTGCAGAAGAGTTCCTTTTTCTCCACACCCTCGCCAACATTTGTTGTTGCTAGTTTTTTTAATATGTGCCATTCTCACTGGTGTAAGATGGTATCTCATGGTAGTTTTGATTTGCATTTCCCTGATGACAAGTGATGTTGAACATTTTTTCATATGCCTGTTGGCCATTTGCATTTCCTCTTCAGAGAAGTTTCTTTTTAGCTCTTCTGCCCATTTTTGACTGGATTATTTTCTTTGTTGTTGTTGAGTCTCATCAGCTCTTTGCAGATTTTTGTGATCAGTCCTTCATCATTAGTGTTGGGTGCAAAAATGTTCTCCCAGTTGGTGGGGTTTCTCTTTGTTTTTGTTATTGTCTCTTTTGCTGTGCAGAAGCTCTTTAATTTGATGTAGTCCCAGCTGTTTATCTTTGCCTTCACTATCACTGCTTTGGGTGATGTGTCTGTAAAGATGTCTTTGATGTGCAAATCACATAGTGTTTCACCTATATTTCCTTCTATATATTTTATGGTTTCAGGTCTTATGTCTAGTTCTTTAATCCATTTTGAGTTGTTTTTTGTGTATGGTGTGAGGTAGTGGTCAAGCTTCATTCTTTTGCATGTAGCGACCCAGTTTTCCCAGCCCCATTTATTGAACAAACTTTCTTTACTCCAATGCATAGTCTTTGCTCCTTTGTCAAAGATTAGTTGACCATAAATCTGTTGGTTTATTTCTGGATTTTCTATTCGATTCCATTGGTCTGTATGTCTGTTCTTGTTCCAATACCATGCAGTTTTGATGATTATGGCTTTGTAGTATAGTTTGAAGTCTGGAAGTGTGATGCCTCCATTCCCTTCTTTTTTTTTCAGGAGAGCTTTGGCTATTCGGGGTTTTTTGTGATTCCATATGAATTTCATCAATAATTGTTCTATTTCTTTGAAGAATGACATTGAAATTTTGATTGGAATAGCATTGAATCTGTATATTGCTTTTGGAAGGATGGCCATTTTAATAATGTTTATTCTTCCAATCCATGAGCAGGGGATATCTTTCCATTTCTTTGTGTCTTCTTCTATTTCTTTTAACAGTGTTTTATACTTTTCTTTGTATAGGTCCTTTACCTCTTTTGTTAGATTTATTCCCAATATTTGATTTTTTTTGTTTCAATAACAAAAGGGATAGTTTTTTTGATTTCTTCTTCTTCAGATTTATTGTTTGTGTATAGGAAGGCTACTGACTTTTGCGTGTTGATTTTGTATCCTGCCACTTTACTGAACTCATTGATGAGTTGAATTAGTTTTTCTGTGGAGTTTTTGGGGTTCTCTATGTATAATATATCATCTGCAAATAGTGATAGTTTGACTTCTTCTTTTCCTATTTGGATTCCTTGGATGTCTTTCTCTTGTCTTATTGCTCTGGCTAGGACTTCCAGTATTATATTGAAAAGCAGTGGTGAGAGTGGACATCCTTGTCTTGTTCCAGATCTTAATGGAATTGCTTTCAGCTTTTCACCACTGAGAATGATACTGGCTGTTGCCTTGTCATATATGGCCTTTATGATGTTGAGGTACGTTCCTTGTATCCCAAGAATTTCAAGGGCTTTTATCATGAATGGGTGTTGCACTTTGTCGAAAGCTTTCTCAGCATCTATTGATATTATCATATGGTTTTTATATTTCTTTTTGTTGATGTGTTGGATAACGTTGATTGATTTTCGGATGTTAAACCATCCTTGTGTCCCTGGAATGAATCCTACTTGGTCGTGGTGAATTATCTTATGGATACATTGTTTGATTCTGATAGCTAAAATTTTATTGAGGATTTTTGCATCAGTGTTCATTAGGGAGATTGGCCTGTAGTTTTCCTTTTTTGTGTTGTCCTTGTTCGGTTTTGGTATTGGTGTAATGTTGGCTTCATAGAACGTGTTTGGTATTGTCCCTTCCTTCTCAATTGTTTGGAAGAGTTTGTGAAGGATAGGCACTAATTTGTCTCTGAATGTTGGGTAGAATTCATTTGTAAATCCATCAGGTCCTGGGCTTTTGTTTTTGGGGAGGTTTTTGATTACCATTTCAATTTCGCTGCTTGTAATTGGTCTGTTTAGGTGTTCTATTTCTTCTTTATCTAGCTTTGGGTGATTATAGAGTTGTAGGAATTTGTCCATCTCCTCTAGATTGTTAAACTTGTTTCCATATAACTGTTCATAGTAGTTACTGATTATTCTTTTGATTTCTGCTGTGTCCGTTGTGATTTCTCCTCTTTCATTGATGATCCTGTTTATTTGTGCTTTCTCCCTTTTTTCCTTTGTGAGGCTGGCTAGGGGTTTGTCTATTTTATTGATTTTTTCAAAGAACCAGCTCTTGGTTTCATTGATCTTTTGGATTGTTTTTTTAGTATCAATTTCATTTATTTCTGCTTTGGTTTTTATTATTTCTTTTCTTCTACTGGTTTTGGGGTTTTTTTTGTTGTTCTTTTCTAGATCTTTGAGCTTCGAGATTAGGTTGTTTCTTTGAGTTCTTTCTTGTTTCTTGATGTGAGCTTCTATTGCTATATATTTTCCTCTTATTACTGCTTTTGCTGCATCCCATACATTTAGGATATTGGTGTCCTCCTTGTTGTTCAATTCAAAGAATTTTTTAATTTCTTCTTTGATCTCCTCATTAGTCCAGTGGTCTTCCAGTAGTGTGGTTTTTAATCTCCATGAGGTAGGAAAGTTCCTTGCCTTCTTTTTATGGTTTATTACTAGTTTGATGCCTTCATGGTCAGAAAAGATGGTTGATATGATTTCAATCTTGGTGTATCTGTTGTTTGTCTTGTGCCCCAGTATGTGATCGATCCTGGAGAATGATCCGTGTGCGCTTGAGAAAAATGTGTACTCCATTTTTTTGGGGTTTAGTGTTCTATAGATGTCTGTTAAGCCCAATTGCTCTAGGTCCTTATTTAGAGCTTTGGTTTCTTTACATATTTTTTGCCTTGTTGATCTATCCATTGTTGATAGTGGTGTGTTGAAGTCTCCCACTACATATGTGTTCTCTCTGATGTCTGTTTTCAGAGAGGACAACAGTTGTCTGATATATTTTGGTGCTCCTTTGTTTGGTGAGTATATGTTAATGAGTGTTATTTCTTCTTGAAGTATTGTCCCCTTGATCATAATGTAGTGACCATTGGGGTCTCTTTTTATCTTTTTGAGTTTGAAATCTGTTTTATCTGATATAAGTATAGCTGTTCCTGCTTTCTTTTTTGGTCCATTTGCTTGTAGGATTGTTTTCCATCCTTTAACTTTGAGCCTATTTTTATCTTTTGTAGCTAAATGTGTTTCCTGGAGACAGCAAAAGGTTGGGTTTTGTTTCTTAATCCAGGCTGCAACTCTGTGTCTTTTTATTGAAGAGTTTAGTCCATTTACATTTAGAGTTAATATTGATATGTTAACATCTGTATTTGCCATTGTGTTTGTCTTTCCTTTGATTTTATTTATTTATTCTTTTAATAACTTTTTTTTTTTGGCTTTCTTTCGTTGTTATTCTTCCCTCTGAGGTTCTGGCTTTAGGACTCCTTGTAGTATTTTTTGGAGTGGGGGTTTAGTTGTAATGAAATTCCGGAGTTTCTGTTTGTCTGGGAAGGTCCATATTCTTTCTTCAAAGAGGAAGGAGAGCTTTGCGGGATAGAGTATTCTTGGTTGGCATCTGTTTTCTTGGAGTCTGTTGACTATGTCCCTCCACTCTCTCCTTGCCCGTAGTGTTTCTTCGGAGAAGTCTGATGTCAGCCTGATTGGCTTTCCTTTGAATGTTATCTGTTTCTTCCCTCTTGCCAGCTTCATTATTTTTTCCTTGTGCTGGATTCTTGGGAGTTTTACTACTATGTGTCTTGCTGTATTTTTCCTTTTGTTGTGGAAGTTTGGTGTTCTTCTTGCTTCTTGTATATCATTTTTCAGCTCCTTCTTCACATTTGGGAAATTCTCTTCAATTATCTCTTTGAATATTTTCTCTGTTCCTACTTCTCTCTCCTCTCCTTCTGGTATTCCTATAACTCTTATATTTCCTTTCCTCATGGAGTCAGATAGTTCCCGAAGTCTTTCTTCGTTCTTTTTCCTTCGTACTTCTCTTTCCTTTTCTGTTTTGGTTCTTTTTATTTCTGTGTCTTCAAGCGTACCTATTCGTTCTTCCATTTCATCTATTCTGCTTTCATTGCTTTTCCCAGAATTCTTTAGTTCTTCCATTAATTCTTTGATCTCCTGCATTTCTTTTACTTCCCTCTTTAGGGACTCAATTTCATTCTTCTGATCGTTGATTATTTTTCCCTTATCATTGTTTTCCTTTATGACTTCTGTCAGTTTTTTAATCACAGCAATTTTAAATTCTCTTTCTGGAAGGCTCAGAAGTTCTTCCAAGTTACTGTCGTTGCAATCTGGGGGCTGGTTTTCTTTTTGTGGTGTGCTTTTTCCCTGGGGAGTTGCTAGGTAGCGTGTGGTTCTTCTCCTCCCTACTGTCTGTTTTCTAATTTGCCGTATGCGTTGGGACACTGTGTTGTTGGGACTGGCCGGCATCTTGGATGAGCTTCTCTGCTCCCCTCTGGTTCCTCCAAGAGTCATCTGTCAGTTTCAAGCAGTCTTTACTGGAGAAAGGTCTAAGGGGATTTTTTTTGATGAATTTCTCAGGGCATATTTGTCAACAAAACATTTTCCAACTTGACTAGACTTAACTTTCTCATTATTCAGGCCCCTTCCGGACACAAAGATAAATCTCAACAAGACGTCTTGTTCCGGGTCTTTGCCTTTTCTGCATGGCCTCAACAGCAGCAAAACCGGGAGCAGTTTCAGTCAATCACTTGGCTACTTGCAAAGCCTCCGAACTCTTCCTCTCTGAGATTGGCTACCAAAAGCCTTCACCTTCAGAGGCACACAAGAGCCTTCTACTTTTTAATTTTTTAAAATATTTATTTATTTATACAAGAACTGGGGTATAGGGAAGAGGCGCAGGAGGGTAAGAGAATTCACTAGAGACAGAGTGGGGAGCAGAACAGGCAGACAGACCAAAGATACTGCTGAGGGTAGCAGCAGGCGAGGCAGTCTGCCGCGCCATGTGTGTTTCTCCCTGGCAGGCCAGGAATCGAACCCATGCTACAGAGGTTGCGGACAGCTTCACAGTTTGGTGCTCAACCCGCAGTACCACTGGGGAGGCCCTACTGTATTTTTTTAAATAAAGATTGGCTTGTGTTGCCAAAAAAGTACCTAACTAATACTTTAACTTGCATGTAAAGCAGACATATCACACTTATTTGTCCAAAATTAAACTCATAATTCTCAGCCTGGCATCAAATATTTAATCTCAGTCTTTATAAGTTTATAAATGGCAACTCCATTAATTTTAATTGCTTTAGAAAAATATTAACTGCATTTTATTTACTTATTTTTATTGAAGTATTGAATTATAATACTGTAAATGATTAGTACTGATTTATAATACTGTATATGATTAGTAGGTATAGGATCATACCTCATCAGATGTATGTAACCACACCACATCTATCATCAAGGCACCCCTATTCCTCCACCATAGTCCAATGTACCAGTCTAATATACCATCATTGTCCAATGTACCACCATAGTCCAAAACTTCCACCATCCCCCTCCCCACTGGTACCATCAATTTTAAAATCAGATTCCCAGAGTTTGGTTTTAGTTAGGTGTTTCCTGACTCTTTGTTTTGTCTCTCTATATCCCATACCTGAGGGAAACCATCCAATGTTTGTCTTTTTTCCTTCTGATATATTTCACTTAACATAGCCTCCTCCAGTTCTGAGCGGTTTTAGGTTCATAGCAAAATTGGGCAGAATTTACATACTGTTTCCACATACCCCCTTATCACCATGTATGCCTAACTGCTTCCAATGTCATATCCTGTATCAGAATTTTTCTTTGGTTATTATCAGTGAAACTACACTGAATGCTATAACCCCAAGTCCATTGCTTACGTTAGTGTTCACTTCTGATATGATTCTATCAGTTTTGAGAAATAGTTCTTTCTATTGCTGTTTCATATTGGGGAATCACAAATATCTTTTGTTTCTTATTCCAAAAATATGCAGACTTTAAGGCTCCTTTCAATTTTCTCTGCATCTTTGGATTATTGAAATAGTCTCTTATCTAAATAGTTTGCTGTTTATTTATTTTTTAAAGATTTTCATTTATTTTCTGCACAGATCTGATAAACAGTTTGCCTCAGGGCCTCCCTGGTGGCCTAGGGGTTAAGTCACAGCACTGTCACCACCATGGCTTGAATTTCATTCCCAGCCAGGGATAAAACACCTGCATGGCACAGCATACAGATCCCCCTGCTCTGCTCCTCACTCTGTCTCTGGCTCATCTCTCACCCTGCCCCCATACCTTTGGTCTACACTCCAGTTTTTCAAGGCAAAAATAAAATAAAAAAAGTAATTATAATTAATAGTTTGTCTTGACTCCACCAATCTATGCTGCATAGAGTGCCAGTGAGTTCTTTTAAAATCTTTTATTCTTTCCACATCTGTTTCCCTGTCATCCTGTAACATCTTCCACTTGTTCACTTATGTTTATCTATACTGGTCTTCATAATGTTTCTAAAACACATCAAATATGTGCATATCACATGGCACTTTGAACTTCATGACATCTTTGCCTGGGTTTTTATTCTTCCCAGTTATCAGCTGAGCTTAAACCACAACTCCATTCTGATCTTCTCAAAATTCACATCCTGGGCCTCCACTGGTGGTGCAGGAGGATTGAGAGCAGCGCTGTGAAGCTGTCCCCAGCCTCTGCAGCTCTGATTCATTCTCAGCAGGCCAGCGAGGGTCCCACATGGCACAACAGACCTCTCCTGTCGCACCCACTGCTCCCCTCAGCAGTGTATTTCATCAGTCTGCCTGTTCTGTTCCCTGCTCTGTCTCGGTGAATCCTCTCACCCACCTGCGCATCTTGCCTGTACCCCAGTTCTTGTATAAATAAATAAAAAAATATTTAAAAAGAAAAACAAAACAGGGCCTCCCTGGTGGTGCAGCAGTTGAGCGCTGGGTTGCGAAGCTGCCCACAGCCTCTGCAGTGCCGGTTCAATCCCCGGCCACAGGGCGAGGGTCCCACAGGGCACGCAGACCTCTCCTGCTGCCCGCTGCTCCCCTCAGCAATGTACTTTGGCTCTTTTGCCTGCTATGCTCCCCGCTCTGGCTCTGGTGAATTCTCTCACCCTCCCGTGCTTCTGACTGTACGCAATGATTCTATAAATAAATGAATGAATGAATGAATGAATGAATGAATGAATGAATAAATAAATCTTAAAAAAAAAAAAGAAAAAGAAAACAGAATTCACATCCTAAAGTGTAAAACCTGTGGTGAACTATTAAAATGAAGTTTGCCCTGCATTATTATCATTATTGGTCTCTCTCTCTCTCTCAGCTATCATCATCTTTATTTATCCTACTAGAAACTAATATCCATGAAATGAAGGTATTTATTTGAATTATTCAACAAGATATCAATGTGCTAAAATCATGCCTGGATTCTGGTCATGATATAGTTTTGAATAATTTTCATAATTGGCATGTAGATTAAATATCAAGAATTCTTATGGAACATGAATAAATGTGAATCTTTTGTGGAAAGATAAATGGGAGAAATACTAAAAGAAAAACACTTTAGATAAAAAATATCTATGATTTTGAATAATTTATAGGCAAAACAATCAATTTGCCACGGAAAATGAAGTCAACATCATTTGCCTTCAAGAATGTAAATTAAAAGCACAATGAGATGCAATAAACATCCACTGGAATCAATAAATTTAAAATACATACTATATCAAATACCTACAAAACTTTTATGAAGGTCCTCCCTGGTGGCGCAGAGATTGAGTGCTGGGTTGCGAAGCTGCCCGCAGCCTCTGCAGCGCCGGTTCGATCCCTGGCCACCGGGTGAGGGTCCCACAGGGCACGCAGACCTATCCTGCTGCCCGCTACTCCCCTCAGCAGTGTACTTTGTCAGTCTGCCTGTTCTGTTCCCGCTCTAGATCTGGTGAATTCTCTCACCCTCCCGCGCTTGTGACTGTACCTAGTGCTTGTATGAATAAATAAATAAATCTTAAAAAAAAACTTTATGCAAATGAAATTCTCATATGTAATTGGTGGGCAAGTAAATGGACATAACCACATAAAATGTTTCATGGTTTCTTACAAAGTTAAATGCACATCAGATTTTCAAAATACTAAGCATCCGTATTGGAGAAATGATATGTCTACATCTCAACACAAATATCTGTATACAAATTTCCACAACTATATCGTAAATAACTCCAGGAACTAGAAACAACCCAAATGCCTACATGCAAGTAAATGCTATATGCATTTTGTGCTATATGCATAAAATATATTATTGTGCTATATGCATAAAATATAAGTCTACTCAACAATAAAATTAAAGGTATACATGATGCATGTAACAACATAGTGGATCTCAAAAACGTTACACTGAGCAGAAGAAACCAGACACAAAATAGAGCATAACTCTACCTCAGGAAATTTAACAGCAGGTGAAACAAATATTCAATGAACAAATTTAAGAGCAGGTGAAACAAATACTCAATTCAATATTCAAACAAATATTCAAACTGTTTTTTGCCAGTACCAGAAGTGAGGGAGACTGACTAAAATGAGACACACCAGAATATATAAGGGTGATGAAAATATTCTATTCTTGATTGTGGTGGTGGTTATACAAACTTCTGCATTATTCACTGTGCCTCACTATATGAACAATCAGCATTTTATTGTGATTAAATATACCTGAGCAAAGTAATTTTAATAAATTAAAAAATATTTAAGTATATGAAGTACATGTAAGAGAAAATTTTGGTAAAATACTTTTAAATTATTTTAAAGATTCATTTGATTATATTTTGATTAAAGTTTATTTTTTTATTTTTCATAGTTTTTAAAGATTTACTTATTTATGCATAGAAGGACTTGTGTATAGGCCAGCGGTGTGAGGGGTGAAAGAGTTCACCAGATACAGAGTGGGGAGCAGAACAGGCAGATAGACTGAAAACACTGCTGAGGGGAGCAGTGGGAGAGACAGGAGAGGTCTGCTGCATCCTGTGGGTCACCTCCCTGGCCAGGGATCATGAATTATCATGCTGGAGTGGCTGGCAATAATTTCATTTTACTGAGACTTAACCCCTGGTGCCACCAGGGAGGCCCTGACAATGACTATTACAAAAGATATTGAGGATCTAAAAATAAATCACTCCTTTATTTGGTGACATAGTTTGAAAACTTCATGTATTATAAAATATGAACATTAATGATTTCCTCTGTGGGTTATCAGTCAAAAAGTACATTGCATTTACATATGAAAGTAATTACATTCATTCTTACTTTAAATGCAATTATAAATGTTTTCATATAGCTAGATACATAACCAAAAAAGTAGATTCAAGGCATAATGCCATCAGTTAATTCACTTGTAACATGTTTTTCTTATTTTTAACCATGCAGGGAAAACCTGAGAAAGGAAGTCAAATTATACATTCTGGTATTTTCCTCAGAAATTTCCCTAAATACTTAGCAAAAATTATGTATTCTGTAATCAACTGTTAGTAGCTTTACTTCTATGCTTCTGGGCAGAATATCTTTGCTTAGATTTTCATTTACTAGTAATGAAAAAAAAAACTATGAGTAATAAACAGATTTAAAATGAACCGCAAAATTGCAAATGACAGTAAGGTTTTTACAGTTGTCAATGATAATTCATGAGCATTTTGTAAATATACTTATTGTTGTTTTAGGTTTTGCATTCTTTTACTTGTGTGATATGAACTAGCCATATTTAACATCACAATTATTCACATGTCACCTTTCACTATAAACACTAAGGACAAAGGAATCTGAACAAATAGACAAGGGTCCTTAAATTCAGGTAGCATGTGTTCAAATGATGTAAGATAAAATATAAACAAAAATGCATATATAATGTCAAAAGTAAAACATTCTTCTTACATTAAATTCATCATATTCCTACCAGTGTCCAATCTGAAAGAACAATATGACCACTCACCTCATTGAATTCCCAATAACTAATGTGCATATGGGGATAATTTTCAAACCTAATTGCACAAGTAAATGCTGTATGTCAGCTAGAAAACTTACTGCAGCACGAGGTCCATCCCCAGCTAGGGAGCTACTCACATGGTACAGCAGACCTCTCCTGACTCACCTGCTGCTCCCCTCAACAGTGTATTTCAGTCAATCCTCCTGTTCTGTTCCCCACACTTCTGGCCTATAATACCTCACCTCATGTATGCATAAATAAATAAATCTTTAAAAAATAAATTAAAATAATACTAACTACACTTCCCTTAAATATTATGATGATTTGCCCATTCCCCACTAATTGTCCTGGTTCTATCTCCTTAATGCCTTACCAAACTTTTTTTTCTTTCAGAGAAACTCATTATCACACTACAAGACTCATTTGGGAAATCATCTGCTTCAGGAAGATTTTCATGAATCTTTAGATAGAACTAAACCTCTTCTACTATGTTTATGTATGGGACAGAATTCCAATTCCTTGGATCCAAGTCTTATTTACATATTTCCAGAAAAAATATTCTTCTATAAAAGTATTCCATGCATATTGTCAGAGTTTCAAGGAAATGGTTCATAGTGGCAATCCTTTATATGCTTCATTTATGCATGTGGACATTTATTTGCTAGCTCCAATTCTGTGTCCCAGCATATAAGTAAGAAGGGTGTGAGTTCAAGTATATGGTGACATTCCTCCAAACTGACAAGACTGAAAGGATTCCAGGGAAAGTTGGATCAAGATTATCAAAACTGACCCAGCTATAGAAGATTTTAAAAATGATGCATAAAAAGATTAATAAAACAAAATACCCTATATAAAATCTTGCCAGCTGAATTGTTACCGTAGAGTCTGTGGCATGCCAATGAATGCTTCAGTTCAAGCGAGCAGCAAGATGTCCATTCATAGAAGGAGAATAGCTGTGGTCAGAATTTAGTGAACCTGAGAGAGTCTGGCTGTCATGGATGTTATCAGGAATATGTCAAATGTGCAGTATAGATAAAAAAAAATACAAATGTGGAAAAATAAGAAGAAAATAGGAGAAGAAATTAATCCAATGCAGGTAAACTGAAGCAGATAAAACAGGTCCTGTCAGAAGAAAACCTAAAACAAGCATTGAAAACCTGACTGAGTAGAAATTGTGTCCCCTGAGATCACAGAATGGACACAGGGGTGCTTGACAGTAATATTATCACAACAGTTGGTATAAGGTATAATAGTAGTGATAAGTTAGTGGACATTTTATTTACTCTAATAGGAATCATTAGCATCAAGTACTCACATCTATACACAGGTGACCTTTGGACACTGACCACAGATCCCAGATATCCAGTGGGGGAGGAAGAGAGAAGAACAGGGGCAATGAGGAAAACATTGGTCTTAGAGTGGAGGACTATGTGTGCTTGCTGATATGAGTTCTACAGTAACTACCCCTGAGGAGGGAAATTCTACACTGTAAAAACACTAACAAGTATATAAAATAATGGTGTTCCAACAACAACAATCTAAAAAAGTTATAAAGACAAGAATGATCTAAAAGAAAAAATAAAAGTAAGCAATTTGGATTGCTTAGATGGACAAGCATAGAGACCATGAGAGGCATGTATGTTGGGAATTCAACATGAGAGCAATTTGCACTTGTGGGAGGCAAGTTGTAGAGGCAGGACTGGACTCCAGGCAGGTTTTCTGATCCAGCAGACCGGGTAAAGGAGGAGTCAGAGTCCTCAGTGGGTTTTTTGCAGGTCTTTTATTGGGGTTCAGCGGGTACGTGGCAGGCAAGGGTGCTGGGGGGCTGGGAGGCAGGCAGGCCTCCCAGCCCCCAGCAAGTCTTCACTCTATCTGGGCTCTCCGGCGTTCGTTCTGCTGCTTCTCGGCTTCTCTTTCGGCTTCTGCTGCTGCTGCTTTTTCGGCTTCTGCTGCCTCTACTGGTGTCCCCGTGATGCCGCCCTTAAAAGCACAGTCTTAGCACAGGTGTACCCATTTCAGGTGCCCGCCATCAGGCATGCATTCAGGATCACACGGTTCCCTCATCTATCCTGATGGCAGGAGGGCAGAAAAGCCTGATTTTTTACCTTACCCTACACAAGTGTATCAAATAAATTAAAATAGAGAATGAAAAATGATATATTAAATTTATGAATCACTGTGATAATATAGTCAGGAGCTCTCTAACTGCATAGGGAGCCAAAAGTTCCTATTGACCAGAAACATCCCTTTAAGTTCCCACCATTTAGTTAGCATTTGAGGGCAAACCATCCTGTTTCTGAGTACTGCACTTAAAAAAAACAATTGGGGCCTCCCTAGTGGCACAAGGGGTTAAGACACAGCACTATGAAGCAATCCATAGCCACTGCAGCACGAGTTAGATCCCCAGCCAGAGAGGTGACCCACATGGCACAGCAGACCTCTCCTGACTCACCCGCTCCTCAGCAAAGTATTTCCATCAATCTGCCTGGTCTGTTCCCCTCTCTGTCTCTGGTGAATCTGCTCACCCATTCTCTGTCCTGTACCCCAGCTCTTGTATGCATAAATAAATATATCTTAAAATAAAAAGCTAGAAAACTTGAGTAGATGTATGTAGGGTAAGGAAAAATGTCAGGCTTTTCTGCCCTCCCACCATCAGGAAAGATGATGGATCCTTGCGGTCCTGAATGCATGCCTGATGGCGGCACCTGGAGTAGGGTGTGGGTATAAGTAGATGGGATTCACCTGGGCTGAGACTGTGCTTTTGGCAGTAGAAGCCAAAAGAGAAGCCAAGAGAGAAGCAAGAGAAGCAGAAGCTGAGAGAAGACCGGAGAGCCCAGAGTGAAGACCTGGCAGGCCTCCCAGCCCCCCAGGGCCCCTGCCTGCCTTATACCTGGTAATCTAAATAAAAAGACCTGCAAAAAGCCACTGAGGACACTGACTCCTCCTTTACCTGGTCTGCTGGATCATAAAAAACCTGCACTGTGGTATTCCTGACCCTACAATGTACTAAGTTTATTTACTAGCCTTCACCAAACTCTGAACAGTAAATTTTAGGACAATGTGTTGCCTATGGCTTGGTGTTGACCAGCAAGTTCAGCAACCTCAATCTATACCAGTTCTTCTCAAACATTAATGGGTATATCTCACTATATATTCTGATTGAGTAGTTCTTGATTGAAATGTGAGATTCTACTCTCTAAACAGATTTCAGCTGATCCCAGTTCTTCTGGCCCTGGTTCTGAAGCTGGTATGCACTGTTAACGTGATTACGGCTGCTGCTGCTGCTTTTCATCCCAGTTTGACAGTGAAAGGTTAGGAATTCAACCCCTAATTCACCTCGGATTCTTGTCCCACAAAGCCACCAAAGAAAATTTATAGACAAGCCCTCAAACAAATAAGCGGAGAAAAGCAAATCTTTATTTAGAAAGTAAAGAAAAAGTTTATTTAGATGAAAAGTAAAGACTCCCAGGCAGTGATGCCAAAGAGGGGCAAAGATAACAAATGGGCCCATGTATAGGGGATATATAAACTTTTTTTCTCTATTTTAAAATCTGGCCATCCTCTTTGTTTTTCACTCTCTCTCAGTGGCTATATAACTGGTGGCTGAAGCCAAGGACTGTTACTGGTGGGTGCCTGCTGGAGGGGGTTGATGGTGAGGATGGAGAGCCCTAGGGGAAATTCTAAAAAGTGTCTCATTTTGAGGTGGGGCTACTGATAAGAAATACAAGTGACTGCAGAAGGGGACAGATTCATTAAGTCTTCTGGATTCAAGGTTTTTGGATTTTCAGCATTTGAAATCAGCAGATTCTGGCCCCCACCATGCTGATCTTCCAGAAGGCTGTTATGGGCCTCTGAAGGTGAAGGCCTCCAGCAGCCAACCTCGAAGAGGAAAAGTTAGGAGGCTTTGCAATTAGCCAAGCGACTGGAACTGTTCCGGTTTTGCAGTTACAGCCTGGCAGAGAAGGCAAAGAGTTGGAGCCTGGTACCTCACTGAGCTGCTTGAGTGTGGCTGTTTGTTGGGTCATTCAGCTACTGCAGCTGCTGTTTTGAGTGTCCCTTTTCTGGTACTGTGCTGGGCATCCTGCAGCTCCAGGAGCATCTCCTGTGTGTCTTCTGTTGTCTTTGTGAGTTGGAACCTGGCCTGGAGTCTGTCTGTTGTGTGCTGCAGGTCAGCAAAGGCAGGAAGACACCATCTTAGACAGTGACCTATTGTTCAGGAGAGGAGCTCTGCATCCTTGGTGGCAGGAAGATGCCATTTTAGCTGCTTTTATGCAGGAATGAGAAACACTGGACACAACTTTGGGTGAGGTAAAGGCCATTAGTGGTCTCAGTAGCTCTTTGTTTTTCCCTGGTGTAGGGTAAGTGATTCAGGATTTTCCATCCTCCCACCATTAGATTTAATGCATGCCTGATGGTGGACACCTGGAGTAGGGTGTAGGCATGCATAGGTGGGTGCACCTGAGGCATGAGACTGGGTGTATAAGGCCAGGGCAGCAGAGAATGGCGTGGTGTGGTCTGGCATGGTGTGGAGTATGGAGGAGTGGAGTGGAGTGTGGCAGAGTGTGGTGGCGGAGTAGAGCAGAGGAAGCTTGGCAGGTTGATGTTATGTTTTTGGGACTCTGGTTGTGGATGGTATCATTTGTAAACCCCAGGGGATGAAAATCAAGGCATAGCCAGGTAGGCCTCAGTAGCCAAAAGCAGCCTGGGTACTGCCCAGCAACCTTAGGACCACAGTCCAGAGAGGCAATGGCCAGATTAGAGGAAGGGGCAGGCTTGAGATGAGCCCATGGTTGGCTGAGGGAGGAAGCCCTCACCAAGTTCTCTAGCCAGGCAGAGGAGCTGTGTCAAAAAAGCCAACTTAGATAAAGCAAAATCTGATGCTAAGATTGGGAAGCCCTGAGCAGCTGTTAAGCAGGCTAAGTAGGTAAAAAAGGCCACTGAGTCTCTTAAAATTACCTGTGGGTGATACCCTGTTCGTTGTCGAGTAAGGGAGAGGAGCTGAGGGACCCGTCCTTGGGGGACAGGTGGGGAACATGGCTTGTGGTGGAGTCCACATCTGAAGAGAGGACCTAAGAGAGGCCACATGTGGAGACTGTATCCACGAATCCCCGACCCATGCACTTGTGCATAGGGTTGGCCGGAGTGCAGGGGTCTACATGTTGCATTGATGGCTATGAAAGCTGAGTGTTGTAATGACTGCAGACAGAAACCCTCAAAGAGTACGGAATGACCAATCTAAGAGTGAGTGCATCTAGGGGGTGGATGTGGCGTTGGCTTATGGCCTACACTGCAGTTGGAGAAGGCCAGGAAGCCTGACAGCTCCTGGAGTGTGACGGCAGATGCCTGAGTGTTTCCTCCCTCACATGAGCAGTGCCTCTGACAGCAGACATGTTAGATCATCATGTCTAAGCATGATGAGGTGCTTGTCTTTTGCCACTGCCTGATGGCGGACACCTGGAATTGGGTGTGTGGGCATGCATAGGTAGGTGCACCTGAGCCACAAGACTAGTCATATAAGGCCAGGGTGTCAGAGGACTGTGTGGTGTGGGGGAATAAGGTGAAGTGTGGCAGAGAACATGAAAACAGCTAAAACACCAACACAACTTTTTGAACTGGTGATGAACCTACCCAGTCTGGGATGGTTGTATTACACTTGGTTTCTTAAATAAATCACTTTGTTGTTACCTGAGCCTGAGTAGTCTTGCAATTATGGGTGCAGGTGAAGAACTCAGTGACTGGTAAATAATTGGACAGTGTGGCCACTTTAGTGCCCCTTGCTGCCCTGTATCAACTGTAGTTCTTTGGGCAGCTGTGTCCAGCTTGATTGCCCTTGTTTTTCTTTCACTGCCCCTGTCCAAGATCTCTTAAAATTTACTATCTTTATTAGCTTTAAAATTTACTGTCCTTGTTAGCCCTCCTGGATTTCTGTCCTTATTTCACAAGACTCTCTAAGTTTTCCAAAGTCCCTGCCTGCACTGTTCCTGAAGCTTCTTACTTAACCCTAACTTGTGCTAGAACTCTGTTCCAAATTTTAATACCCAGACATTTTAATGGAATGTTGCACCAGCAGGAAGGCATAGTGCAGTATCTCTGATCTGAGCAGATTGGTAAGGGAGGGTCCTGGAGCCCTCAGTGGCTTTTTCAGTTTATTATTGAACTTTTACTAGGTACATGGAAGGCGGGGGATCAGGGGGCAGGGAGGCTGGCTGGTCTCCCAGCCCCCAGAGGATCTTCACTCTTTCTGGCCTCTCTGGTGTTTCTCTCATGGTCTCTGCTTCTCCTTTGCTGCTGGTTCTGCTCTCATTCTGTTGCTCTCATTCTACTATTCTCTCTTCTTTCTGCGGGTGTTCCTGTGATGCTGCCCTTATAAGCCCAGTCACAGCCTAGGTGTGCCTGCCTATGCAGATCCACACCCTACTCTAGGTGCCCACCATCAGGCATGCATGCAGGACCACAGGCTTCCATCATTAATGCTAATGGCGGGAGGGCAGAAACTCCTGATGATTTTTCACTTACCCTGCAATTATAGTGCCAGCAAGGCATGGGGCAGGTTTTCTATGATCTGGGCAGATGGGTGTAAGGTCAGGAATGACCACAGTGCAGGTTCTCTGATCCCATGCAGACCGGGTAAAGGAGGAGTCAGAGTCCTCAGTGGTTTTTTGCGGGTTTTTTATTGGAATTTACCCGGTACCCAGCAGGCAAGGGTGTTGGGGGGCCGGGAGGCTGGCAGTCCTCCAGACCCCAGCAAATCTTCATTCTACCTGGGCTCTCTGGCATTCTCTGCTTCTGCTTCAGGCTTCTCTTTCGGCTTCTGCTTCGGCTTCTTCTGGCATCCCCATGATGCCGCCCTTAAAAACACAGTCTTAGCCCAGGTGTACCCACTCCAGGTGCCCGCCATCAGGCATGCATTCAGGATCACAGGGTTCCCTCATCTATCCTGATGGCAGGAGGGCAGAAAAGCCTGATATTTTTCCTTACCCTACAGTCCACCCCCTCAGGGTTTTCTGCCATATAGTCTTTATCAGTCTCTATATACAAATCATAAACACATGTCTCTTAGCAATATGAACACTGCAGCCATGGCCCACAAAAGTAAATGAAATACATCACAATATAACAAAATACAATGGAACACAAATAAGTCCAGGCAGGGCCCCAACCTAGTGCAAAAGACAATTATTGGTACCAGCAGATGAGCCACCAAATCTGCTGCCGAAGGCACTGCTCATACGAGGGAGGGGTACCACTCATGGCATCTACTCTAACACGCCAGGAGCCTTCAGGCTTCCTGGCCTTCTCTGGCTGTAGTCTCAGCTACAAGCCACACACAGCATCCACCCCCAGGATGCACTAGCTCTGGGATTGGCTATTCTGTTCTGTTGGGGGTAATCACCAACCCTCAGGGTATCTGTCTGCAGTCGCTTCAACACTCGGCTTTCATAGCCACCAATACGACTCGCAGACCCCTGCACTCAAGCCAACCCACTGCACAAGCACATGGGTCGGGGATCCAAACTCTACATTTGGCTTGGGCTCCACTCCAAGCCACGTTCTCCACCCATCCCCCAAGGATGGGTTCCTCAGCTCCTCACCCTCACTCGACAACAATCAGGGCATCACCCACAGGTGATTTTACGAGACTCACAGGTCTTCAGCATACTCAGGCTGCTTAACAGCCATTCAGGGCTTCTCAACTTAGCATCAGCACCAGCTTTTGCCTTCTCAGTTGGCTTTTCTCCTCTGCCTGGCTGCTGGGCATACACAGGCTGCTTTTGGCCACCAAGGCCCACTGGCCACCCCCAGATTCCCATCTCCTGGGATTTACAAACAAAACTGTCCCATCCCCAGTGTCCCCCAAAATGCATCAACCTGCAAGGGCCTCTGCCTTCTGGCGGGATTGTCAGTCCAAGTTCATCAGTGTGAGTCTATCAGTCCAAGTCCACCAGTCGAAGTCCGTTGGCCTCTCCCTACATCATCACTGGCGAGCTCTGAATCATGGCCCTGTATTCCCGACGATTCTTGCTGCCTCAAGGGTCATTGGCTGGTCTTCTTGGGTGTCTCCTCCATGCGAGTTCTCGTCCCGCAGCTCCTGGACCGAATCCACCTTCTGTGCTGCCATGGTGCCTCCAGCGTCGTCACAGGCAAACACTGTTATTCCTTAGTCCCTCCAGATCTTCAGAGGGCTCCAATACCCGTCTGCATGTATCATCCTGCCGACTACGCCAATTGTAAGGTCAGGAATGACCACAGTGCAGGTTCTCTGATCCCATGCAGACCGGGTAAAGGAGGAGTCAGAGTCCTCAGTGGCTTTTTGCGGGTCTTTTATTGGAATTTACCTGGTACACAGCAGGCAAGGGTGCTGGGGGGGCCAGGAGGCTGGCAGTCCTCCCAGCCCCCAGCAAATCTTCATTCTATCTGGGCTCTCTGGCGTTCTCTGCTTCTGCTTCAGGCTTCTCTTTCGGCTTCTGCTTCGGCTTCTTCTGGCGTCCCCATGATGCCGCCCTTAAAAACATAGTTTTAGCCCAGGTGTTCCCACTCCAGGTGCCCGCCATCAGGCATGCATTCAGGATCACAGGGTTCCCTCATCTATCCTGATGGCGGGAGGGCAGAAAAGCCTAATATTTTCCCTTACCCTACAATGGGTAAAGGAGGAGCCCTGGAGCCCTCAGTGACTTTTCAGACTTTTAATGATCTTTTGACACAATTTTTAGTGAAGAAACTGGGTGCAGGGTAGACAGGAAGGCTGAGGAGGCAGGAGGCCAGCAGGCTTCCCAGCCCCTAGTGAATCTTCATTCCTTCTGGGCTCTCTGGCCTTCGCATTCACTCCTGTTCTCTCCGCTGGTCTCTATTGCTCTCTGCTGCTAGGTTATCTCTTGCCACACCCTCTGTTCTCTGCCACCACCCTTATATGCTCAGTCTCCAGGCTCAGGTGTGCCCACTCACGTACACCCACACCACACTCTGGGTGCTGTCATGTAAGACCATAGATATCCATCATTGATGCTAATGGCAGGAGGGCAGAAAAAAACTGATAACTTCCACTTACTCTACAAATACCTATAAGTAGAAGCAAGACAGTGTCTTATGAGAAAAAAAAAAGTTGAAAAGAGATAAGCAAAATATTTTGGTTTACAATTTTGACCTTGTTACATTGTTGTAGGGTAATTGGAAGTTATCAGGACTTTTCCGCCCTCCTGCCATTAAAATCTATGATCACCAGCTGTGGTCTTATATGAGTGTCTGAAGGTGGCACTTGGAGTGTGGTGTGTGCATGCATGAGTGGGCACAACTGAGCCAGAGACTGAGCATATAAGTGTAGAGTCAGGAACAGGGCACTGAGCAGGTTTTCTGATCCAGCAGGCCAGATTAAGGAGGAGTCAGAGCCCTCAGTGGCTTTTGCAGGTCTTTTATTTAGATTTACCAGGCACATGGCAGACAGGGGTGCTGGGGGGCCGGGAGGCTGGCAGTCTTCCCAGCCCCTAGCAAATCCTCACTCTATCTGGGCTCTCTGGCATTCTCTCTGCTTCTCTTCTTCTCTCAGCTTCCGTTTGTTCTTGGCTTCTGCTGGCGCCCCAGTGATGCCGCCCTTATAAACTCAGTCTCTCAGCCCAGGTGTACCCACTTCAGGTGCCCACCATGAGGCATGCATTCAGGACCACAGGTTCCCTCATCTATCCTAATGGCAGAGGGATGGATCAGAAAAGCCTGATACTTTTTACTTTACCCTACATAGGATGGCAGCAGAGGGTGGGAGGCAGCAGAGGACTGACCGTATGGCAGAGCAGACCAGAAATAGTAAGGGTTGGCTGGGGACTGGGAAGCCTGCCAGTGTCCCAGACCCCAGACCTTCCTGCCTTCCCTGCACCTGGTTGCCTCACTTCAAATAATGTAGAAAGATCATTAAAATCTGGAAAAGTCACTGAGGGCTCCGGGACTCTCCTTTACCCTTCTGCCTGGATGATAGAGAAGCTGCCCTTGCCTAGCTAGTGCTACAATTGTGTTGTAGCATTTTTCCATATTTACTCTGACCAATATTGTAGCCATCAGTCACCTTTTGCTATTAAATATTCAAATTGTATTGCATTGTAACTAAGAAACATAATTTTTATCTTATTTTAATGTAAACAATAACAGTGTGGCTACTAATACCATGAAGTTATGCTATGAAACTTTGGTACAAATATAGAAATTGGTTATTTTAATGGAAAAAATGTATAGCTACTTCTTTCAATACAAAACCTTTGTAAATCAACTAATTATTCAAAACACATGTTTATCTTAGATTCATATTTAACCATTCACTTTTTTTTTTTTGAAGATGAACTGCTCTATTCACTTCATTCTCACTCCAATTTTATTAGTTGGGAGTATTAATACATGAAAATGTCTTATCCCAGGTCCTACCTGATGGCACAAAGGGTTAAATCACAGCAATATGAAGTTCGATCCTGGCCAGCCAAGGAGCTACCTATATGGTGCAGCAGACCTCTCTTAACTTTTCTGCTGCTCCCCTAAGAAGTGTATTTCAGTCAAGCCTCCTGTTCTGTTTCCCACTCTGTCTCTGGTGAATCCTCTCACCTCCAGCACCTCTGGCCTGTACCCCAGTTTTTGTATGCATAAATAAATAAATCTTTTTTTAAAAAAGCAGACATCTATCAAACATGAAATTTTATCTCTTTTCACTATTCCATGAAAAAAAATTTATTTCATCCTGTTTTTCCAACAGAAACAACTACAATTTCTCTTAATATGTATTTTATTATCAAATTATTATAGATATGTGTAGGGTAAGTGCAAAAGTATCAGGCTTTTCTGCCCTCTCGCTATTAGGATTGATGATGGATCCTTGCGGTCCTGAATGCATGCCTGATGGTGGGCAACTGCAGTAGGGTGTGGGCATATGTAAGTGGATACACCTGTGCTGAGAGACTAGGCTTATAAGGGCAGCATCATGGGGACGCAGAAGAACCACAAGTAGAGCAGAGAGCAGAAGCAGAGAGAACCAGAGAATGCCGGAGAGCCCAGATAGAGTGAAGACTTGCTGGGGGCTGGGAGGGCTGCCAGCCTCCTGGCCCCCAGTACCCCTACTTGTTGTGTACCTGGTAAAACCCAATAAAACCCTGAAAAGCCACTGAGGGCTCCAGGATGCTCTCCTCCTTTACCCCATCTACTTGTGTCATAGAGAACCTGTTCTGTGCCCATTCCTGCCCCTACAATATATATAAGAAAAATAAGTTAACTAAGGATCTCTTTTGTCTTCCAAACAGCAGATAGCCCATAACCTTTAAATGTATCAGTTATGTTTTCCAATCTTTGGACACCCAGCCAGCAATAGATGGACCTTGCCTACACAACAGTATCAACTATGTGGATGCACAGTTAACAGTATAAATGGGGCTAGGAGGCTCAGTTGCTATTTGGTCTTTGTGCTGCTCTGCATGCCTGTGTACCATGCTCTTTGTTTCAGCATTAAAAGGCATGTCAGATAAACAAAAGTCTCCAAGATTCTTCCTCCATTTGCCTGAATAAACAGTGAAGCTGCCCAGCCTGGGATGGTTGCACACAATATGTTTGTAGTTTCAAATAACTAGGTCATGTATCATATTATGATTACATTTATATGTTTATATCTTTTACCCCCAAAAATTCTGACCACCAATTCACCAGTGAACCATCACCACAGTACGACTGCATTTCATTTTCTTTTATAGCATTTCCTTAGAGCAATATTTTCTCTTTCTTTTTTCCCCTCTGTTCTATATTTGTTTTTATATATTTAAATTTGGGGGTTACATTTTTGCTCTTCCATAATGTGTTCCATTCACCCTCTACCAACTACCTGTTCCAGTGTCTCTACCACCTTTCTTTTCCATTTACTTAGTTTTCTTCATAACTATAAATACATTCATTTTCCCCCTTTGAACATAACAGGGTACTAAGAAGCGCTATGGGCTACTGGCACAGGTTGTTTGGTGGAGGACCAGTGGGACATGTGAACATAAGGAGGGGTAAAAATTGCAGCTCCAATATCAAAATAAAAAAAAAAAAGAAAAGAATCATCTTGAAATTAGCAGATAGAGACTTTAAATGACTCATTATAAAAATTCTTTAGCATTTAATTACAAATCATCTTTAAACAAATGAAAATAGATATGCTCAATAAGCAAACTGAAATCTTCATAACCATATGTATGTTACTGAATTAAAATACAACAATATAATTTTTAAAAATCTCACATAGACTCAATAAGGTAAAGATGACAAATAAATCTCCAAGTATCAAATAGGAATAAGAAATCATAAAAATACAGAAATATACGTTTAGACAATAGATTATCCTGTTCTTCATTAGTTTTATCTGACATATTTGGTGATAGAAACAAATTAATACCATCTGATTCACTAGACAAAGATATTCAAAAAGTGGAGGTGAAAAGAGAAGCAAAATATATAAGATAGGTGCTGTTTCTCCCCTGGTAGAGGCAAAATATTGATAACAGTACACTGTTTTAAGTTCCGTACACATCTTCAACACACAGCAAATTCTCCAAAGATATACTCAGACTCCCTTAAATCAAAATGTATCCTGAAAAATATTGAAGCAATCTGGGCAAGGTATAAAATGTGAAACAGTAAAATAAGTACCTGAGGGAATAAATTGAAAACCAATAATAAAATGCAGAATCACACATGTCAGTAATATTTCAAACATAAGTGCAATTTAGACACCAATCAGGAGACATTGACAGATTAGCTGAAAGACAGAATAATCACCTACATACCTCTTATAAGAATCTCACTTCACTTAAGTACATAGATAAAATGAAATTTAAAGGATGGGGGAAAATAGACTACATAAACTATTAATAAAATCCAGGAGCTTCTACATTTATATCAATTAATGGTATATCAATTATACCATTTTGTACAATTGTCAGAAGGAAAAGAAAACCAAAGTAATTTAAGATAATCATTTGAAAATATAATGACCTCAAAATCCAAAAATAAAATTGATAAACTACCATTGGAAATACATCATGGAGTACAAAATAAAAATGTTAAAGAAAAATTTGCACCCTAACACCTTATAATGAAATGTAACAATAGCATGAATATAAATAATCTAAATATCCCATGCACCATGAAATGTTATTTATTTTCTGAAATTATCTTTGTTTTGTGGCCTTCCTGGTAGTGCAGGGGTTAAGTTCTCAGTTATATCAAGCTGTCTCCAGCCACTGCAGCATGAGTTGGATGCCCAGCCAGAGAGTTACCCACATAGCACAGGAGACCTCTCCTGTCTATCCCACTACTCCCCTTGGTAGTGTATTTCAGTGGGTCTGTCTATTCCTTTCCCCACTCTATCTCTGGTGAATCCTCTCGCCCTCTAAACCTCTGACCTACACCCGAATACTTGTATGCATAAATAAATACAAATAAATCTTTAAATAAAAATATTTGTTTAAATTTTCACAATATAAGGCCTCTCTGGTGGTGCAGCTGGTTTAGAACAGTGCTGTGAAGCTGTCCGCAGCCTCCACAGCACTGGGTTGATTCCCGGCCAGACAGGGAGATACCCACATGGCAAGGTAGACCTCTCCTGTCTCACCCGCTGTTCCCCTCAGCAGTGTTTGTGGTGCGTCTGTCTGTTCTGCTCCCCACTCTGTCTATGTAGTGTGTATCTCTTTGTGGTAGTGTAGCGGTATCTCTTTGTGGTTTTGATTTCCATTTCCCTTGTACTAAGGAATGCTGAGTATTATTTTCATATGTCTGTTAGCCATCTGCATGTCTTCTGTGGAGAAACACCTAAATAACTATTCTGCCCATTTTGTGATTAGGTTGTTTTCTTTTTGTTTAGTTGTTTAAGTGCTTGTAAATCTTGGATATCAGTCCCTTGTCAGATGTATGATGTGCAAATATTCTCTCCCATTCAATAGGGTGTCACTTTGCTATGGTCACTGGTCACTTCCTCTTTTGCTATACAAACATTTTTTTTCATTTTTTTTTAGTTTGATATAGTTTCAGTTGTTTATTTTCTCCTTTATTTTCTTGTTGAAGGAGATGAGTCTGCAAAGATATTTCTGAAGTTTATGTCATGCATTGTTTTGCCAATGTTTTCTTAAATGTAGTTTATGGTTTCAGGGCTTGTATTTAAGTCTTATGCATTTTGAGTTGATTTCCATTAATGGTGAAGATGATGCTATAGTTTCATTCTCTTGCATTTGTCCATCCAATTTTCCCAGCACCAGTTAGTGAAGAGGCTTTCCTTGTTCATGGGTATATATTGCTCCTTTGCTGTATATTATCATTAAAGTGTTGATTTATTTCTGGGCTCTCAATTCTATTCCAGTGATCAGTGTGTATATTTAAAAAAAATATTTATTCATGGGGCCTCCCTGCTAGCACAAGGGGTTAAGCACCGCACAATGATGCTATCAGCAACCTCTGCAACAAGAGTTCGATCCTCAGCCAGCCGGGGAACAACCCACATGGCTCAGCAGATCTCTCCTGTCTCGCACTCAGCTCCTCTCACCAGTGTATTTCAGTAGATCCACCTGTTCTTCTCCCTACTCTGCCTCTGTTGAATCCTCTCACCCCCTACACCTCTGGCCTGTAGCCCCGTTCTGTAGAAGATTGGTTGGTGACAGATGATGACTGGATATTTGTGAGGGGTGTATTATGATGCGAAAAAATATACACCTGAAATATATATATATATATATATATATATATATATATATAGTATTGTAAACTAAACTCTCTCTCTCTATATATATATATACACACACAATATTGTAAACTAAACTTACTTTCAATTAAAAAATCATGACCAGAAATAAAAATAAAAATACTAGATGTTTTCACTTACAAGGAGTAATGTAGAGGATCCAAATAAGGGATCAGGAAAAAAAAAAACAACGCAATGATAATAAAGCAAAAATCAAAACCAACAGGCAACTATAAACCAGAGACATTCTGCAGGGGAAGAGAAGGGAGAAGGATTAAAACAGGGGAGGGAAGAGCACAAGGGACTATGGTGATGGTACAGGGGTGAATTGGTGGTAGGAATTTCAAGGGGACTATAACTGAGATGAGAAAGCATACATTGTACAAAAATGAAGAATGATGTAAAAAATATATAAAATAAAATAAAACATCATGGTAAATATACACACTGGAAAACTACTCAGGTTTCCAAAATGGAAATGTTGTCATTTGCAAAAACATACTTTGACCTAGACTGCATTATTATTTTCTTTTAGATTTATTTATTTTTGTGTAGAAGAACTGGGTGCAGGTCAGAGATGTTGAGGGTGAGAGGATTCACCCAAGAGAGGGGCAAAACAGGTGAATTTACTTAAATACACTCCTGAGGGTAACAGCAGGCAAGACAAGATGTTGGCTGTGCCATTTGTGGGTTAGATCCCTGGCCAGAGATAGAACTCAGCCCACAGAGGTGATAGTGCTTATACTTAACCCCTATTGCCACCAGGGAGTTGCAAGAGTTCATTATTATTAATGAAATAACTTAGATGAAGAAAGACTAACACCCTCTGATTTAACTCACATGTGGTGCATACAGAAACAAAAACAAATGAAATAAATAAAACAAAAATAAACATTAACGCTATAAGACCAAATTAATAATTATCAGAAATGAAAGGGAGAAAGGTAAATCAGGTAACAGTTGTCAACTATATGAAAAATTAAATTAGATTTTTAGAAGCACCATTGCTTTGTATACTATGTTGATTTCAAACAATGCACAACTAAAGCCCATATAATTTTATAAACCAATGTTATTTTAATTTTTTTAAAAATGATGTATTCCAAAATAGATAATATTTTCAACTTCTAAAGGGAAATTTGCTATGGCAAAAAAATAAATTAATTAATGAGAAAAGGTGATTTATTGTAAGTAAAATACAAAGAGCAAGTGCAGGCAGACTCGGAGGAGAATTGCCTATGGCAAAACATTTTCATTGTGACTTGCCTGTGAATGTAATAATCAGTCAATACAAATAAATGTTCATATTTTATAGATATTATCTACCTTCATATTAAGAGTAATCAAGCTCATTTGATCAAATGTTAGAAAATTATCTGAAGAGTCGTGTTTAAATTGGACTACTGATCTTGTTGATTTTGTTTTCTTTAAATTTAGTAGAATTAAAAGCATCACTTAAATGGGCCTCCCCTGTGGCGCAGTGGTTGAGCGCTGGGTTGCAAAGCTGCCCGCAGCCTCTCTAATACTGGTTCAATCCCTGGCCGCTCCCCGGCCGCTCCCTGGCCACCAGAGGAGGATCCTGCATGGTGTGCAGAACTTTCCTGCCACCTGCTGCTCCCCTCAGCAGTGTACCTTGGTCCTTCTGCCTGTTCTGCTCCCCTCTCTGGCTCTGGTGAATTCTCTCACCCTCCCTCGCTTCTGACTGTACACAGTGCTTTTTGTATAAATAAATAAATAAATCTTAAAAAAAAAAAGCATCACTTAAATAATGTTAGTTTTGGACCTTTTAATTTACATGAGTTCAATATTACTCTAATTCTTAAATTGCCTTAAAATTCTCATCTATTCATTAAGAAAAGATAAGTATGCAAATTGGAGATAATGTAATGACATGAACTATTTGAATTTGGTAATATTGGCCTTTAAATTCAGGCTCATCTTTTCAATAATGTGTTGTGTTGAATGAGACCCATATCCTCTCACAAGAAATGGAAATTATATTTAACTGAGAGTGATTACATCTATCAATGGAGATAAAATTCAAAATACCTAAAAGAATAGCCTGCAAAAGAACAAATCCCCTACTCCCCGCATAAATAACATAAAGAAGCAAACACAGTGACAGATGAATCAGATTTGTGTTTTTTTAATATAACATGAATGCTAAGATGTGAAACTTTTAAAACAGACATTGAGTATTTTTGTCAGACTGTCAGCACACATTTTATGAATTTTCATCAGTCTGATGACTTATCTGTTTTTTTTTTATTTTTCATTCTTCATGAAGGTAGTATATAGACATTCTGCAGGGGGGATAGTACCAGTCAGAAATATGTTCTATTAAGGACCAGTCAGAAATACGCTTTCATTTGATCTGTTTTTCATGTTTTCACTCTTCCTTTTCCTTCCTTCATCCTCTCTCCCTCCTTTCCTTCTCTTTTTCTTCTTTTACTTATTCATCCTCTTCTTTTACATAATCTGACAATTTCTTTTTCCTCCTCTCACTTTAGTTTTTGACATAGATCAAGTCTTCCTATCTCCTTAGTAACTTTCCATAAAATGTAGAACTTATAAGAAAGTCAGTGTTCACATTTATTATGTATTTAAGTAGTATAGATGCTAAAATTCCATATTCTTTGGTTTTAGCAGTATTTTAAGTTTTTACCACTGCTTACAAAATTTAAATTTCCATATATAAGTATATATACAGTAATTTATTTTATGATAATCTCATTTTCAACCACATAGTTTGTGAGGAAAATAAGATTCTAAGATCTGTATAATATTTTTAAAGATTTATTTATGTATACAATGCATACAAGAACTGGGGTATAGGCCCGAAGTGCGGGAGATGAGAGGATTCACTAGAGACAGAGTGAATAGCAGAACAGGCAATTCTGCTGAAATATACTGTTAAGGGGAACAGAAGGTGAGTCAGAAGAGGTCTGCTGTACCATGTGGGTTAGGTCTCTGGCCAAGGATCGAACACATGTTGCAGTAGCTGCCAATAGCTTCATAGTGCTGAGACTTAACACCCTGTGCCCCCATGGAGGCCCCGACATTTACCATTTTTAACAATGTATTTTAAAATAAATTACTCTTATTTTGTATTTAAATGCTGAATGCCATTTTGAATGAAATATTGAGATATATTCAAGTAACTGATCTATTTTAAATAATTAGATACTGAATCATGAGCAAAATACTAGCATGAAAAATTCAGAAAAGTTTGAGGGATGCCTTTAGTATACTCTCTTTTACTATAAACTTTTTCAGTTTCTCTTCCTGTCTTGAAATCTTGGCTATCCCATGACATTATAGAAAAACTAAAATTGCGATTGTGTGCTAGGATCAGCATAACATACAAAAACCTTCTGGGATCCTTTGATTCATACATGAGATATCAGTATAATTAGGACAGTGGGAATGTAACTAAATGGGTTTAGCCCAGTCCAGCCCTGCCCTAAGACCTTGTGGTGTGAGGATATCCTGTTGCACAATTCTCCCATTGTCTAGTGCAGGAAAGACAATTACCTAATATTGTGGCCCCACCACTACCGGTGTGTAAAATGTTCTACATTATCATCACAGTTAGATGGGGTCTGCACCAACTAACTAACCTGGAAAAAAAAAAGACAATTAAAAAAAATATTAACAAAATTAAAGATTCAAGGAAACAAAATAGGAGTAGCAGTTAAAGCAAAGCTGTACAGGACAAGGAAAACAGAATCATTGGTGTTGACATGTAGCAACTTGAAGAATTCCAAAAAATAAAATTAAGAGATTCATATGCAGCATACACATGGAAAGTACTCATTTTCCTTGGAAATACAAAAACAAGGTATGTCAAATGATTGCTTAATAAATAAAGAAGACACAATCATTGTTCAGACCAGAATTTTTGCCTTAAAATGTCAAGCAAATATCTCAAAGTACAGGGGAAAAATAATCTTATAAGTCATAGACAAAAAAACAATAGGAAAATTGGAATATGAAGAGATAATTCGCTAAGGAGCAAAACCAAATGGCAAATAAGCATATGAAAAGACAATCTAACTAATTAGTAGTCAAAAATGCAAAATAAGTAACAGTGTACAAATGCTTTATACCCAAAAGACAGGCTATTTTTTTTTAATTAACGAGACAAAAATTTATTGAAAATTGGTTAATGGGTATATGATAAAATCCACCAGGTGAAACAGCTACATGGGACCATGAAAAATTTAAAAAATAGATGCTGAAGTAAATGTCGCATATTATATTATCCTCATCTGATTCATCTTCTTCCTTCAAAGTATCCTTGAAGTCGTGCACCACCACTCACGGTGTAAGACGCTTACATAAAACTCAGGCAAGAGTTATAACGGCACTGTAGAGTATATACAAACACTTACATGGCCACACTGTCTCAAGATGTTTCAGTGGACTGTTATAGCCAAAGTTAGCTCTTAAGTTGGAGGCTTCTTGCAATGTTCACTAAAGAGCAATCATCTGCCAAGAAACCTGCTACTGCCATTCCAACAAGTGAATCAATATGAAACAGTCCTTTGTTGGAGTTTTCATGAAATTTTAAAAAGACTGATTTTTCTACTCCCAGGATGTAACCATCTTGACAGCTGATTTCAACAGCTCCACTACTCTTTTCCACAGTTTTCATAGCATATTCAACTTGAAAAACTCTTCCATCAGGAAAGAGCATGGAGAGGCTGACAAGTCACACCCAGTGCTTGTTGAGCTCATAGTACTTATACCTCAGTCAGGCAATCTTAAAAATTTAGATGGTACCTTCTACACATGAAGAATCAGAGGAAGATTATCTCTTTTTTAAAGATACATTTATTTATGCATACAAGAACTGGGGTACAGGCCAGAAGATTCACCAGAGACAGAGTGGGAAACAGAACGGAGGAATGACCGAAACACACTGCTGAGGAGAACAGCCGGCGAGTCAGGAGAGGTCTGCTGCGCCATGTGGGCAGTATCGAACTTGTGCTGCAGTGGCCAGGGACAGCTTCATAGGCTGTGTCTTAACCCCCTACACCACCAGGGGGCCGCAAGGAAGATTATCTTATATGTTACTGATGGTAATGTAAATTGTTGCAGCAATTTTAAAGTGTGTTTTAATGATCCACTTGTGCTAGATGAGTTACTTTTTCTTTTGCTTTCAAGATTTATTTATTAACCTTTCAACTGTTTAAAAGTTATGTGTCTAGGTGTGGAACTTCTTTGTGTTTGTCATACTTGGATGTCCTTAACTTCTTGGAGTAGGTTTAGCATTATGTGTTTTCAAATCTGGAAAATATTCATCCATATTTTCTTTTTTCCCCTCATTCTGAGAAACTCATTATGTATGTGCTGATAGTTCAAATCAGAGCTTAGTGAGCCTCTGTTCACTTTATTTTTTCTATTTTATGGATTATATAGTGTTTATTGATTTATGTCCAAGTTTAATTATTTTATTACTGCTATTTCAAATCTTCTATAGTCATTTAAGTGATGTTTTCATTTCAATATTTTTACTTTACATCCATAATTTCAATTTTAGCCTTTTATATAATGTTTATTTCTGTATTGATAACCTATATTTGATGAGTCATCTGTAAGTCTATGAATATATTTATAATTGTTGCTTTGTGTTGTACTTCAAACACTGTCTCAATCAACTACTAAATCCTATGTATATTCAACATATTTTCTTGTTTCTTTGGATATCACATCATTATTTTAATTTAAAAGGGTGTTTTTCTATAATATATTGCAAAAACACTGGATTCTATTTCTCTTACCCAAATAAACTTATGGAAGTAGTTGTTGCAATTTTTGTTTATTTTTAAAATTGTTGTGATTTCCCAGGCTTATATTTCTGGAATTAATTTATTTTACCATTTGTAACATTATAGGCTTCCACTTGGAATTAAAAAAAAAAAATTCTAGGTTTAGTTTTAAGTTTGGGTTTACAGGAGTCACTAGTGGGTCATTTTATGCTAATTGTCTGCCAATATGTGTTCATAAGCTGTGCTTGTATACCTTGAGTCAGTAAGGCCTGATCTTTATTTTGTGAATCTCTGTATGGACATTGGGAATTGATTCAAAGTTCAGGCAATTTAACAACTATGTCCCAGCTTGCTTTCTGTGTACAATTGGTTTCACATTCAATCTGGGATGACTAGCATTGTAGGGCAGTCTTCACTGAATATGAAGTTTTTCAGACTGCCATGGAAAGTAGAAGGTTAGCAACTCTTTTTGGTTACCTCATACTCTGCACCTGTTAAATTTCAGATTCATTGACCATTCCATCTGTGTCCTCCCTGTTGTATGACTTCAAATGACTTCTTGTGTCCTTGCCTGTTGTATGACTTCAAAAAAGTGGTAATATAACATTTAACCTCATTTTGTTACTGAAATTACTGTTTTGTTGTTTTTTGTTGGTTTTTTTTTTTTTTTCCATCAATGATTCTTTGATGACATAGCTATGGTTTCCTCTAAGTAAAGTCAACCCACACTATCTGGGACAAGGAACTGCTATTTCCCATCGTGTGACCTATTCTGCCTGCTGGAGAGAGGTACACATTACATTAGTTCCTACGTAATATGACACAATCTGCCACCTTTCTCGAATAAATGGTTTGTGTTTATTTATTTTTTAAAGATTTATTTATTTATACAAGAACTGGGGTAGAGGCCAGATGTGTGGGAGGGTGAAGAGGATCCACCAGAGACAGAGCGGGGAACAGAACAGGCAGACTGACTGAAATACACTGTTGAGGGGAACAGCGGGCGAGACAGGAGAGGTCTGCTGCACCATGTGGGATTCTCGCTGGCCCACCGGGATTGAACCCATGCTGCAGAGGCTGCGGACAGCTTCACAGTGTGGTGCTCAACCACCTGCGCCACCAGGAAGGCCCGGTTTGTGCTTATTTTGTAAGCCTTTGGTAATCAATATCGTGTCTTCATTTGGTCGTTTTTGAAAAATTTGTCAATTTTTATAGTTACTATTGAAGCACTCTCATTCAGCCATTCTAATAGTCCTACAGGCAGCCTTTTTCTGTTATCAGTAAATACTTCAGACACAACTACCAATGTGGTGTTGTATAATACCAAAGTCTGAATAGCTCTGTTAAATAGTATTTTATTGCTCTAGATACAACAGCATCTTCACAATGTAAAGGTATAGGAACTCTGTACCCCGAGAAATTTCACTGAAAATTTGAGTCAATGAATTTGATGGTGTTAGGAGGACTAGTCTGGCTATTTAATAAATGTCTTACTAATGTTCACAATGTTCAATAAATTTTCAATGTTATGGGTCAGTATGCTGTTCTTGGAATGTCCAAATAATTAAAATATCTAAGACTATAAAAGGCAGAGGGTGAAGTGTTGACCTGACTTTGAGGTAAGCTCTAAATCTGTTGCTTTCGCCAAATGAAAGTGAATGGCTTTTTGGGTAGAGATCTCAAAACTGGTGCAGAAAAAAAAAGATTGATGATAGATGGATTTGTATTGATTTGTTCTAGGAAAACTTCTGGAACCAGAAACAAATAGGAGACTTAAACCTCCTTGATTGAAGGAATTATTGGTTCCAATTCAGGTTGGCCCTTTACACTCTCTGACAAATATTTACTGTAAATCTGGAGTCACTATCTGATTACTGTAAAGCTGGAGGCATCGTCTTATTATATTTACAGTAATTTACAATCATTCTCCAATATCCATATTCTTTCTAGACAGACCAAGGTGAAGTTAAATGGACATGTTATAGAAATCAGTACTCCAAATATTCAAATATCTTAAGGTGAAACTAATTTTTGAAACCATTCCCATGATATAATATCTAATCTCATGTTTGCTTTACTATATTGGCAACAGAAAACATTCTAGAGGCTTTGATTTGATCCCTTCTACCAAGTAGCTGCTATTTCAAAAGTTAAGGAAACAGTGTGGAGATTTTGACACTTATCACATGTTCATATTTCATTTATTCATAAGAAATAAATACATGTGAATCTAAGACACACCGTGTCATACACTAAATAGATTTTAATAAAAAATTCAGGGGACTGGGCCTCCCAGGTGGCGCAGCGGTTGAGCGCTGGGTTGCGAAGCTGCCCGCGGCCTCTGCGGCGCCGGTTCGATCCCCGGCTGCTCCCCGGCCACCGGAGGAGGGTCCCACATGGCGTGCAGACCTCTCCTGCCGCCCGCTGCTCCCCTCAGCAGTGTACTTCGGTCCTTCTGCCTGCTCTGCTCCCCGCTCTGGCTCTGGTGAATTCTCTCACCCTCCCGCGCTTCTGACTGTACCCAGTGCATGTATAAACCAAACAAACAAACAAATAGATAAAAATAAGACATGCCTCTAGAAAATTAAAAAAAAAAAAAAAATCAGGGGACTGTGGTGATGGTGCATGGGTGCACTGGTGAAGGAAATTTTATGGGGACTACACCTGGGGGGGAGCAAATATTGTTTAAAAATGAACAATGATGTAAAAATAAAATAAATAAAATCATTATTCTTGAAAAATAATCCATTTACTTCCTCACATTATAAACTTCCAATTTGATTGACCACATTGTTGTATATCGAACTCTTGAATTTTCCTAAAACAAATCCATTCAAGAGTTGTCTCAAATAGCTACATTAAACTAATCATCAGAGAGATGTGGTTTTGCTGGCTGTGTCAGAAATCTCAGATCCAGTGCCAATGGGACTCTTAGATCACTTCAAAATCTCAAGCTTTTTCCTCAATTTGCAATTAACAGTGGTCCAATGTATGGCAGAAAAGGTGATGTTGATATTTCCCATTGAGATGCTGTCAGTTTCTGTAGTTTTGTTTTGCCTTCCTGCTGAGGATTTATTTTCATTTTAAGGTACGTGTGTGGGGGGGTGTATGTGTGCGATTGTAGTCCATTTTCTAATATTAGCATCTCAAAATATGTGTGCATTATTTCACAAAAATAAATAAATATACATCATAAGGCTGTCTTTAAAGAAAATGAAGGAAATGGTTATAAAACTTTAAAAAATGAAGTAACTGAATTTAAAGGTGTATAAATTAAGGATTTAAAAATGGTAGACTTTGAGCAAATAAAAACAGGTAGCCTACGCATGTCCAAATTCTATGAGAGTGTATATGAATGACGGTCTATTGGTCAATACTTCTATAATACATGCTCATTTCTTCCTCCTTTGCACCATCATATATTGTTGTGCCCATTTTTTCTCATAATTAGTCAGGTTAGCTTGGCTTCTTTATTTCTATTGTCTTTTTTTTAATATTCTATACAAATGCAATATCAAGAAGATAACTGATTATATTTTAATGCCCCAATATCTATCACAGTTTCATAGATAGCATTTATATTCATTCAGTTGAATATGCCACTAATATTTTCCCAACAAGATGGCTAAGGTTCCATTAGTGTTTGCAATTAGAAGCAAATGCTAATCATAAGTTTCTACTGGAACTTCTATATAAAATTAGATATTTAATGTTTAACACATATGTTGAGAATTTAAATTCCCCTTGTACTTATTATAATGAGACATTTAAATCCTTCATAACTTGAATGATGATAACATAAATGTCTGTATTGTCTGAATGGATGAACCCCTGCATACTATAAAACTATAATGGGAAACTGTCTTTGGCATGAAGTAGTACAATCAATGCTTGCAAAGAGCAAGTCCATCTCATGCAAAGATTCATCATTTTGATCTATATCCTTTTTTGAATTTCATTTTTATATATCCCATACAATTGCAACCCCCTTATTTTGACCCCAATCCCTCCTTTCCCCACTCCCCACCCCCCCATAGAGTGTCTCTGGTTCAGAGTTGTTTGTCGATTTTGATATTTTCTTTCTTATAGGTATTTGTTTTTCCTGATCCCTTATTTAAGTTTTCTAGATTCCTGCTATGAGTGAGACCATCCAGTATTTTTCTTTTTCTTTCTGGCTTATTTTGCTGAGCATGATCCCTTCCAGCTCCATCCATGTTGCTACAAATGGCATGTGTTTATCTTTTCTGAATGCTCAGTAATATTCCATGGTATATATGTACCACATCTTCTTGATCCAGTCATCTATTTTTGGGTATTTGGGCTGTTTCCAAAGCTTAGCTATTGTAAATAGTGCTGCTATAAACATAGGGGTGCAGGTGCTCTTTGGAATTGATGTTTCTGTGTCCTTTGGGTAAATACCTAGGAGTGGAATTGCTGGATCATATGGAAGCTCTATGTTTAGTAGGTCCAGAAATCTCCACACAGCTCTCCATAGTGGCTGGACCAGTTTGCACTCTCACCAACAGTGCAGGCGAGTTCCTTTTTCTCCACAACCTCGCCAACATTTGTTGTTGCTAGTTTTTTTTAATATGTGCCATTCTCACTGGTGTAAGATGGTATCTCATTGTAGTTTTGATTTGCATTTCCCTGATTACAAGTGATGTTGAACATTTTTTCATATGCCTGTTTGCCATTTACATTTCTTCTTCAAAGAACTTTCTTTTTAGCTTTTCTGCCCATTTTTTTATAATTTTTTTTAAGATTTATTTATTTATTTATACAAGCACTGGGTACAGTCAGAAGCGCGGGAAGGTGAGAGAATTCACCAGAGCCAGAGCGGGGAGCAGAGCAGGCAGAAGGACCGAAGTACACTGCTGAGGGGAGCTGCGGGCGGCAGGAGAGGTCTGTGTGCCATGTGGGACCCTCCTCCAGTGGCCGGGGAGCAGCCGGCGATCAAACCAGCACTGCAGAGGCTGCGGGCAGCTTCGCAACCTAGTGCTCAACCACTGCGCCACCCGGGAGGCCCTCTTCTGCCCATTTTTTGACTGGATTATTTTCTTTGTTTTTGTTGAGTATCATACTATGATCCATATCCTTTATCTCTATGCTGGTTACAGTGCACAGTATATTGATTTATCTCCATAACTATCACACCCACACATTAGTATAGTTGGGCTCCAATGTTTAGAATTAGCAATGCTATTTATTGTTTGGATTCTGTAGTGTTGTGTTTTATAGAATGTATTTTGTAGTGTATAGTATTCTTGATACAGAAATTGTTCTAGAAATAATTTATGTAAAATATTTCAAAAACACTCATAGGACAAGTATATCACATTTACTATTTATAAGTACTAATGGATTAAAAATGTGTGTCTAAACCTGGAAGACACAATTTATATTTCCATTTAATTGCACATGTATTTGAGTTTTCACACTTTAGTAATTAACTATAAACCTATTAGGAATTAATAGTATATAAATGATACATATTTTTAATATTTAGACACATTTTGTAATTGTTCATTCCATCACAGATATTTGCCAAATTGCTACCTTAGGGGACGATATTATTCATAAGCAAAACTTTAGTCTTGGTGTTCAAACACATATTGTATAAAATATTAGAAATTTTAAATATTTTCCATAACATCAATTAAATATATTAAATGTTTTAATATCATAAGCATAACTATGAGAAGTTTTATATTTTATGGTGTATAGCTATTTTAAAAATATGATTTCAACAAAAATGCAAATGATGCAAAATGGTTAAAAATCATTTTGGGGGCCTCCCCGGTGGCGCAGTGGTTGAGCACTGGGTTGCAAAGCCGCCCGCAGCCTCTGCAGTGCTGGTTTGATCCCCGGCCACTGGTTGAGGGTCCCACATGGCATGCAGACCTCTCCTGCCACCCGCTGCTCCCCTCAGCAGTGTACTTCGTCATTCTGCCTGTTCTGCTCTCCCCTCTGGCTCTAGTGAATTCTCTCACCCTCCCGCACTTCTGACTGTACCCAGTGCTTGTATCAATAATTAAATAAATCTTTAAAAAAATCACTTTTGGACAGCAATTTATACATGCATATATCTACCTATCATCTATCTATCTATATCCAACTGTGACTGTTAATGTTGAATTAGAAGTTAAAAAATAATGGAAGGTGAAGGAGTAACTGTGATGAAGAAATTATAACATCAGTATAGTCAAATTTATATGCAAATATAGGTGCTACTATAACACTCCTAATCTTTGTTGTAACATATATGGAGATTCAGAATAATAAATGGATAAATGTCAAGCTATAAATTTCACACAAAAATGTTTATCTCAGTGAATTTGTTAGTGAATGAGTTGCATGATTAAGGTAAGTTTTAAATACTTAATTGGGCTTCCTGGTGGCACAAGGGTTTATTTCCATTTCAAGGTACCTGAAGAAATAAGACACAATTTAAGAAGCGGTCTGTAGCCACTGCAGCACAAGTTCGATCCCTGGTCAGGGAGCTACCCACATGGCACAGCAGACCTCTCCTGACTCGCCCACTGCTCCCCTCAGCAGTGTATTTCAGTCAATATACCTGTTCTGGTCCCCACTCTGTCTCTGGTGAATCCTCTCACCTCCCCCCCCACCTCTGGCCTTTACCCCAGTTCTTGTATGCATAAATAAATAAATAAATAAATAAATCTTTAAAATAATCTTAACTACTGAAACTTTAAAATATATAATTTCTGGGCCTCCCTGGTGTCTCAGGGAGTTGTGTGCTGCACTGTGAAGCTCTTTGTAGTCTCTGAAGCATGGGTTTGATTCCGGCTGGCGGGGAGAAACCCACATAGTAAAGCAGACCTCTCCTGTCTCGCCCACTGCTCCTCAGCAATGTATTTCGTCAGTCTGCCTATTCTGTTCCCTACTCTGTCTCTGGTGAATTCTCTTACTCTTCCCCACATCTACCCTGTACCCTGGTTCTTGTATAAATAAATAAATCTTTAAAAATATGTATATAATTTCCTGGTCCCTTATTTAGGTTTTCTAAATTCCTGCTATGAGTGGGACTATACGGTATATTTCTTTGTCTTTCTGGCTTATTTCACTGAGCATGTGATCCCTTCCAGCTCCATCCATATTGCTGCAAATTGCATGAGTTTATCTTTTTTGATTGCTGAGTATAATAAAGAAAAATCAAAATCAGCAAGCAACTATAAACCAGAGACACACTATGGGGGGGGGAGGAATAAGATCAAAACAAGGGGGGATGGGCATTGTATGGGGACTATAGCCAAGATTAAAATGCATACATTGTGCAAAAATGAAAAAGTGATGTAAAAAATATATAAAATAAACTTTCCAACAGAGAGATCAACATGACGGTGGGGAAACACTGCAAGTAAGTCCTCCCATTAAAAAAAAAAAAAAAGTTAATAGGGAGGAAAAAAGCGGCAGGTTCCTGCAAGAAACTGGGACATGGAAGATAAACTGGGCAACTCAGACACACTGCCCAAAGAGGAAAGTTGCCATAAAAGAGGACTAGAAGAGAGGAAAGCTCAGAACCCTGCTACCCTCCCCCACCCACAAAGTGAGCACTCTCTGACCAACAGAAAGGAGAAAACAAAAATAAATAAATAAATAAATAAAACAAGAAACAAACTACCTATCAAGGGAGACAGTGAGTAGAAAAGAACTATTTCAGGCACCGCATCCCACGAACGGGAACTGTGGAGAACCTTATGGGAATCGCCACGGAGGTGAGCAAATGGCTCCAGACTCCATTAGAGGAAAACAAGGGCTCCAGGAGACAGCTACAAATAGCCCAAGGCCAGCCAGTAACCTTGTGCAGAAAAGCGGCAAGCACTGGAAAAGCATAGGCAGATCTCCGCTGCCCAGGTCCCAGAACATGTGACCTAGGTTCTTGGGGAAACACATGCAGAACTGTTTCTGAGGTGAATGAGCCTGACTGAGTAATCACAAAGCAGGCGCCTGGGAATGGGAGTGGGGTGCAAAAGGTGCCATTTCTGCATACATTGAATGGGGCTACTGCCCATGTCCTGTAGCTGAGAACCAGGGCACAAAATTTGGGGTGTGGGATCCCAAAGATAGCGGGGCTCAGAGCAGATACAGCACCTCCATGCCTTTGAGGTGCTCCATGCCACCCCTATTCTGTTCCCCTGGTGACCCACGTGAAAAAAAAACACAGTTCTGGAAGGACACTAGGAAAGATCTCTGGTGCCACCTAGTGATCAGAACAAAATAACCAACATCCTGATAGTTGGAAGCCAGGATCCCAAAAATACCCTCAGGCTCTGAGAGAGGGTGGGCCAGGCAAACTGGGGTAAGAGGGAAATAAGGCATGGAGCAAGACCCCATTCTGGAACTGAGAGCCAGGCGCAGGTTCTGGGGTGTGGGATGTGTCATAGCAGTGGCCATTGCACAGGATGACAAACAGCGTTCTTTTTCTGATAGCTCTGAAACTGAGACCTAGAGGACAGAATTCAGGGCGCAGGATCAATACAGCTGTGGGCACAGACTGGATGAACACGGGACAGACACAGCACCCAGCTTGAAAGAGAGCCCCTGTGTTGAGGTGCTCTTCCCCTACCCCCGCTATTTCTCAGAGTTTCTCAGAGAACCACTGGGAAAAAGCACAGGGCAGCAAGTACTAGTCTCTGGCACCACCTAGTGACCAGAACAGAATCACCAACTAGCTGATTCCCAATTGGAATTGAGAAAATACAGAGGGAGGGAACTATACAGGACAGTGCCCAGCAACACAGCCACAGCGTCAACACCCTGGTGGAGTTTTGGCACAACAGTGTTGGATTTGGTCTGGTAAACAGTCTCCGACACCCCTAAAGGAGCACTCCAAAGAGATGCCCACCAATACCAGTGGCACAACGTCCCAACATGCAGAACAAATTAGAAAGCGAACAACAGGGAGAAGAAAAAAATATAAATAACCAGGTAAGACTCCAGGAGAAGGACACACTGCAAAAAGAAATACAGTCACCAGAACTTAACAATGACATGGAAGAACTTCTTGGCCTATCAGAGAATTAATGATCATCATGATTAAAAAGCAGAAAGAAAGCCAAAAGGAAAAAAAAAAAAAGATGATTTGAGACAAATGATCACTGAACTGAAGAATGAAATTGAGACCTTAAGAAAAAAAAGAAAAATAAATGTAGGAGATTAAAAAATTGCTAGAGGAGATAAAAAAACTCTGGGGAAAACAATGAAAACAGAATCCATGAAAGGGAAGAACGGATCAGTACTATCGAAGATACAGAAATAAAAAGAGCCAAAAGATAAAAGGAGAGAGAAGTGCAAATGAAGCAGTATGAGGAGACTCTTAGACAATTATCAGACTCCATGAAGAAAGGAAATCTAAGAGTTGTAGGCATTCCAGAAGGTGAGGAGAGAGACAAAGGATCTGAGAAATTATTCAAGGAGATAATAGAAGAAAACTTCCCAAGCATGAAAAATGAGATGGATATAGATATACAAGAAGCAAAAATAATTCCCAATACCACAATAAAAAGAAAACTACAGAAAGACACATAATAGTAAATCTTGCAAGAGTCCAAGACAAGGAAAAAAATAATGAAACTGGCAAGGTGGAAGAAACAGATAACTTATAAGAGAAAACCAATCAGGTTAACTTCAGACTTCTAGGAAGAAACGTTAAGGGCAAGAATAGAATGGAGTAACATGTTCAGCAAACTTCAACACAGCAGATGGCAACCAAGAATACTTTAATCTGCAAAGCTCTCCTTCCTCTACGAAGAAAAAATATGGACCTTCTCAGAAAACAGAAACTCCAGAAATTCATTACAACTAAACACCCACTCCAAAAAATTCTACAAGAAGTCTAAAGCCATGGGCCTCCCCAGTGGCGCAGCAGTTGAGCGCTGGGCTGCAAAGCTGCCAGCAGCTTCTGCAGTGCTGGTTCGATCCCCTGCCACCAGAGAGGGCCCCACATGGCGTGCAGACCTCTCCTGCGGCGCCGACTGCTCCCCTCAGCAGTGTACTTCAGTCCTTCTGCCTGTTCTGCTCCCCGCTCTGGCTCTGGTGAATTCTCTCACCCTCCCACGCGTCTGACTGTACCCAGTGCTTGAATAAATAAATAAATAAATAAGTAAGTAAATAAATGAATAAATAAATAAATCTTTAAAAAAAAAAGTCCTAAAGCCAAAACCAAAAGAGGAATAAACAAGAACAGAATAAAGTAAGGAATAAAATCACATAAAAACACAAAAATGGCAAACACAGATGCCAACATATCAGTATTAATTCTAAATGTAAATGGATTAAACTCATTCATAAAAAGACACAGAGTAGCAGGCTGGATTATAAAACAAAATTTGACTTCCTGGTTGTCTCCAGGAAACACATTTAACCACAAAAGATAAACATAGACTAAAAATAAAAGGTTGGAAAACAATCCTATAAGCAAATGGACCAAGATAGAAGGCAGGAACAGCCATACTTATATCAGATGAAATAGACTTCAAATTAAAAAAGGTAAAAAGAGACATAGACGGACACTACATTATGATCAAGGTGGCAATACATCAGGAAGATATAACACTCATCAACAAACACTCGCCAAATGAAGGGGCAACACAATATATTAGATTATTATTATTGGCTCTGAAAACAGACATTAAAGAAAATGCATATATAGTGGGAGACTTCAACACCCCACTCTCAACAATGGACAGATCAACGAGACAAAAATAAACAAAGACACTAGAGCCCTAAATAAAGACATAGAACTCATGGACTTAACAGATATCTATAGGACAGTGCACACAAAAATATTTGAGTACAGGTTTTTCTCAGGTGCACATGGATCATTCTCCAGAATCGATCACATACTGGGTCACAAGACAAACATCAACAGATACATGAAGATCAAAATCATTCCAACTATCTTCTCTGAACATAAAGCATCAAACAAGAAATTAATCATGAAAAGAAAACAAGGAATCCTTCCATTTCATGGAGATTGAAATCCACACTACTGGAAGACCACTGGGCTAATGAGATCAAAGAAGAAATTTAAAAAAAAAAATACTTTGAGTTGAACGACAAAGAGGACACCACTTTACAGAACATATGGGATGCAGCAAAAGCAGTAATAAGAGGAAAATATATAGCAATACAGGCTCATATCAACAAACAAGAAAGAACTCAAAGAAACAACCTAATCTCACATCTCAAAGAGTTAGAAAAAGAACAAAAAAATTACCCTAAAGGCAGTAGAAGAAAGGAAATAATAAAAATCAAAGCAGAAGTAAATGAAATAGAAATTTAAAAAGCAATCCAAAAGATCAATGAAACCTAAAGTTCGTTCTTTGAAAAAATAAACAAAATAAATTAACTTCTAGCAAGGCTCACTTAGAAAAAAAGAAACAGGAGACAACACATATAAATAGGATTATAAATGAAAGAGGATAAATCACAACAGACTCAGTAGAAATCTAAAGAATAATCAGAATTTATTATGAACACTTACATGCAAACAATTCAACAACCTAGAAGAGATGGACAATTTCCTAGAACAATATAATCATCCAAAGCTGGGCAAAAGAAATGGAACAACTAAACAGACCAATTACAAGCAGCAAAATTGAAACAGTAATCAAAGCACTCCCCAAAAATAAAAGCCCAGGCCCAGATGGCTTCACAAATGAATTCTACCAAATGTTCAGCAGTGAATTAGTGCCTATCCTACACAAACTCTTTCAAAAAATTGAAAAAGAAGGAATGCTACCAAATACGTTATACGAAGCCAACATTACACTAATACCAAAACCCAACAAAGACAGCACAATAAAAGAAAATTACAGGCCAATCTCCCTAATGAACACTGATGCAAAAATCCTCAACAAAATCCTTGCCAAGAGAATCCAACAATGCATCAAAGGGAGAGTATACCACAATAAAGTGGGATTCATCCCAGGGGCACAAGGATGGTTCAACATATGAAAATCAATAAGTGTAATCCAACACATCAACAAAAAGAAAAATAAAAACCACATGATCATATCAATAGATGCTGAGAAAGCATTCAAAAAATTCCAACATCTATTTATGATGAAGGCCCTTGGAATTCTTGGGATAGAAGGAACATACCTTAACATGATAAAAGCCATATACAACAAGCCCAATGCCAATATTATTCTCAATGGCAAAAAGCTGAAGGCCTTTCCCTTAAGATCATGAACAAGACAAGAATGTCCACTTTCACCTTGTTCTTTAATATAATACTGGCTGTCCTATCCAGGGCAATAAGACAAGAGAAAGACATACAAGGGATACAAATATGGAAAGAAGAAATAAAACTATCACGATTTGCAGACACTATGATAATTTACATAGAGAACCCTAAAAACTCCACAGAAAAACTACTCAAAATAATCAACCAATTCAGTAAAGTAGCAGGATATAAAATCAACACACAAAAATCAGTAGCCTTCCTATACACAAACAATCAATCCGAAGAAGAAATCAAGAAAATCATCCCTTTTATAATTGAAACAAAAAAATGAAATACTTGGGAATAAACCTAACAAAAGAGGTAAAAACCTATACAAAAAAAATTATAAAACACTGTTAAAAGAAATTGAAGAAGACACAAAGAAATGGAAAGACATCCCCTCCTCATGAATTGGAAGAATTAACATTATTAAAATGGCCATCTTACCAAAATGCTATTCCAATAAAAATCTCAATGACATTCTTCAAACAAATAGAACAAATACTGATGGAATTCATATGGAGCCACAAAAAACCACAAATATCCAAAGCCCTACTGATGAAAACAAAGGAGAAAGGAGGTATCACACTTCCAAACTTCAAGCTATACTCCAAAGCCATAATAATTAAAACAGTTTGGTATTGGAACAAAAACAGACACACAGACCAATGGAACTGAAGAGAGAGCCCAGAAATAAAGCCACACTTATGTGGATAACTAATCTTTGACAAAGGAACAAAGAATAAGTAATGGAACATGGACAGTTTGTTCAATAATTGGTGCTGGGAAAACTGGCCCTCCACATGCAAAAAAATTAAACTAGACCACTACCTCTCACCTTGCACAAAAATCAACTCAATATGGATAAAATAACTGAACATAAGACCTGAAACCATAAAATATATAGAAGAAATATAGGTAAAACACTACAAGACATACAGTTCAGAAACATCTTGGGATTACATCACCTGGGATTACATCAAACTGAAAAGCTTCTGTACAGCAAAAGAGACATTAACCAAAACAGAGTGACACCCCACTGATTGGGAAAGAATCTTTGCACTCCATTCACCTGATAAGGGACTGATCGTAAAGATATACAAAGAATTCACAGGACTCAACAAGAACAAAGTAAACAACTCAGTCAGGAAATGGGCAGAAGAACTTAAAAGACATTTATCCAAAGAGGAAATGCAATTGGCCAACAAGCATATGAAAAAATGTTCAACATCCCTTACAATCAGGGAAATGCAAATCAAAACCACACTGAAATACCACCTTACACCAGTAAGAATGGCACATATCAAAAAAACAAGCAACAACAAATGTTGGCGAGGATGCAGTGAAAAAGGAACTCTCCTACATTGCTGGTGAGAGTGCAAACCACTATGGAAAGCTGTGTGGAGATTCCTCAATAATGTGAGGTTAACTGTGATTTGTCATATATAGTCATAATTGTGTTGACTTAAATTCCTTATATGTCCACATAAAGACTATTTATCATAAATGGATGTTTAAACTTGTCAAATGTTTTCTCTGCAACCAGTCATGAGGTCAAAATTTTTTATTTTTTATTTTATTTTGGCTAATGACTGATTGTTTTATGAATACTGAATCATACTTGTATCCCTAGAATAGGTCCCTCTTTGTCACAATTTGTGATCCTTTTAGTGTGTTGGTGAATTTGGTTTACTAGAGTTTTATTGAGAATGTTTGCATCTATATTCACCAATTAATTTTAATTATTATTCAAGAAATTTTGTTTTATTTTAAGTTTACTCCAGTTTGTCTGTTATTAAGGTCAGGAAGTAACTAACTTAATTCTACTCCTATTTCTTTCAAAATTCTGGATGTTCTCTTAAGAAATCACCTTGGTATTTTGTCTGAAGGGTAGCACATTTTAGGAAGAAATTTAATATTCCAACAAGACATTTGTCTTTTTTTAAGGTCATCTTTACAACTTTGAAGAGAGAATATGCCGCCAATTTATGAAACAAATGCCATCTAACTACTCATGGAATAGGGCAAACTTACATTACCTGTCAAAACTACACTAAGAAATTACAGTAAAAGACAACTGTGCAGAAAATCTACCTATGCATTTATCATTCTTTCCCTCTATACTGAACATGCCACTATAGAGTTAGAACAGGACTCCTTAGGTGAATATAAAATTAATAATTTATACTCCATCAAAGATGCATAGGCCACAACTTCAGTTTATTAGTCAGTCTTACAGCACATAAACTTCGGTGTTAACAACATAATCAATAGAAAGAAAATACACAGAATCACCATGTAAGTTCACTATAAGTAAGTTTATTTTTTGTTTATTTTTATCTATTTATTTATTTATTTTTATACAAGAACCAGGGTACAGGCTGGATGTGCGGGAGGGTGAGAACATTCACTGGAGACAGAGTGGGGAACAGAACAGGCAGATTGACTGAAATACACTGCTGAGGGAAGCAGTGGGAGAGACAGGAGAGGTCTGTTTAGCCATGTTCTCTCAGGCTGGTCGGGATCGAATTCGCGCTGCAGAAGCTGCGAACAGCTTCACGTTGCGGTGCTAAACCACCTGCGCCACCAGGGAGGCCCTTTAAGTAAGTTTATTTTAACATCCTGAAGCAGTACTTGAATTTCTATAGTCAATAAATATGTAGTAGATTGAAATGAATAGTTGAATCTCTAAATTTGCCTGGTGTGTCCTTTGTATTCATGAAATTTCTTATTACAATAATTTCTTATTATTAAGATGACTTCATATTAATTAGAGGTATTAAAGAAATTCTGGGTTATTTTGCTTCAGGTATAGGGTAGAAATAACTCTTTCATCAAATTTGAATGTGAACTTTTATTTTTTATTATTATTATTTTGAGGTAACATTGGTTTGCAACATTGTATATGATTTATAGGTACAGGATAGCAACATTCAGGTATATATTATCATAACACAGAAACCACCAAGTCACCCATAATCCACCATAATCTATTGTGTCCCCTCCCTATTTTGTTCTCCCCTTTTTCTTCCCCCTCTGGTAGCCTCAATTATGTAATCCTATTTCTAGAATTTGTACCCTTTTTAACTCTAAAACTTAACAATTTAAGTAACAGCTTAAGATTTTACTGAATTCCAAATACAAGAATCAATCAGATATAACAGTATACTATGAATATATATGTGTGTATAACTTTCTTGTGCCTATAAGTAGTAAAGAATGGGTAATTCTGGTGGCTTACAGATAATCAATAGCTACTTTACATGAAGCAAAAACAATTTGGGGCCTCCCCTGGTGGCACAGGAGGTTGAGTGCAGTGCTATGAAGCTGTCTACAGCCTCTGCAGCACCGGTTTGATTCTGGCCTACAGGTGAGGGTCCCACATGGCGAGGCAGACCTCTCCTGTCGTGCCCACTACTCCCTCAGCAGTGTATTTCGTCAGTCTGCCTGTTCTGTTCCCCGCTCTACCTGGTGAATCCTCTCACCCTCCTGCACATCTAGCCTATACCCCAGTTCTTGTATGAAATAAATAAATAAATATATCTTAAAAAAAAATAAAAACAACAATTTGAATTAGAGAGTACCTAGTAAACATCTATTCTAATTCTGTAATTTTGTGAAGTATAGAAGACAAGTGGATTTTGAGGTAACTTCAACTATGTAAGAGACTTAAAACCTTATCACTGGCTCCTAGTTCAGTCCTTCTATTTTTTTTTATGATTTATTTATTTATACAAGAACCGGGATATAGGCCAGATTCACGGGAGTGTGACAAGATTCACCAAAGACAGAGTGGGGAGCAGAACAGGCAGACTGATGAAATACACTGCTGAGGGGAGCAGCGGGTGAGACAGGAGAGGTTGGAAGTGCCATGTGGGACCCTGCCAGCCGGCCAGGATAGAACCCGCACTGCAGAGCCTGCAGAAAGCTTCACAGCGCTGCAGCTCAACCACCTGCGCCACCAGGGGAGGCTACATTCCTTCTATTTTTATCCTACTTTTATTACTGTGTTTCCAATGTATCAAATGTATTTATATAATCTACTCTCAAGTGTATTTTGAAAACATCTGGATAACTATATCTTTTTGTGAAAACTATTTTTTAAATATTACATGCTATTAGTATGTTTACATTTTGATGAAAATGGGAAGGAAAACAATTAATGGATATGTTTTATTACTCAAAAATTATATAAGTGAAAAGCTAATTATCTAGTAATAACTTTGGTCTTCAAAAGTTCTAGAGGCAGGATGGAAAACTGCAAGCGACAAGAATGAGTGACTGCAGTAATTTAAAAAAAAAAAAGTCTACTGATTAAAGACAATTAGAGAGAATTTTAGCATCCATAGAGAATTTTAGCATCCATTAAAGTCACTAGTAAGCACTAAATTCTAATAACTCAATAGATATTTCTGTTAAAACATAACAAGTCCAAATTCCTCAAAACCTAAATATAAAAAGGAGAGGAAATATTAGCACCATGATAAATTATGATGATTAAATGTCTTGTGAAGATTGCCAGATCACTGAGGAATTTCTGGTGTTTACTGTCTATTTAAACCACCAAGTTTAACTATGGATCTAATACAATTTTAGAAAACTTACTATAATTTGTTAAAGGATAAAATTACATTACACACTTGTAACGGTTTTGAACTCACTGAACTACTTGGTTCAACAGTCCTTATCTGGATTCAAAACCATCTATCTCACCTCTCTTTAGCCAGGAAGGTTTGTTCTCAATTTCATTGTTGCAGAGTCTCTCTCTCTCTCTCTCTCTCTCTCTCTCTCTCCCTCCTTCCCTCCCTCCCTCCCTCTCTCTCTTGGTCATCTTCCACACACCCTCTCTATTTCTTTTTTTCCCCTCAATTCCTCTCCTGTTGGAGTAAGGGTAGGTTTTGCATAACATGCAATGAGGTGAAGCAATAATCTAAACAGTTGCCTAATAATAGTGCAATGTAACTTTAATGAAGGTAAGCAAATAATAAATAATGCCTTCAAAATTAAGTAAAGCTATGTCTAATATAAAAAAGTAAAAACTGGGCAGAAAGACTCATATGTGAAGTAAGAAATATTTCCAATAAAAATGTCCAATATTTGAAGACATTAATGAAAAGTTACTCTGGAGGGATAATTTTAAGTCATTCTTATGTAATATTAGCAGCTTATGTGTATTGCCTCTGGAGGAAATTATAAATATTTTCTAAAAGTTTTAGTATCATAAAATTTCTCCACAGGTGTGTGGTGACCAAATGCATTGTTAGTGATTACCATTGACCAAAACTAAGAGACTATTGCATGCCACTCAAGGGTCTGTGGCAGCAAATGCTGAGATAATGTTTCATGAGCATTTCATCTAGCTTTTGCCCAAGTGCAATTTCATCACATACCTTCATTATTTCCTCTCACATCTTGTCAAAAACCTACTTTGAAATGATCCCCAAAAGCCTGGAAAACCACTGAGTGCATATGGATATCTAAATAAAAATGGGTGTTACTAATACACACAGTAATACCCTTGACCAAACAAAACTTGGGTAACAAAAACTAATTTAAAAATAAATAAACACGAAAATAGATGAGATCCAATATTTCTGAATCATATACAGTTGTGTAAGACAATTATAAATAAATGCATAAGTAAACAATATATAGTTATGATCATTTGTTGTACTCCAGGTGACTTAGCCCTTATGATTCATAATATTGTCCAAAATGATAAAGTGCTTCCTTCTGCCCCATGCAAATCCCCTATGCATCCTATTCTTATTCTCTGGTGTCACTTCCCAGATAAACTACCTACAGTTCTGTTTCTTAGGATATACTTTTGAGAATCCCAATTTCAGACAGTCAAGATTCATTCCTTACTTTGTTGAATGGTTTGGTAGGTGCTTAGTTTGCTGAAGAGACTAAACAAAAACAAAGTAAATAATCCAGTCAAAAAATGGGCAGAAGAGCCAAAAAGGAAATTCTCCAAAGAGGAAATGCAAAGGGCCAACAGGCATATGAAAAAATGTTCAGCATCACTTGAAATCAGGGAAATGCGAATTAAAACTACAATGAGATACAATCTTGCACCAGTGAGAATGGCACATATTAAAAAAAAAAAAAAAAAAAAACTAGCTACAACAAATGTTTGCAAGGATGTGGAGAAAAAGGAACTTTCCTGCACTGCTGGTGGGAGTGCAAAATGGTCCAACCACTGTGGAAAGCTGTGTGGAGATTCCTCAACCTGCTAAAGATGGAGCTTCCATAAGATCCAGCAATTCCACTCCTAGTTATTTAGCCAAAGGGCACAGAATTATTAATTCAAAAGGGCACCTGCAGCCCTATATTTAGCAGCACTATTTACAATAGGTAAGCTATGGAAACAACCCAAATGCCTCAGAATAGATAACTGGATCAAGAAAATGTGGCATATATACACAATGGAATATTTTTCAGCAATCAAAAAAGATAAACTCACACAATTTGCAACAACATGGATGGAGTTAGAAGGGATAATACTCAGCAAAATAAGCTAGAAAGAAAAAGAAAAATACCGGATGGTCTCACTCATTGCTGTAATTTAGAAAACCTAAATAAGGGACCATAGAAAATACTAATTATAATAAAATCAAAATCAACAAGCAATTATAAACCAGAGACACACTACTGGGGTGCAAGAGGAGCAGGAGTTGGGTCAAAATAAGGGGTGTGGGAATTGTATGGAGAATATAACCAAGATGAAAATGCATACAATGTACTAAAATGAAAAATTATGTAAAAAATATATAAAGGGAAAAAAAGAAAAAAATATTACCACATGGGTGTGTTTTATAAAAGCCTAAAATAAAGTTTAGTGAATTGAAATCTATGTATGATTTAATATTATTTTATTGTGTCCTCAGACTGGATATAATTTCTAGCCCCCAATCTCAAAGGACTTTATTGTACTTTCTAAAATGGCTTACTTCTTTTGATTTCAACAATCTCATCATAGCTGCTATTTTTAGTCAATTTATTCATTCTTTTAGAATATAAGAATAGAATATTAATAAGTAAGGCATCTGCCTTCAGGAGGCTTTTACTCTGTTGAAGTCTTACAATAGAAGGTAAATAATATTAAGTTAATATTAGTTGTGAAAAAAATGATAACAAAGTTTGTAATGATTCAAATATAAACTGATATTTTTTTTGAAAGTAATGTTCCAAGGCAATAAGGCTTCCAATAATCTTTCATGATCAGCAGATGGAAACAACTCCACACAATCACTAAACTGATAGAATTCTTTAGTATTACCATATATTTTTTCCACATTTGCCATTATAACTCCACTGTGTATACCAGACAGTGGATAGGACACAAAGTGCATGTTGGAGTTGTAGATAGTACTGGCTTAGAAGTGTATGATCTCATTTGTTCTGTTCTCATTCCATTGTCTATAACTTTGTGACACAGATCCATGAAACTGCAAGAGAAAGTAGGAAATACAGCATTTAAAATATGCTTACTTTAAGGGGAAATTATTTATATTGGGTACAACCTTTTTAAAAAAACAGCAACAACATATTTTTTTTTTTTTTTGTGGGACCCTCACCTGTGGCCAGGGAACTAACCGTCACTGCAGAAGCTGTGGGCAGCATTGCTGCCCAGTGCTCAACTGCTGTGTCACCAGGGGAGGCCCTCCAGAATGTTGGTTTTAATTGAACACCATTTGGAAATTATTTCATAAAAATTATACATACTTACTCAACAATTTGATTCTGAAACTCTATACTATGAAACTAAAAGCATATTTCAAAATTGATTAGACTACAATTGTACCAATTGATTAAGAAATCTCATTTCTAGAACCATATATTCTAGAAATAAAAGCATATTTTAAGAACCCTCTGCTGCCTGCCAACAACCCTCCTGTTAAATACATGCTCATTGTTGCAGCAATTAAATTCCTAGAACTCTATACAAAAAATAAAATAACATCATGTTAGAAAGCTCTGTTATCAGCAATTTTTTCTTCAGAATTTCATCTGAAGTGTTATTTGTACTAACAGAGGCAAAAAACAAAAACAAAAACTGAACTAGAATAAAAATGGAAACTGCAATAATAGGAAAAAGGCTACATAAACATTTCATGATTATGAAATATTATGTAGATTTTCCTTTGAATTAATTCTAGTTATCATGTTAGAATCCCCATAACATATTAAAAAATGAAAAAAGCAAAGTATTAACCATTGTTTATAGTATGAGCACATTTTCCTATGAATAAGAAAATAAACACTATTTCTAGCTACAGAAGGTATATGTATTAGAAAAAGAGATATAATATAAGCAGGAGGATCATCATTGTACTTAATCTTTGCAGTTGTTATTTCTCATTGTTGGGGTCAGGTGACCCCAACATTACAAAAACATTAGCTTTTCAAAACCCTAATGGATCCAAGTAGATATTTTAATTTTTCACTGCTTGGCAAAAAGGATAAATTGGTGTATATATTCTACAATCCAGTTATGGCCCATTGTATTATCAGTGAGACCATGAAAGCATATCTATATCCATAACTATATCTATTTACATAACTGAACAGATCTTTACAGTTATCATGATTTATATACTAGTGTGATGTGACCAAAATTGGTTTTTATTTATTTTTCTTTATCTTTAAATATTATTATTCTTATTATTATTTAAAGATTTATTTATTTATGCATACAAGAACTGGGGTAAAGGCCAAAGGTATGGAAGGTGAGAGGATTCACCAGAGACCAAGTGGGGAACAGAACAAATGAACTGAAATACACTGCTGAAGGGTGCAGCGGGTGAGTCAGGAGAGGTCTGCTGTGCCATATGGGTAGCTCCCTGGCCGGATGGAACTCTGTGCTGCAGAGGCTGTGGACTGCTTCATAGGTTGCGTCTTAACCCTTTACACCACCAGTGAGGCCCTAAATATTATTTAATAAATGTGGAAATGTTCATACAAAACTTTATAGATTTTCTTTTCTTTTTTTTTAAATATAATTAACAAACAATTTTGGATAAAAACTCAGATATTAATTTCAAATATTCATATTCTAATAATCCTTGCAGAATTCAAATAATTTTTACCTATTTAGAGTAAGTGCTTGCACTTGCTACAGTAAGTTTCTTAGGAGTTACTAAGTTTGTTTCTCAAAAGCTTGGTTAATGAAATATCTGCTTGTATACATATATATGCATATGTGTGTCTGAGTTTTTCAAATAACTGAACTGGTTTGCCTAAATATAGGTGGCTTTGTAACATTCCATATAATTGTCAAAAATGTAAGGCATATTTCAGACATGTATTTTTGGTAATGATTCATTCTATTTGTAGAATCTTTTCAAAACCCTAATGTATACAAGGAGATATTTTAAGTTTTTCACTGCTTGACAAAAAGGGTAAATTGGTGTATATATTCTACAATCCTAAATAATTCAAGTGAGTGTTGGGTCTTTAATGTGTTTTACTCATTATTTTTCCATTGGAAAATTTGAGTACATTTCTGGTGTGTTGTGGTTTCTTTTTACATGGCCTGCATTGAAAAATTATATGTACTACAGTTTATAGCAACGTTATTATAAGTTCTTATACTTTTAAAATTCAGCTCACTTTCAAAGTAGTAAAATCTGGGTCTGACCAAATAAATAATGGTTGAAGTATAGTTATTAAGCTAATATCTGCCTTATAATTTACTTTTTATTAGATGAAATAATGTATGTCTAGGACACACAGGCAGTTTTTGGTCACTGTCAAAATAATGCCTCAATTGGGCCTCTCCAGTGGCACAGCAGGTTGAGCACAGCGCTGTGGGGCTGTCCTCAGTCTCTGCAGCGTGGGTTCAATTCCTGGCCAGTCAGGGAGATTCCCACATGGTGCAGCAGACGTCTCCTGTCTTGCCCGCTGCTCCCCTCAGCAGTGCTTTCAGTCAATCTGCCTGTTCTGCGCCCTGCTCTGTCTCTGGTGAATCCTCTTACCCTCCTGCATCTCTGGCCTGAAACCAGGGTACAGAACAGGCAGATAGACTGAAGTACACTGCTGAGGGGAGCAGCAGGCAAGTCAGGAGAGGTCTGCTGTGCCATGTGGGTAACTCTGTTGATTAGGATCGAACTCGTGTTGCAGAAGCTTTGGACAACTTCACAGTGTTGCCCTCAACCCCTTGCGCCAGCAGGGAGGTCCAATCAGTATTAATCATTGTTAAAGTTTGCTTAAATTCCTGAGGAATGTTTCAAGGTTTGGTACTCGCTACTGTATTTTTTTTCACTTACCATCAAGTTTTCCACTAATGTCTTCCTTTTTTTTTTTTTCTGTTCTAGAGTTCAATTGAAGCTACTCTAATACATAATATAATATATTTAGTGATTGTATCTCTTTAGTCTCCTTCCATTTTGACAGATTTTTGGTCTTAGTTTTGCATCACTTTTACCACTTATTGGTCACCTATCAGTTAAGTTTTTTCCCCCAATGTTTTCTCATTAACATTTTAATAAATTTAGGTTAAATTGAGACTACAGAAGGATACACATTAATAAATTCAAATAGCCTGTGCCCTAAATAATACATTCCAGAGAAGTAGAACTTAGTAGCTGGCCCAAACAGTGAAGCAGTCAGCAAATACAGCCAGATCATAATCCTTTTGAGCCACCTCCTAGAACACTCGATAGGGTTGATATTCCGTTAATGGAAAGACTGTGCTCTATGATGGAAAGAGTCCTGGCTTCCCAGGCCCCTAATTATGCTTATCCAGTCGTGGAAGGGACAGATCCTCAAGGGGTGCTTACTTGTCTCCACAGCTTTTAAAGATTTGAAGGCTTTAAAGGAGGCGGTTACTCAGTATGGCCTCCAGAGCGCTTTTACGCATACCTTATTGGATAGCTGGATCGGCATGAATCCTACTGCAAATGATTGGAAGGTGCTAGTCAGAGCGGTTACTTCCCCAGGGGATTATTTGTTATGGAAAGGTATATTTTTAGAGAACTGCACTCATACAGCTAAACTCAATGCTGATGCTGGATTTCCGGTTAGAAATAAGGATATGTTAGCAGGAGAAGGGCAATACGATAGTAACAACCGACAAAAGGATTATGATCTGGCTGTATTTGCCCAAGTTGCAGCAGCTGGACGGTCAGCCTGCAAGGCAATAGGAGATAGAGGAGGAGCCAACATTCAATTAACAAAGGTCATTCAAGGCTCCACAGAACAATATGCGGGGTTCCTAGCAAGATTGATGACAGCAGCTGGCCGAATTCTAGGTAACACTGATGCCTCCCTACTGATAGTTAAACAGCTTGCATTTGAAAATGCTAATAAGTGGTGTCAGGAAGCTATTAGACCCTGGAAAGCTAGGGCTAGTTTGGATGATTATGTGAGACTTTGTAAGGATATTTGTGAAGCTCAAGTTACCGGTGCGGTGATCGCTCAGGCCTTGTGTGGTCCAGTAACTGGACCACGAAACCATGTCTGTTTCGCTTGTGGTCAGCAAGGGCATATAAAGGCCTCCTGCCCGTCCTTGGAGCGGAGAGGGGGCACTACAGCACCACGAACTGCTAAGCCTCAAAAGAAACCAGGAGTTTGTCCACGGTGCCAAAAGGGTAGTCATTGGGCGAACAAGTGTCGGTCTAAGACAGATTATCAGGGAAATCTGCTGACCCCTGTATGGGAGGGCAGCTGGGAAACTCATGGGGGAGGGCACAGCCCTGGTGACCCTCTCAGCCAATTATAGGGGCAGTTCAGAGCAATCCCCAAATAAGGCAAAGTTTTTCTCTGACCTCTTCCGCACCTCCCCAGGAAGTGGCAGATTCGATTTGAGTGTCTCCGCATATACTGTTCTTACTGCTAGCATGGGAGTGCAATGTTTACCTACGGGCCAGTATGGTCCTCTCCCTGATGGAATTATGGGGCTAATAATTGGCCGCAGCTCCAGTGCCCTTAAAGGCCTTCAGGTCATCCCAGGAGTCGTTGATACTGATTACACTGGAGAAATTAAGATTCTTTCATCTGTTGCTCATGGAGTTATCTCTATATCCCTTGGTGACAGAATGGCTCAAATTATACCATTACCAACATTAGCCTGTGATGGAAAAGTCCACCATGTAATTCGCAATGCTGAAGGTTTTGGCTCTTCAGACAACCCTCTTGTGAATTTGGCTCTGACATTAGATAAGAGGCCTCTAATTGAATTGATAATTAATGCAGAACATTTAAGGGCCTTTTGGATACTGGGGCAGACACTTCCATTATATCCAAGGAGCATTGGCCTTCACAGTGGCCTGTGGCCTGTGGCTACCGCTTACACCTCCTTGCAGGGTCTGGAAATATCCCAAAATCCTTCCAGGAGTACTATTGTGCTCCGCTGGAGGGACAATGAGGGCCATAGTGGGCAATTCAACCTTATGTCCTCCCTGGAATCCCCATGAACCTCTGGGGACGAGATGTTCTGGTGGAGATGGGGGCTTCATTAGTCACGGATAGTCTGGCTGACCAAATGATGATTAATCAAGGCTATGTACCTGGACAAGGTTTGGGTAAACAACAGCAAGGGTCTCCCTCTTTTAATCTACAGGAAGTGATGAGAGAAGCAGGGGATAAACGAGGGCTCGGTTACCCTTTTTTCTAGGGGCCGCTGTGATTAGGCCTTCACCCACACCCATTCCTATCACCTGGAAATCTGACACACCTGTGTGGGTACCACAGTGGCCCCTGCCGAAAGAGAAGTTAGAGGCTGCAAGAATGTTAGTAGAAGAACAGCTACAGGCTGGACACATAGTCCCGTCTACCTCTCCCTGGAATACTCCCATCTTTGTTATCAAAAAGAAGTCCGGAAAATGGAGACTATTACAGGACCTTAGGGCAGTGAATGCGACTATGGGGATTATGGGACCAGTGCAACCTGGCATTCCCACTCCAAGTGCCTTAGATCTTAAGGATTGTTTTTTCACTATTCCATTACATGATCAAAATTCCAAACGCTTTGCTTTTTCTATTCCGGCCATAATGCTGCTGCTCCGCATGATAGATATCAATGGGTGTGCCTTTCTTAGGGTATGGCGAACAGTCCCACTATTTGCCAAATTTATGTCTCCAGAGCCATTGCTCCTGTTAGAGTCAAACATTCGCAAGTGCATGTATATCATTATATGGATGATTTGTTACTGGCAGCTCCCACGTCTGACCTGCTGTATGCCTGTTTCCAGGACCTGGAGAATCATTTACTGATGTCAGGTCTAAAGATTGCTCCTGAGAAGTTACAAATGGCTGAGCCTTTTCAGTATTTAGGATACCATTTGAGTAAAGGCAGTTATGCTCCAGCAGTACCAAAATTGGCAGTAGCTCACCTTCGCACCTTGCATGATTTCCAACGCCTATGCGGCGATCTAGCATGGATACGCTCTTCGCTCTCTATTACATCGGGAGAGCTGAAGCCTCTTTTTGACATGTTGAAAGGAGATGCAGACCCTGCTTTTCCTAGAATCATTACGCAGGAAGCTCGTGAAGTGATCACTAGAGTCGAAAAGGCTCTAGCCCAGGTGACCTTAAATAGATTGTCTGTCTCTCGCCCTTTTGATGTCTTGGTATTTTGTAGTAACCTTACTCCCACAGCACTTATATGGCAAGATGGTCCCATTTATTGGATCCATCTTAACATCTGTCCAAAACGAGTCTTAGAGCCTTATTTTCATTTGGTTGCCAGAATTGTACAAAAGGCTCTGGACTCCAGCCTACATCTTTCCGGTACTCACCCTCAAGCGGTGATTCTCCCCTATAGCAAAGAACAAATTCAGTGGTTAATATGCCACGATGAAACATGGAGTGTTCTTTATTTTACCACTTCAGTGCTTTTTGATTCGCATTATCCCAGCAACCCTTTATGCAAATTTTTACAAAATCATCCAGTCTGTTTCCCCAGGATCCGCGTTACTGAACCTATTGCGGGGGCGTGGACAGTGTTTACAGATGGCTCCAGTAATGGTACAGCTTCTTTTGTCTCTGAAGGGGATCGGAAGGTGGTCTTGGTGGCCAGTGGTTCAGACCAAGTCATTGAGGCGACCGCCGACCTCTCGGCTCTCGAGACCTACTCACAAGAACCTATCAATTTGTATTCTGACGGCAAATATCTGGTACATGCTTTAAATGTTTTGGAAACGGTTGCTCATATTTCTGTTCATAGCTCCATCGCACCCCTCCTTCATCAGTTGCAAACACTGATTCGTAAGAGAACTCATCACCTTTTTGTGGGTCATATCAGAGGTTATCTCCCATTGCCAGGACCTTTAGCGGCTGGCAATGCCGTCGCTGGTTCTCTTACTAGGGGACATCTAATTTGTCCAGCATTTCAGAGTGCTATGGAAGAACATGCGGTCTTGCACACCAATGTCACGCCACTTAAGGGTCATTACGGGTTGACTCGTCGTCAAGCTATTGACATTGTTTGTGCTTGTCACAAGTGTGCACCTTTTGCTCCAGCTGCTGTGCCTCCCCCAGGAGTTAACCCCCGGGGCATCCTCCCTAACCATATTTGGCAAACCGATGTGACTCATGTACCCTCTTTTGGACGACAGAGCCTGGTCCATGTCTCCATCAACACATTTTTTGGTTTTCTTTTCGCCTCCCCACATTGTGGTGAAAAGAATTCTGATGTCCGCTCACATTTGCTACAAGCATTTGTGGTAATGGGCCACCCACGTGTCATTAAGACAGATAACGGTCCTGGTTATACCAGTAAGGCTTTTGCCTCCTTTTATGCGGTCCATCGCATTGTGCACAAAATGGGAATTCCATACAACCCGCAGGGGCAGGGTATAGTTAACGTGCCCATGGTTCTCTGAAAACTATGCTTTTAAAACAAACAAGGGGAGAACACTCCCCCAGGGACCCTTTGACTACAGCTCTCTTTACCCTTAATTTTTTGACCCTAGATACCCAGGGGTAGTCAGCTGCTGATCGGCACTGGTCACCAGATCCTCAGCAGGTCACGATGTTGCAAGCAAGATGGAAGGACCAGGTCAATAATGAGTGGCAACCACCCACGCCAGTATTAATACAGCTGCCTGGCAGCATTTGTCTTTTCCCACAGGATGCGGAAGCGCCCCGATGGGTTCCTGCTCGATTGGTTCAGTTTGTCAATACACCTGACCCTGCTAACCTTGATGACACAAGCGTCCCAGATGTTAGTACGATGGGCGATTGTGCATCAGCTGCCAATTTTGCTTCTGCTTTAGCAACACCGCAAGATATGAATGGACATTTATGAAATGGACTTTTTATGCTTAGTCAGCAGTTAGCTCATGTAAGAAGAGATAGACACACTTTTGTTAACCGCTCACATATCTTGTAACCCTCTGTACAGTTTTATTTGTGTTACCCCTGTTACAGGTGAGGGTGTCATTGCCTTGTTTAGAGGACTCCTCTCAGAGTTGCAAGCTTGGGGCAGGGTGATAGCCTTAGCTCTTGGCTGTTTGTGCCTTCAGTGTATGGTTTCTCTGTTGGCTATAGAAGCAAAACAAAGAACGTGCTATTGCAGTCAGGCAAGTACTTGGCGCCATGGTACTTGACCAGGACTCCCCAGTGGCATCCGGATGGGTCAACTTAGCCCTAGAGAACCTGTGAGCCAAAGACGGGTAAGAGCGTAGCCCCAACCTAAGACAGCGGTCCAGACCAAGTGCGCCGGATTAGCAATGACGGGTAAGGCTGGTTACGGGATAGGCCAACCTAAGACAGGCCAGGTGTCTCATTTAAAAGAAAAAAGGGGGAGATGTCCGGAGCCGCCTGGAGCATGCGCTGTGTTGCGCATGCACGCGATAAGTTAGGTTTCGATTTACTGTTTCGCCTTCTGAGAAACCAATGCATTTTCCTGTAAATCACGTGGGACTGGGAGGTACGATGGGAGGAGCTACGAGGGTATAAGAAGGGAGAGAGTGGGGGAGAATGCGTAGAGGATAAGGAGGGGAGACTGCATAGAGGATAAGGAGAGGAGACTGCATAGAGGATAAGGAGAAGAGACTGCGTAGAGGATAAGGAGGGGAGACTGCATAGAGGATAAGGAGAAGAGACTGTGTAGAGGATAAGGAGAGGAGACTGCATAGAGGATAAGGTGAGGAGACTTCGAGAAGGAGACTGCGGAAAGGATACTGCGTAGAGACAAAGGATACTGTGTAGAGACTTCGAGAGAGGATACTGAGAGAGGTTACTGCGAGAGGAGCAGAGAGAAGGCCAGGGAAGGTAGAAAGACAGGGAAAAGAAAACATGTAAAAGTAAGAAAAAGGTCAAGGAAAAATAAAGAACCCACCGCTAGCGGCAAGTCGTCTCAAGCCCCTCATTTCAATCCTCGGCCCTTCTCTTTTTGTGCTTCCGAATCCCGCAGGTCGGGACACCACATGGCTATGCAGACCTCTCCTATCTCACCCACTGCTCCCCTCAGCATTGTATTTCGGTCAGTCTGCCTGTTCTGTTCCCCGCTCTGTCGCTGGTGGATCCTCCCGCCTTCCATATCTCTGGCCTGTGCCCCAGCTCTTGTACACATGAATGGATAGATCTTTAAAAAAAAAAAAAGAATATTTAATTTAAGATCTACCCTCTTAGAAAAATAAACCTTACAGTATTATTAATGTAAGCACTGTGATGTTAGAGTTGTCTCTAGTTCTTATTCATGTTGTATTCCTGAACACTTTATCCTTTCCAGTTCCATCATGTTATTGTAAATATTAAGAGTTCATCATTTTTTATACCTGAGTAGTATTCCTGTGTGTGTGTTTGTGTGTGTGTATTTTGTGTGTGACATTTTTCTGATCCAATTCTTTGTCATTGGGTATTTTTGAATTCTTCATATAGAAATCTAGGAGTGGAAGTGCTGTGTCATATGATATATCAATTTTTCATATTTTGAGAAACCTCCATACTGTTTTCTATAAGGGCTTGGCTAGTCTACATTTTTATCAACAAAATACAAAGTTTCCTTTTTCTCCACATCCTTGCCACCATTTGTTTGTGTTCTTTTTCATGTAGTCCATACTCTGGTATAAGATGGTATCTCACTGTGGTTTGGATTTGCATTTTCCTAATGATGAGTGATGATCATATATTTATGACTCTGATGGCCATCTGTATGTTTTCTTGGAAAAATGTCTATTTAACTCATGAATTTTTTTTATTAGATTAATTTTCTTTTTGGAGAGTTATGTGAGTTCTTTATTTATATTGGATATCAGTTTTTTGTCACATGTATTACAAGCAAATATTTTTTCCCATTCAGTAGGGTGTCATTTTGATTTACTTTTGCTGTAATTTCCTTGTGTCTTCTATTTCCTCTAATAATGTCTTAAAGTTTTAATTTTGTGGGTACTTCACCTCCTTTGTTAAGTCTACTCTTGGGTATTTTATTATTTTTTGTCACAAATATGAATGGGACTATTTTCTGGACTTCTTTCTCTTCAAATTTGTTGTTTGCATATAAAAACACAACTGATATTTACAGATTGATTTTGCAACCTGCCACTTTATTGACTAGATTTATTATTTCAATTAATAATTAATGGAATCTTCAGAGTTTCCCAGGTGTGTTGTCATGGCAAGATTGGCCACTTTTACAACTACTATTCAATAATATTGGGCATCCTAGCTAGAGCAATCAGGCAAAAGAAGCACATAAGAGAAATATAAAATGGGAAAGAAAAAGTTTATCTTTAATCCAATGGCTCTCTTTGATTGGGAGCACTAAATTGAAATTAAGCACACAGAGTAAGTGTTTTTATTACTTGGTAACTATTCTTTGAGATTAAAAGGGAAGAAAAAATCTGTTAATCATGATAGGAAATGTTTTGTTGTTGTTTTTTCATTTACATTTACTTCAGTCACAAACAACAGAAAAACCTACTGAAAATGCCCTAAATAATAAAATGTATATGATATCACAATAAAAATTCCAAAGTGGGGCCTCCCTGGTGGCGCAAGGGGTTAAGCACTGCACTATAAAGCAATCCACAGCCTCTACAGCAGGACTTCTATCCCCAGCTGGCCAGGGAGAAACCCACATGACTATGCAGACCTCCTCTGTCTCGCCCGCTGTTCCCCTCAGCAGTGTATTTCAGTCAGTCTGCCTGTTCTGTTCCCCAATCTGTCTCTGATTGATCCTCTCACCCCCTGCATCTCTGACCTGTACCCCAGCTCTTGTATATATAAATAAATACATCTTAAAAAAAATTCCAAAGTGTTTAATATGGAATGGTTTGATAACACAGTTCTTTTATGGTGAATTGAAGACAACTGGTAATCTAAGAAAAAACCTTATAGTATCCACAAAATCGAAATTATTTTCATAATAAAAACAGATATCATTTGCATATTTCCCTCTCTTTCTCCGACATTTTCAAGGGGTTATTATATGTTTGACTCACAACCAGGCTTAAAGTACAAAAGGTATGAGTCCAGCCATCTTCTATCATGATAAATAATGGTAAAAATTTGCAAAAATGAAATGTAATGTTTATATCAACAAAATTACTTTATTTTGGAAAACATAACTATGACTTATAAAATCATTTTATTCATAGTAACATGTAATGAATATCTTATTTTAATTTCATAAATTAATAAATGATATATATATATATATTAAAGATTTATTTATGTATACAATCACTGTGTAGAGTCAGAGTGCGGGAGGGCGAGAAAATTCACCAGAGTCAGAGCGGGGAGCAGAACAGGCAGAAGGACCGAAGTACACTGCTGAGGGGAGCAGCGGGCAGCAGGAGTGGTCTGCGCACCATGTGGGACCCTCGCCTTGTGGCCGGGGATCAAACCAGTGCTGCAGAGGCTGTGGGCAGCCTCGTCATCCAGCGCTCAACAGCTGCGCCACCAGGGAGGCCCAATAAATGATATATTTTTAACTTATAATTTTAAAATCCCACTGGTAAATATTGATAGAGTCTACAGAAACAAAATCTCTTTGTATCATTTAGTGATATTTAAATCTAATAAGAAATTTCAAGTTTCCATAGTTTTAGAGTCACTGACTTAATGATATGGATCACTGAGTATACAGGCACTTTTCATCTCTGAGTTCTGTTATATCAAATGTTAATAATTTCTCTCCTACATTCTTCCTAGCAGTTAGAAGACTGCTATGATATCAGGTATTACATGTAGTTATGTGATGCAATAAGGTGGTACAGATGTTTATGAGGTAGGCACAACTTATCCATTACTTCTAACAAAATTTATTTTATGTCAGCTCTCCTGGTCACCTGAGCCAGTCCTAGACCCACTAGGCATGGGGTCACAGTGAATCAGCCCTTTGACCCAGCATCCTCTCAGCCCAAAACTACTTTGGGGGATGCCCCAGCACAACCCTAGATCCATCAAGTCCACAGAAACTGCCCAGCTTCAGGTAAACATCTAGAGCAGTCAAAGAAGGAGCCAAAATGCAGTAGAAGTCCCAATTATAGCTGAGAAAGTTGAAAGAAAACAATAGGGATGGCCTCCATGGTGGCGCAGGCAGTTGAGCACTGCACTGTGAAGCTGTCCATAACCTCTGCAGTGTGGGTTCGATCCTGGCCAGCCTGGGAGAAACCCAACTGGTGCAGCAGACCTCTCCTATGCTGCTCTTCTCAGCAGTGTTTTTTGTCAGTCTGCCTATTCCATTCCCCACTCTGTCTCTGGTGAATCCTCTCACCCTCCCATGCATCTGTCCTGTTCTGGCTCTTATATAAACAAATAAATCTTAAAAAAAAAAAAAAGAAAACAATAGGGAGTAGGGAGGAAGAAAAATACAAATATCCAGACAAGTCCTCATGGGAACTATAACCAAAGAGAGAAAACAAATCCTAAGACACTAACAACAAAGACATGGGCAAGCCTTTACTTTTTTTTTTTTAATACAGCAATGCATTTTATTCATTTTTTAAATTTTATTTTATACATGTTTTACATTATTAAGGGAAATGTAAATCAAAATCACAATGAGATACCATCTTACACCAGTGAGAATGGCACATATCAAAAAAAACTAGCAACAACAAATGTTGGTGTGGATTTGGAGAAGAAGGAACTCTCTTAGACTGCTGGTAGGAATGCAAACTTATCCAACCACTATGGAAAGCTGTGTGGAGATTCTTCAATCTGCAAAAAATTGAGCCTCCATATGATCCAGCAATTCCACTCCTAGGTATCTATGCAAAGGACACAAAAACTTTAATTCAAAAGGACACCTGCACTCCTATTTCTCATTTTTGTGCAATATATGCTTTGTCTTCTCAGGTGCAGTCCCCATAAGATTCTCACCACCAATTTACCCATGTCCCATCACATTAGTCCCTTGCATTCTTCTCAACCCTGTTTTGATCCTCTCCCTCCTCCTCCCCTGTAGAATGTCTTAGATTTATAGTTGCCTGCTGATTTTGATTTTTAATTTGTTATAAGTACTTTTCCCCCCTTGATCCCTTATTTGTTTATCCTATATTCCTCGTATAAGTAAAAACATCCAATAGTTTTCTATTTCTTTCAGGCTTATTTCACTAAGCATAATCCCTTTGCAGTGAATTCCTGGCAGGTCCCAGACATGCTGGACAAAGCTCATGATCCAATTAAATCGGAGGGAAGGTGAAAAATAAAAATAGGGCAAGGAAGAAGTGTTTACTTTTATAAGATATAGAATTCAGATTAGCCATTATTGGGCACATGCTTGCATTGAGAAACACAATAAATGAACAGAAGATCAAAATTGATGATTTAAGCAAGAATGTAAAGGAATTGCAGGATGTATAAAGATAAATGAAGGAGATGGAAAATTCCGGGGAAAGCTAAGGAAGTAGAATAATCCAAATACAATAAGAAATCAGCAAGAATAAGACACAAGCAGGGGAAGAGTTGAAATAGAAAGAGGAGGAACTCTCCAGTGGCCCAAGGGATTAAGATTCTGCACTGTGAAGATATAGGCATCCACTGCAGCATGGGTTTGATGATCAGCCAGTGACATGACACACATGGCACAGCAGACCTCTCCTGTCTCACCTACTGCTCCCCCCAGCAGTATATTTCAGTAGATCTGTCTGTTCTGCACACACAAACTCAAGCCTACAACCAGCTCTTATATGCATAAATAAATCTTATAAAAAAAGAGAGAGAAAAAGAGGTAAAACATGAAGAAACACATTGAAAAACAGTTGGCACCATGACTATGACATTTTAGAGTCATAGGCATTCCAATAAGAGAAGAGAGAGAAGGCAACTGAAAAAAAAAAGTAAAGAAATAATGGAAGAAAACTTGAAAAATGATGTTAAAAAATAACAAAAGGTAAAAGATCATCAACCTACCTAGACAAAAGGATACCTACTGCAAGGCATATCATAATAAAACTTCCAAGACAAGTAAAAAAAAATGTTGAGGTGAAAATTAATCAGAGATATACAAGAGCATGAAAAAAAGCAAGTTATCAGAAATATAATTAATTATCAGCAGATCAAAATTTAAAGTTTAAATAAGAAAATGAAAGAACTACAGAATGTGAAAAGACCAATAAGGGGGAAATTAAAATCTGGAAAATACTGTGGCAATAGGGTAGATGAAAGGAAAGAATGAATTAGTAATCTCAAAGATGCAGATACATAAAGAAGCAAGAAAGAAAAAGAAAGAGAGATATAAATGAATAAGTATTAAGAAACATTTTGAGAATTACATGACAATATGAGGAAAGAAAATATGAGTCATATGTTTCCTAAAAGGAGACAAGAGAAGGGAGTTGAAAAGCAATTAAGGATACAACTGAAGAGAAATCCACAAAGGTATAAAAAGAAATAACAATAAAAATATGTGAAGCTAAAGGGATACCAACTACATTAATGAAAGAAAATGTACAGCAAGACACAGAAGTAAAGCTTCCAAGACTCTGAGACAAACAAAATATAATGAAGCTAATGAGAAAAAGAAACTGATAACCTATAAACAAACAGCAATAAGGGTAACATCAGACTTCTCTGAAGGAACACTATGAGCAAGAAGAGAATGGTGTGACACATTTTTAAAAACTCCATATCAAAAATGCCAGCTAATAATATGTCATCTTACAAAGCTCTTTTCTTGTATGAGGGAAAAAATAAAGACCTTTTCAGATAAACAAAATCTTTTTTTTTTTTTTTTTTTAAGATTTATTGGCCTCCCTGGTGACACAAGGCATTAAGCACTGCACGATGAAGCAATACGCAACCTCTGCAGCACCAGTTCAATCCCTGCCAGCCAGGGAGAAACCTACATGGTGAGGCAGGCCTCTCCTGTCTTGCCCGCTGCTCCCCTCAGCAGTGTATTTCAGTCAATCTTCCTGTTCTTTTCCCCACTCTGTCTCTGGTGAATCCTCTCACCCCCCACACCTTTGGCCTGTACCCCAACTCTTTAAAAAAAAGATTTATCCATTTATGCATACAAGGAGGCCCCAGACAAACAAAATATTTGGGAATTTTTGAATACTAAACACCCACTCCAAGAGATGTTACAAGGAGCCTAAAGATCCAAACCAAGAGAGAACTGAACACAAAGAATTGAGCAATGAATTGAAAAAAAAAAAAAAAAGTGGGCTTCCCCTGGTGGTGGAGGCAGTTGAGCACAGCGCTGTGAAGATGTCCGCAGCCTCTGCAGCACCTGTTCAATCCAGACTGGCAGATGAGAGTCCCACATGGTGAAGATCTCTCCTGTCTTGCCCACTGCTCCCCTCAGCAGTGTATTTCATCAGTCTGCCTGTTCTGTTTCCCACTCTGTCTCTGGCGAATCCTCTCACCCTCCCATGCATCTGACCTGTACCCCAGTTCTTGTATAAATAAATAAGTAAATCTTTAAAAAAATCATTAAAAAAATTGCACAATGAACATAATGACAGCGACAAACTTCCACATATCAATAATCACCTTAAACATTAATAACTGAAATAACTGATAAAAGACACTGAGTTGCATTTTGGCTTAGGAAATAGAATTCAACCTTCTCCTGCATCAGGAAATGCTCTTAAGTTCCAAAGAAAATCACAGATTGAAATAAAATTTGGAAAATAAGTCTACAAGCAAGTGGCATCCAGAAGAACAGAGCAGCAATACATATATATCTGATAGAGTAGACTTCCAGCTAAAAGAGTTGACAACAGACCTGGATGGAAACTGTATAATGATCAAAGGATCAATACACAAGAAGACATAATACTCACCAATACATACTCACCTGTGAGGGAGTACTGAAATATCGATATATTAAACAAATACTATAATCTCTGAAAACTGGTGGCTGAGAAATCACACATATGATAGGAGGCTTAAATAGTTCACTCTCATCTATAGGCACATCAATGAGACAGAAAATAAGCATGACCACTATAGCACTAAATAAATTTACAGACTACATAGGTTTAATAGACCTTTATAAGGCATTGACCCCTTTTCAAAGCTGAATTCACATTTTTCTCAAGGGTACATGGGGCATTTACCAGGATTGAAAACATGCTGTGTCTCAAGTCAAGCATCAACAAATACAGATTGAGATCATAATAAGTATCTTATCTGACCAGAAAGGTACCAAACTAGAAAATCAACAACTAAAGGAAACAAGGAAACCCTGTAATTCTGTAATACATGCAGAACAGCACATTACTGAAAAACCACTGGGTTACTGAAGAAATCAAATAATGCATTCAGAAAAATGACAATGAAGACAAAATCTCTCATCATGTAAGGGACACAGGAAAAGCAGATCTAACAGGAATGAACATATCAATACAGGGCCCCAATCAAGAAACAGGAAAGACTCCAAATAAGAAACATTGTCTATCATTGCATGGAACTAGAAAACAAACAAAAAAGAAAAAAAAAAAACAACTAAAAGCCAGTAGATTTAAGAAAATAAAAATCACAGAAGAAAAAATAATACATATTAAGAAAGCACATAATCCAAAAGAAAAGTGAAACCAAAAGATGGTTCTTTGAAAAAAATAACAAAAAAGACAAACCTCTATGTAGGCTCACTAAAAAAACAAGGGAGAAAACCCAAATAAATGAAATAAAAAATGAAAGTCACATTACATAAGACACTGCAGAAATTCAGAGAATAATGAGAAATTACTACTAATATTTATATGCAAAAATTCAAATACCTCGATGAAATGTACAGATTCTTAAAATTATAGATCATCCAAGTCTGAATAGGGAAGAAACAGAAAATCTGAAGAAATAGTCACAAGTAAGGGAATTGAAACAATAATAAAAAATATCCCCAAAAATGAAAGTCCTGAGCTACATGGCTTTATAAGGAATTCTATCAATCTTTTAAATGAAAACTAATACCTATCCTGCTCAGATTCTTTCAAAAATTGAGAAATAAGGAATATAACTAAACACATTTTATGGGGCCATCATTACACTAACACTGAAACCAAAAAAAATATAACACAAATGAAAAGATATGCAGGCTAATTGTCCCAATAAACAGAGGTGCAAATTCTCAATAAAATATTAGCAAACCCAATCCAACAATGCATTAAAAAGATTATACATGATGACTAAGTGTGATTTATACCAGGATCACAAAGATAAGTCAACATCTAAAAATTAATAAACATAATAATTCACCACATAATAACACAAGAAAAAAAATACGATCTTCTCAAAAGATGTTGAGAGGCGTTTTATAAGATCCTGCATCCATTTATAGTGAATAGCCTTGAGATACTTCAGAGAAATGGAAATAGTGAACATAATTAAAGGTGAATAGGATAAAACTGTTACAGGACAACGCCAATATGAAATGGGTTGTCTGACTGTGGGTCCTCACCTGCACACTTAAAAGGGACTTATAACATAAGACTAAACTGCAAGCATATACAAAAAGGTTAATAAAGTGTTTATTTACAAAAGAAGGGGAAATGAAGAAATGAGTAACTCAGGGAGAAAGAAGGAGATAAATTGGTGTATGTGTCCTAACAGTTTTGCTGTGCTGGAGCCCTAATAGTATGCTGAAAGCTAGAGGAAAGCTTAGAGAACTCCAAGGTCCAAATGCCTTGTTTTATACCAACCTGGCTGCTTAACTCTACCCTCAGTTCCCAGCAATCATCCCTTTGGTGATGGCATAATGGGATTTATAGTTCTTGGTGTCTTGGATCTCTTTGGTCTGGAGTGGGGGTGGAGTCCATGAAACTTGTGTTTGTAGAGTTTGTTCAGGACATCCTTTGCTCCAAAAAAGCCACAACTAATTTCATTCTCTGTTGTAAAAATCTGAAAGTCCGCTAAGATTTGGTTACAAGATAAGTATATCCTGATCTCACAATTACTATTCAACCTACTATTAGAAGTCCTAGCTAGAACATTTAGGCAAGAGAAAACAATAAGAAGAAACCAAATAGTGAAAAAAGAAATGAAGTTATGATTATTTACAGATGTTATGATCATATCCATAGAGAACCTCAGAAATTTCATGGAAAAGCTAATGAAAAATAAAACCAAATCAGTAAACTGACAGTCTACAAAAATCAATTGTTTTTCTATGTCCAAATAATGGGAAAAAGGAAGAAATTAATAAATCCATTCAATTTATAATATCACCAAAAACAATTTAAATACCTGGGAATAAATCTGACAAAGAGGCAAAGGCCTTCTATAAGAAAACTATAAAACATTGTTTAAAGAAATGGAAGAAGACAGAAGAAATGGAAAGATATTCCTTACTCATGAGTAGGAAGAATAAAAGTGGTCAAAATGGCTATCCTACCCAAAGAAATTTTCAGATGAATTGCAATCCCAATAAAAATACCAATGCTATCATTGATAGAAATAGGACAAATCTTTGTAGATTTTTGTGATCAGTCCTTTACCATTAGTGCTGTGTGCAATAATTTTCTCCCAGTCAGTGGGATTCTCTTTGTTTTGGTTATTCTCTCTTTTGCTGTGCAGAAGCTCTTTAATTTGATGTAGTCCCAGCTATTTGTCTTTGCATTCACTATTGCTGCTTTGGGTGATGTGTCTGGAAAGATGTCTTTGAGGTGCATGTCATGTGGTGATTTGCCTATATTTCCTTCTATATAATTTATGGTTTCAGGTCTTATGTCTAGTTCTTTCATCCATTTTGAGTTGTTTTTTGAGCATGGTGTGAGGTAGTAGTCTAGCTTCATTCTTTTGCAAGTAGTGGCCCAGTTTTCCCAGCACCATTTATTGAACAAACTTTCTTTGCTCCAATGCATATTCTTTGCTCATTTGTCAAAGAATATCTCCTTTGACCATAAATCTGTGGGTTTATTTCTAGGTTTTCTATTCAGTTCCATTGGTCTATGAGTCTGTTCTTCTTCCAATACCATGCAGTTTTGTTTATTATGGCTTTGAAGTATAGTATTGAATCTGGGCATGTGATGCCTCCATTCTGTTAGTTTTGGTTTTTTTTTTTTTTTTTTTTTTTTAGGAGAGCTTTGGCTATTCAGGGTTTTTGGTGATTCCATATGAATTTCATCAATAATTTTTCTATTTCTTTGAAGAATGTCATTGAAATTTTTATTGGAATAGCATTGAATCTGTAAATTGCTTTTGGTAGGGTGGCCATTTTGATAATGTTAATTATTCCAATCCATGAGCAGGGGATGTCTTTCCATTTCTTTGTATCTTCTTCTATTTCTTGGCCAACAGGCATATGGAAAAATGTTCAACATCACTTGGAATCAGGGAAATGCAAATCAAAAGTACAATGAGATACCATCTTACACCAGGGAGAATGACACATGTTAAAAAACTAGCAACAACAAATGTTGGTGAGGATGTGGAGAAAAAATGAACTTTCCTGCACTGCTGGTGGGAGTGCAAAATGGTCCAACCACTATGGAAAGCTGTGTGGATATTTCTTGAACTACTAAAGATAGAGCTTCCATATGATCCAGCAATTCCACTCCTAGGTATTTACCTAAAGGACACAGAAACATTAACTCAAAAAGGCACTGGCACCTTTATGTTTATAGCAGCACTATTTTTTTTAAAGATATATTTATTTATTTATTCAAGCACTGGCTACAGTCAGAAGCGTGGGAGCCTGAGCGAATTCCCCAGCGCCAGAGGGGAGAGCAGAGCAGACCGACTGATGAAGTACACTGCTGAGGGGAGCAGCAGGCGGCAGTAGAGGTCTGTGCTCCATGTGGGACCCTCGCAGGCAGCTGGGCATCAAACCGGCGCTGCAGAGGCTGTGGGCAGCTTTGCAAGCCAGCACTCAACAGCTGCACCACCAGAGAGTCCCTAGAGCAGCACTATTTACAATAGCTAAGCTATGGAAACAATCCAAATGCCCAAAAATAGATGACTGGATTAAGAAGATGTGGTATATGAACACGATGGACTATTATTCAGCAATCAAAAAATATAAACTCATGCAATTTGCAGCAACATGGATGGAGCTGAAAGGGATCATGCTCAGCGAAATAAGCCAGAAAAAAAGAAGAAAACTACCAAATGGTCTCACTCATAGCAGGAATTTAGAAAACCTAAATAAGGGACAAGGAAAAATACTAATTATAATAAAGTAAAAATCAAAATTAACAAGCAACTATAGACCAGAGACACACTACAGTGGGGGGCAGGGAGAGGAGAAGAGGGATTAGGGTCAGAAGAAGGGAGTGGGAATTGTATGGGTAATATAACCGAAATAAAAATGCATACATTATGCAAAAAATGAAAAATGATGTAAGAATTATATAAAATAAAATAATTCTATAAAAAAAGGAATAGTACAAAGATTACTGAAAATACATAAGAAGCCAAAAAACAAACAAACAAAAAATAACCAAATCTCTCCTGACTAAATAGGGAAAAAATAGAGGACCACAATTCTGGACCTAAAACTATGCTATAAATCATAATAATTATAATTACAGCTCATTAAGACAAAAACAGACATACAGACAAACAATAGAATTCAAAGCCAAGAATCTACACATTCATGAACGATTCACCAATAATAAATTAACAAAGTATACACACCGACGTAAGAAAAACCTGTTCAATAAATGTTTGTGGGAAAAGTGGACAGTGACATGCAAAAGAATAACCCTGAACAATATATTTCATACCATATATGAACATTAACTCAAAACATATAAACTACTTGAATACAAGACCTGAAAATATGAAATACAAAAAGAAAACATAGGTAAAACACTCCATGACATAAACTTCAGAAACATTTTTGTGAACTAATCTCCACCAACAGAGAAAATAAACAATTTTAAATTGTTTATTTTAAACAATTTTAAATTTTATGTCAAACTAAAATGCTCCTATACGGGGAAAATATGAAGGGATACTCTATTGAATGGGAGAATATATTTTGTAGACTAATCATGAGATAAGGGATTTCAAAGAGCTCATTTACCTAAACAAATGCTCCAGAGCTGTTGAGAGGATTAAGAATATGTGTGTGTATATAGTCATATTTCATATTATATCATATAAATAATATATAAAATTATATAATTTACATGCACATGTATGTATATAGTCTCAGCTTACTCTGAGTTTAAGCTTAGTTTCTGTTATAATTATAACAGAATATTTTATTCCTACTTTGAAAAAAATGCACATTTTGCCACCATATTAAAAATGAAACATCAATGTATAACTGTATAGACACTAAAATATTTAAAAACAGTGGCATATTATAATTGTAGTTTTTTTAATTTATTTGTAATACTGTTCACTATTGTAATTTGGCAGATCATGACCTATTTTTAAAGCATTTTACAGAAATTAATTCATTTAATTTCACATTGACATTGTGAGGTGTATACAATTATCACCTCATTTCAAAAGTATAAAAATTGAAGTTGTGAGTAATAAAGGGGTTTGAGTACAAGGCATTTAGGCCCAAAGTCTATTTTTTGCTTGTTTTTTTTAAAAATGTATTTATTTTTATGTATTTTACATCATTGCTATTTTTAAACAATGCTTGCTTTTGTTCCCTATCAGGTGTAGTCCCCATGGAAATTCCTCCATCAATTCACCCATATGATTCTGACTTCTAAAATCATGAACTGTAATGATTTTTTTTTGGCTAATCTTGATCCTGTCATAAATTTGTGTGACCCCTTACATGTATTATTTATCTTACTTTTCTAATTTATAAAATAGTTAAAATGAAAACAAAAATTGGCATCTTAGATACTCTGAGATGCCAAAGTTTCTTCAACAGATAAACTTTTGACTTTTGAGCTATAATGAGGTAAATTCATTGATGCTGTTGCATATTTTTTCCTCAGGAATTGATTTTGAAAACTATATATTCTAAATAAATTATATTTTAGATACTTGACACAATGGATGGACACAACACGTTCTTACACATTTGTCTACTAGTACTTGGCAAATACAGTATTACAAAAAATTGTATTTTATATATTCTGAAAAAAGTTATAGTCTCAGTTTAGATTTAACATTAAGATTCCAAATATTATGCATCCCTATCATAACACCCTCAAAATTTGCACAAATTATAGTTAAATGCTAGGAAAAAAATCAATATCACTCAAATGCATTTACATATATATTTATCAAATATTTTTTAAGATTAATTTTATACAAGAGCTAGGGTACAGGCCAGAGGTGCAAGAGGGTGACAGGATTCACCAGAGACAGAGTGGGGAGTAGAACAGGCAGACTGATTGAAATACACTGCTGAGGGGAGCAGTGGGCGAAGCAGGAGATATCCGCTGTGCCATGTGGGAATCTCCCCGGCCATCTGGGAATCAAACCCGTACTGCGGAGGCTGCAGGCAGATCCACAGTGCTGCGCTCAACCTGCTGCACCACCAGGGAGGCCCTATCAAATAATTTTTGGAGGAAGTGATGATTTCCCTATATTTATATAGATTGGAGGCATTATTAGAATCCTTTATTAGGAGACATTACAATTTTTGTAGTTCATATGCTAATACATTATGTTAGACTTAAAACATTAAAGTTATCTTCAAATGAAATACCAACTTCCGTACTTGGCAAGATTCCATAGTATCCCTTATCCCTTTTGGTTCAATTTTTAGAATTTTTTTTTAAGATTTATTTATTTTTACAAACACTGAGGTACAGGTCAGAGGCAGGGGAGGGGGAGAGGATTCACCAGAGACAGAGTGGGGAGCAGAACAGGCAGGCAGAACACTGCTGAGGGGAGCAGAGGGTGAGACAGGAGAGGTCTGCCGTGCCATGTGGGTATCTCCCTGGCAGGCTGGAAATTGAACTGGTGCTGCAGAGGTTGTGGCCAGCTTCATAGCACTGTGCTTAACCTGCTGCACTACTGGGGAGGACCTTAGAATAATTTTGACTTACTATAACCTAAATCTGCATTCTCTCTCTCTCTCTCTTCTCTCCTCTCTCCACTCTCCTCTTTTTCTCATTCTCTTTCCCCCCAACCTCTCTCTTGCACTTGATCTTAGCCAAAAGGCTGAGACTCGATTCTTCTCTCACTCTTGGAAGTATACTGAACGGAGAAGAAATAATTTCTCTGTTCTGGCCTTTTTAATATAATATTTCTACTGCTGTTAAAGTTTTCACAAGTTATCAAAGCTCATTTTAATCTTGAGTTTATCATAATTTATTAGATTATCACAAAAAGTATCAGCCTGTAATGGGCCTCCCTGGTGGTGCAAGGAGTTAAGACACAACCTATGAAGCTATCTGCAGCCTCTGCAGCACAAGTTCGAACCCCAGCCAGGGAGCTAGCCACATGGCGCAGCAAACCTCTCCTGACTTGCCCGCTGCTCCCCTCAGCAGTGAATTTCAGTTAGTCTGCCTTTTCTGTTCCCCATTCTGTCTCTGGTGAATCCTCTCACCCCCCACACCTCTGGTTTGAACCCCAGTTCTTGTATGCATAAAGAAATAAATAAATCTTTAAAGAATGTATCAGCCTGTAAAACACAACTAAATAAGAAATGACCATGTGGATGTATTTTTTTTAAAGATTTATAAATTTATGCTAGAAGAACTGGGGCATAGTCCAGAATTGCGGGAGGGTGAGAGCATTCACCAGAGACAGACTGGGGAACAGAACAATTAGATCTACTGAAATATACTGCTGAGGGGAGCAACAGGTGAGATAGGAGAGAGAGGTCTGCTGTGCCATGTGGGTAGCTCATTGGCTGGGGATTGGTATCATGCTGCGGTGGATGCTTACAGCTTCATAGCACGGAGACTATCTCCATTGCACCATAAGGGAGGCCTATGGATGTGTTTTACACAATTCTAAAGTAGAAGTTAGCAAATTGGAATCTGTGTATGGTTTAAAATTATTTTATTATATCTTTGGATTAGACATAATTTCTTTTTTTTTTTTTTTTTTTTAAAGATTTATTTATTTATTTATACAAGCACTGGGTACAGTGAGAAGCACAGGAGGATGAGAGAATTCACCAGAGCCAGAGCGGGGAGCAGAGCAGGCAGAAGGACCGAAGTACACTGCTGAGGGGAGCAGCGGGCGGCAGGAGAGGTCTGCGCGCCATGTGGGACCCTCGCCCAGTGGCCAGGGATCGAACCAGCACTGCAGAGGCTGCGGGCAGCTTCGCAACCCAACGCTCAACCGCTGTGCCACCGGGGAGGCCCGGATTAGACATAATTTCTAACCCTCGTTCTTGCAATACTTTATTGGACCTATTAAAATAACTTGCTTCTTTTGAGTTTAATAATCTTCATTATAGTCACTATTTTCAGTTGAGTTATTCATTCTTTGGTAATATAAGAATGGACTTTTAAATAGGTAAGGTATCCATCTTCAGACATCTTTCACTATGCTGAAGTCTTACATAGAAAATGGATAGATTATGTTATGTTGTGTTATGTTATGTTATGTTACATTATGTTATATTATGTCATGTCAAGTCAGGTAATGCCATATCATATATCATATTATAGGATCTCTAACTTGGTAATTGTGAACAGTGCTGCTATGTACATAGGCATATATAAATATTTTCATATTAGAGTTTTCATGTTATTCAGCAATGGGAATTACTGAGTCATTTCTATATTTTTATTTTGCAAAGAAATGTTCATGCCATTTTCCACAGGACATGTATTCCACAGGTACATCCCCACCAATGGTGGATGAAAGTTACTTTTTTCACCACAACCACTCAAGCATTTGTTAATTTCACTCTTTTGTGTGTGGGCATTCACACACGGGTGATATAATATCTTGGTGTAGTTTTTATTTGCATTTCTATTATGTGATGTTGAACATTTTTTATATGCCTATAGTCTAGTGGAATGTCTTTTTTAGAGAAGTTAAACATATAATTTTGCCTATTTTTCACTTGGGTTTGTAGTTTCTAATTTATTTTTATAATATAATTATATATATATGATTATATAGTTACATTGTTCTACATGTTTGTACAATGCATGCTTTCTCCTTTCAGGTGAAGTCCCCACAAAAATCCAATCACCAATTCACCCATGAACCATCACCATAGTACCTTGTGTAAGAACACATTCCTGCCCCTGTTTTGATCCCTTTCCCACCCCTTCCCCTTCATAGTGTCTCTGAATAATAGTTGCTTGTGAATTTTGTTTTTTTCTAATTTATTATAATTATTTTTCCTGATCCCTTATTTGGATCCACTATATTTCTCCTATAAATGAAACCATCCAATATTTCAATATTTTTCTTTTTCTTCTGGCTTATAACACTGAGCATGATCCCTTCTAGCTCCATCAATGTTGCTGCAAATGGCATGAGTTTATCTTCTTGGATTGCTGAGTAATAGTCCATCGTGTTCATATACCACATCTTCTTGATCCAGTCATCTATTTTTGGGCATTTGGGTTGTTTCCACAGATTACCTATTGTAAATAGTGCTGCAATAAACCTCGGGGTGCAGGTGTCCTTTTGAATTAATGTTTGTCCTTTCGGTAGATACCTAGGAGTAGAATTTCTGGATCATATGAAAGCTCAATTTTTTGCAGATTGAGGAACTTCCACACAGATTTTGAAAGTGGTTGCACCAGTTTTGCATTCATTCCCACCAGCAGTGTAGGAGAGTTCCTTTTTCTCTGCATCCTCCCCAATATTTGTTGTTGCTGGGTTTTTTTTTTGTTATTGTTGTTGTTCATTTGTTTGTTTTAATCTGTGTCATTCTCATTGGTGTAAGGTGATATCTTAGTGTGGTTTTGATTTGCATTTCCCTGATTCCAAGTGATGTTGAACTTTTCTGCATATACCAGTTGGCCATTTGCATTTCCTCTTTGGAGAAGTGTCTTTTTAGATCTTCTGTCCATTTGTTTATTTTGCATTTATTTCTCTTGTTAAAAGATCTGAGTATTCAAAAACAATTTTATTATTTATGTCATGAAACAGCATCAATATATCCATCTACATATTTTATAGTTGCAGGTCTTATATCTAATTTTTAAACAAATTTTTCTTTTCTTTTTATTTTTCTTCATGGAGTTAGAAAGCAACCTAACTTCATTCATTAATGTGTGTTTTTACAGTTTTCCCAACAACATTTGGGATAAATGGATTCTTAAGTCCCCATTGTAAGGTCTTGGTTACATTATTGTGAATTAAGTATTCACATAGAGATAAAGATTTTTTTTCTGGACTTTGAATACTATTCCAATAATCCCTAAGTCTATTTTCACTCTAACACATATTGTTTTAAGTACTGTTGTATTGTAGTAATTTTTTGTATTACGTAAACCGATATCTTTGATTTTCACATATACTAAAACACACACAAAATTCAGGTATCTCTTCAAAAAAAAAAAAACGTAGAAAAACACATAAGCAAAACATTCTAAGACATAAGTTTCTGAGATATTTTTATGGATTCCTCTACAATAGTAAGGAAAACAAAACAGAACAAAAATATTTTTCTTAGTATTGATTTTTAGCATTACTATTTATATTCAAGAAATTTTATTGTTTCGTATAAATTTTATTTATTTTATTTTTTAAAGATTTATTTATGCATACAACAGCTGGGGTACAGACCAGAGATGCAGGGGAGTGGGGCGGTGAGAGGATTCACCAGAGACAGAGCAGGGAACAGAACAGGCAAACTGACTGAAATACACTGCTGATGGGAGCAGCAGTCAAGGGAGGAGAGGTCTGCCGCACCATGTGGGTAGCTTTCTGGCTGGGTGGGGATCAAACTCTTGCTGCAGAGGCTGCAGATTGCTTCACAGTGTGGTGCTTAACCCCTTACGCCACCAGGGAGGCTCTCATACAAATTTTAATGAATTTTTTGATCAGTTTCATTAAAGGGTAATGTTGATATTTTAGTGACAATTACATTAAGTTTATATTGCTTTACATTAAGCTTATATTGCTTTACATAGAGTGAGAATTTTTATTCAATTGATTCTCCCCATCCATGATCATAGAATAACCTTTTCAACTCATTATGCCACAATATAGACACTTTAATATGGCTTTGTAGTTATTGTATAAATCAGTCATGTGTTTTTTAATTTAGTAGCTTGACATTTGATTCTTTTTGAAGTGATTGTGAATGAAATATTTTTAATTTCCTTTTGTTCTTGTTCATTATTTTTATAAAAATGCAACAGATTTCAAACTGATTTTGTAATCTGTTAAGTTACTGTATTCATTTATTCTAATAGCACTTTTTTGGAGTCTTTAAGGTTTTCTCTCTATATTATATCATCTGCAAATAGTGATAATGTGATATATTTTATGATTTGGATTCTTTTTATCTCCTGTTGTAATCAAATGTTTTCCCTGTATCTATTGACATTATCATGGGATTTTTATCTTAACTTACATTAATATAAAATATTGTATTGATTGATTTTTATATATTAAACCATCCTTTGATACTTGAGATAAATTGCACTTGATTATTATGTATACACCCTTTTAATGCATTCATGAATTTCATTTGCTAGTATTCTGTGAAAGATTTTCCCTCTTTTTTTTTTTTTTTTTTGGTGCTGTCTTCATCTGGTTTCAGAATTATGGTAATGTTGGCATTTCAAAACATATTTGGAAACATTCCTTTTCTTGTATTTTTAGTAATAATTTGAGAAGGATGGGTATACATTTTTCTTTTAAAAATTTGATATAATTTACTTGTAAAGCCATCTGGCACTGGGCTTTTGTTTTGGGAGAGATTGTTGATATACTGTTTCAGTTTCCACTGTTGTGATCAGTTTATTCAAATGCTTTGTTTCTTCCTGGTTTACATGCAATAAACTATGCTGTTTAGAGTCTTTTCTATTTCTAAAGATTATTAAATTTTGATGTACTATATCATAATATACATCCATGCCATCTTTATTTTATCTTGGAATATCCATATTTTATTTATTAATTACTTCTCTCATTTTTTTCTTGGTCTATCTAGAGGCATTTTTTTTTTATCCTTTAGAAGAATTGTCTCTAATTTATCTGTTATATATTTTAAAGTCTCTATTACATTTACTTCCATGCGTACATGTGATATTTCCTCCCTTCTACTTACTTTGGGTATTTATTTCTTGCTCCTTTTTTCAAATTGCTTTAGCTGTGATATTTAGTTGTTAATTGGGGATTTTTTTTTTTTACCGTTACTCTGGCTCATGCTGCAATTATCTTTCCTCTGACAGCCAAATTTGCTATACCCCATAAATTATTATTTTTTGTGCCCTCATTTTTACTAGTTCCAATGTTTCTTTTTTTTAGCTTTATTTTGTTTTCCACTTTAATGTCATACACATTTAGCAGTATACTGATTGGTTTCTATTGTTTGTTTATAGATGATTTCAATCTTTGTGACATTATGATATGAAAAAATATTCACATTATCATAATCATTTTAGTTTTTATGGCAATATGTTTATATACTAACATATGGCTTATTCTTGAAAATATTTGTGTGGGCCTCCCTGGTAGTGCAAGAAGTTAAGAAACACCACTATGAAGCTATCTGCAGCCACTTCAGCATGAGTTTGATACCCAGGCAGGGAGATGACCCACATGGAGTGGCAGACCTTTCCTGTCTTGTCTGTTGCTCCTCTTTGCAGTGTATCTCAGTATATCTGCCTTTTCTACTCCCCACTCTGTCTCTGGTGAATCCTCCCACTCCCTGCATCTCTGTTCTGCACCCCAGCTCTTATGTGCATGAATAAATAAATCTTTAAAAAAAGAAAAAGAAAATATTGTCCGTGAACTTAAAAAAGTTTGTATAATGTGATTTTGGATGGGATGTTCTCGAAGTATCTGTTATGCCCATATGATCTATCTCTTAATTGAGGTATTTGTTTTTTACTTGTACTGTATCTTGTTGCTATATTTAGAGCTGTTGGTTGAATACTAAATTCCTTGAGTATCATTATGGTGTTGTCAATATCTCTTTTTAGTTCTATTAATAATTGTATTATATATAGTTGCTCCAAATTTATATATATGATCTATATATACATATATATTGATTTTTGCATATTAAACCATCTTGTGTGTGTGTGTGGTGTTTTTTCTTATTCTGTTAGGGTGTTAGTATAATAAAATACCCATATATATCTTTTATTACCTCCGTTAATTGGAAATTGATTTTATTAGACATAAGTATAGCTGTTTCTGACTTTTCGATTATTTGCTTATAGAATTGATTTCCAGCTTTTGACATCAACACTGTGCTTGCTTTTGTTGGTAAGAAGGATTTCCTGTAAACAGCAAAAGTTTGTACATTGTTTAAAAATTCACTCAGCCTCTTTATAACTTTTAAATGGTTAATTCAATCTATTTGAATTTAAGGTGATTAGTAATACATAAGTGCTTGTTGCCATTTTATTATTTAATTATTTTTTAGTTTGCTTTTTTTTCTTTTTTTTTTATATGGCATATTCCTTTCAGATGAGTTAAAGAGAATAGCATGCAATTGACCACGTAAATAAAACTTTCTCTATGTTAAATGAGAAGGATGGAAAGCATGTGATGATTGATGAATCATTTTATATTTCTTGTTCATTATGATACATGTACATCTTTATCTGTAACTAAATAAAACACAATAAAAGAAACAGGAAAACAATGACCAACCCTAATTCCCACTGATCTCTTAGTTGCCAGATTTTATCCATTTTGAATGGACCATACTTTAAAGTATGTCTTATTGATCCCAAAGCATATTGCATTAATTTTTATTAACTACACATAGTTATTAGATTTAGCATATCCTGAAGATTCCAGTTTAACATGTATAAATCAAAACCATTTGTAGAGTAGGGAAAGGATTTTCAATAAAGTAATAATAACCACATACATCTCATACTTTGGAAATTAGATAACCATTTGTCAAAATACATAATATTTCAAGGATAAAAAAAATGAAAAGAAATATAGGTTTCTAATAATGCTTACACTGCTATCTAGGTAGAAATAAATACATGTCATGCAGAAAATTTTGGTCATGATCACTCTGAAAATATTAAGATTCTGTATTCATTTGAGACACTGGATGAAACAATTTACTACTATATATTTTTCCAATCATAGAAAACTGTATCGGGCCTCCCCTGGTGGCACAGTGGTTGAGCGTTGGGCTGCAAAGCTTCCTGCAGCCTCTGCAGCATCAGTTCGATCCCCTGCCTCCAGCGAGGGTCCCACATGGCGTGCAGACCTCTCCTGCCCCACCCGCTGCTCTCCTCAGTGGTGTATTTTGTCAGTCTGCTTGTTCTGTTCCCTGCTCTGGCTCTGGTGAATTCTCTCATCCTCCGTGCTTCTGATTGTACCCAGTGCTTGTATAAATAAATAAATAAATCTTTAAAAAAAAGGTAAAGAAAAAGAAAACTGTATCAAGCTAGATAAATGAGGAATGGCATCATGAAAAATATGGGGTATCAAGTTATAAAATAAGTGTCTCCAACAAAGTTACCATTGAACGGAGAAGAGAGTAAAGAACAAATTATTTTGGAACTCGAGTTTCATTGGACACCTAATAACAAGGTCATGGTCTATGGAAAGACTGTCATTCTTATAAATGAACAATTTGTAAAATATTTTATTTATACCCATTTTTCATCCACACATAGCCTTTAGGTTTAGGGGTCTCCTAGTTTCTGAAGCAGTTGATGGATGTGGTAAAGATAACAACAGTTTTCCCCTTTAACAATTACTCTTATTTAAAAAAAATAAAAACAGTGCAATTTGATTCATCTCCCTCCTGAAGGAAACCATTTATGAAAATATTTACAAAGTAACTACATAACCACAAAGATAGTGGTGGAGAATTTTGATATCCTCCCACACACACTTCAACACACATACAAAAAAAATGCATGTACTTTTCACAATCGAAAAATATATAAGAAAGCATTTTCTATGACAAAGGTTTTGGGTATATTTTTGTGGAGTCTTCTAAAATAGCAAGGAACACAAAAGAGAATACAAACAATTGGGGCTACATCTAACTTACAGTTTCTACACAGCGAGAAAAAAACAATCACTAAACTATAAAGATACCATATTGAGTGTGAATAAATATTTGCATATCATACATTTGACATGGGGATGATATCTAAGATCTAGAATGAATCCATACAACTCAACAAAAAGTAAATAACCCAATCAAAAAATGTGGAGAAAAACTAAATAAGCACTTTGTCAAAAAAGACATAAAGATGGCCAACACCAGAAAATATATCCATCATCAATAATCATCAGGGAAATGCTATTCAAAACCACAAGATCCCACCACACACCTATGAGAATGACAAATATCAAAAATAACGTAAATAACAAGTGCTGACAAGAATGTGGTGAAAAAGGAACAATTTAACCCTGTTGATGAGAATGCATTGATCAAGGCACTATGGAAAACAGTATGGAAGCTTTTCAAGATATTATAAATGAGGGTTTCCACAGTGGCGCATGGGTTGAGCACTGGATTGCGAAGCTGCCCGCAGCCTTTGCAGTGCCGTTCGATCACCAGCTGCTCCCCGACCACCGGAGGAGGGTCCCGCATGGCACAAAGACCTCTCCTGCCGCCCGCAGCTCCCCTCAGCAGTGTACTTTGGTCCTTCTGCCTGCTCTGCTCCCCGCTCTGGCTCTGGTGAATTCTCTCACCCTCCCGCACTTCTGACTGTACCCAGTGCTTGTATAAATAAATAAATAAATCTTAAAAAAAAAAGATATTATAAATGAAACTATCACATGATCCAGCAATTCCACTTCCAGGCATTTGTCTGAAGAGCACAGAGACACTAATTTGAAGGGGGAAATTATCTCCTATGTAAATTGATGAAACAAGCTAAATTTCTTTAAAGATATGAATGTATCAGGAAGATATTGAATATATACAGAATGGAATATTACTCAGCTCTCTAATAAATAAACTCTTGTCATTTTTTATAACAAAAATAGAACTGGAGGGAATTATGCTAAGTAAATTAAGTCTGAAGGAGAAAGGAAAATACTGATGGTGGCACTTACATGTAGAATCTTGAGAAACCAAAAAATGGTCATATGAAGTTAGAAAACAACATGCCCTAGAAACACAACAATAGAACTGAAGCTACCAAAGGCAATTGGAGAGGGGTGAGAAAATAATCTGGGGCACAAAGGATTTAATGTGTGTGTGGTGTCATAACATCGCCTGAACAGGGAGACCCTATACCTCTAAAACACAAACACTAATATAAATGAATATTATCTCAATAGAAAATAAATAGAATGACATTGGGATTAAGAGGATAAAGATAGAAAAGTTTCCTTGCTTCACAGTAGCTATAGAAGCCTACGAAATTCCAAAACATGAAATCAAGCAAAATCAAACCAAGTGATACATACTGGAAAAGTAAAAGTAGTTTTACTATCTAAGTTATTATTATTTTTTTAATAATAAATTTTATTTTTATATTCCCCATACAGTTGCAACCCCCCCTTTCTGATCCCAATCCCTCCCCTCCTGCCCCCCACCCCCCAAAAGTGTCTCTGTTTCATAGTTTTTTGTTGATTCTGATTTTCACTTTCTTATAGTTATTCATTTTCCTGGTCCCTTATTTAAGTTTTCTAGATTCCTGCTATGAGTGAGACCATCCGGTATTTTCTTTTTCTTTTTGGTTTATTTCGCTGAGCATGATCCCTTCCAGCGCCATCCATGTTGCTGCAAATTGCATGTGTTTATCTTTTTTGAATGCTGAGTAATATTCCATGGTGTATATGTACACATCTTCTTGATCCAGTCATCTATTTTTGGGCATTTGGGTTGTTTCCAAAGCTTACTATTGTAAACAGTGCTGCTATAAACATAGGGGTGCAGGTGTTCTTTGTAATTGATGTTTCTGTGTCCTTTGGGTAGATACCTAGGAGTGGAATTGCTGGATCATATGGAAGCTCTATGTTTAGTAGGTCCAGAAATCTCCACACAGCTCTCCATAGTGGTTGGACCAGTGCTCTAAGACAAAGCCCTGCATGACACAGACTCAGACAGGTAACAACTCCTTAGGTTTTGTTGGTTGGGTCTGTGACCTAACCCTTTACTTTCTTACAGAGGTGTTCAGAAATTGTTGATTACTTAAAACATGAAGCACAGGGTATAACCTACTTAACAGTTTTTGAAATTGTATCTCCACAGAGTGAACAACTGATATCCCAGTTAACACAACACTCTTCACATACCAGAACATCAAAAACACATGTGGGAGAATGGCAGACACTGGTGTTCAGTCAGACATAGACTGAGAATGTATCAAGAGTGTATCTGAGGAATCACTTCCTTTGGAGTATTCATTTGGTTTATTTCCTTAGGATAATCAAGGAGGTATAGAATAAAACACACACCAAAAATTCCATGATATCCAATGTCTCTTTCAAGTGTCTCTACAAGCCTCTTTTCCATGTGTCTATTCCCATGTGCCCCAAGTCGATAGTGCAAGTCTAAAGCAGAAAAGCACACATTAGATTTTCCAAAATAATCATTTCACTGTGTTTGAACTAAAAATAAGAATTTACAAAGACTCACATTTATAGTAGTATTCATTCCATTGCTTTACTGTCAAACAGAAAATCACTTGCATCATATGATCATCCAATAGTACTTTCCACTAGAATCTCTGAGGCAGTGAATTTATAATGATGCTAACTAATAATGTTAAACATCTATTTTTGATAGACGGTGTATTAGTTATGAGGAAAATAATTATGTGAAAAAATAATTCATTGTGTATTTTGAATATCTGTATTTTTTAATGATTGTTATTGACACAAAATTGATTTATAGCACTGTGTCTTTTGCTTTCTATTATCTCACAACAAGTTGCATACATTTAGAATCTTAAAACATTGCAAGTTTTATAGACACAGTTTTGTGGAACAGGGTTTGTTTGTTTTTAAATATTTATTTATTTATGCATACAAGAACTGGGGTGTAAGCCAGAGGTACAGTGTGTGAGAGGATCCACCTGAGAGAGTGGAGAGCAGAACAGGCAGATCTACCGAAATTCACTGGTGAGGGGAGCAAAGGGCCAGGCAGAAGCGATCTGTTGTGCCATGTGGGTTAGCTCCCTGGCTGCTGGGGATCCAAATCATACTGTAGTGGCTGGCAATCGCTTGATAACACTGTCTTTAACCCCTGAGCCACCAGGAGGCCCCATGGAACAGGATTTGAGTACCGATCAGCTAGATTTCAGCAGACTGAAAACAAGGTGTCAGAGGACTATGACAGTATCTGAGTCTCTTTCAAATTTCCAACATTGTTAGCAGAACTTTGTTCCCAGAGTACAGTAAAAGAGCTGTTATTTCCTTATTTTCTGTTGTCCAGGGACCACTGCTTCAACAGGTTATCATGTAGTCCTTTCCATATTCCCAACTAGTAAAGGCATATGTTCTTCATTTTGAGTCAAGCCAGAAAATGTCCTGTAATATTTTATCCAATTTTAGTGGAGTCAACTGATTAGGTTGGGTCCACCCAGAGCATCCTTTTATATTAAATCAAAATCAACTAACAAGTAACATAATCAATGAAGTGATTTTTTTTTTCCTTTCCTTTGACCTCACCCACACTCAAAGGTAAATAGTTACAAAGAAAATATATGTAGGATTGTATAGGTGGTGTGGGGGGATGTTGAGACTGATATGGAAAGAATTATATCCCCTCAAAATTCATATTTTGAAATCCTAATCCCAACCCCTCAGTTCTCTATTTGGAGATAAGGTCTTTAAAGGGATAATTAAGTTAAAATTAAAACATTAGAATAGTGTTAATATCATATGAGTTTCCTTACAAGAAGAGGAAATTTGGTCATAGTCAATACACAGGGAAGGTACTGTGAAGAAGAAGGGAAAGATAAGTCTGTAAGTCAAAGAGAGAGGGGTCAAAAGAAACCAACTATTTGATACTTTAATTTCAGATTTGTAACATTCAGAACTGTGAGAAAATAACTTCTGTTGTTTAAGTCATTTAGACTGTGGCTGTGTCATGGCAGAGCTAGCAAACTAATACAGGACCATTTGAATTTATGCTTATCTCAGATCATAACATGTTCAATAATAAAATATTCCTTCATTCTTGAAACAAACATGTAAAGAATGTATACACACATATATCACTTCAATATTTCTTTATAAATAATTGGTTAAACTCTTTTTTTAAAGATTTATTTATTTATTTATTTATTTATTTATTTATTTATTTATTTATTTATTTATTTTATGCAAGCACTGGGTACACTCAGAAGCGCGGGAGGGTGAGAGAATTCACCAGAGCCAAAGTGTGGAGCAGAGCAGGCAGAAAGACCGAAGTACACTGCTGAGGGGAGCAGCCGGCGGCAGGAGAGGTCTGCGCGCAATGTGGGACCCTCCTCCGGTGGCCAGGGAGCAGCCGGGATCAAACCGGCACTGCAGAGGCTGCGGGCAGCTTCGCAACCCAGCGCTCAACCGCCATGCCACCGGGGAGGCCCTGGTTATACTCTTATTCAGCAATGAATGTTTAAATAGTTTGTCAAAATCTTATTCAGCAATGCATATTTCAAATTGAGAAATCCTGAGTAAATATGCAAAATTAAAGTGTTTATTGTTGAGTCTCATCAGCTCTTTGTAGATTTTTGTGATCAGTCCTTTATGATTTGCGTTGTGTGAAACATTTTCTCCCAGTTCGGTGGGGTTTCTCTTTGTTTTGGTTATTGTCTCTTTTACTGTGCAGAAGCTCTTTAATTTGATGTAGTTCCAGCTGTTTATCTTTGCCTTCATTATCACTACTTTGGGTGATGTGTCTGTAAAGATGTCTTTGAGGCAAAAACAAAGAAAATAATCCAGTCAAAAATGGGCAGAAGAGCTAAAAAGAAACTTCTCCAAAGAGGAAATGCAAATGGCAGCAGGCATATGAAAAAATGTTCAACATCACTTGTAATCAGGGAAATGCAAATCAAACTATAATGAGATACCATCTTATACCAGTGAGAATGGCACATATTTAAAAAAACTAGCAACAACAAATATTGGCGAAGATGTGGAGAAAGCGGAACTCTCCTGCACTGCCGGTGGGAGTGCACACTGGTCCAACCACTATGGAAAACTGTGTGGAGATTCCTCAACCTACTAAGGATAGAGCTCCCATATGATCCAGCAATTCCACTCCTAGGTATTTATCCGAAGGACACAGAAACATCAATTCCAAAGAGTACCTGCACCCCTATGTTTATAGCAGCACTATTTATAATAGCTAAGCTTTGGAAACAACCCAAATGCCCAAAAATAGATGACTGGATCAAGAAGAGGTGGTACATATACACCATGGAATATTACTCAGCAATCAGCAATTTGCAGCAACATGGATGGAGCTGGAAGGGATCATGCTCAGGAAAATAAGCCAGAAAGAAAAAGAAAACTACCAGATGGTCTCACTCATAGCAGGAATCTAGAACCTAAATAAGGGACCAGGAAAAAGAATAACTATAAGAAAGAAAATATCAAAATCAACAAACAACTATGAACCAGAGGCACACTATGGTGGGCGGGGAAAGGAGAAGGATTGGGGTCAAAATAAGTGGGGTGCAATTGTATAGGGAATAAAAAAATTAAAAATAAATAAATAAAATTAAAAAAAAATAAAGTGGTTATTTAAGAAATCCATTTCAAAGGTAATTCTTTATGTGTATGTTTTTTACTTCCAAACTTTCCCAGTAACCTATTTGCCATGTGAAAGAAAGATATTTAAATATCCATAAATCAAATAAGTATTATTTTGGAAAGGTTTTATAATTTTTAGAACAATGTTCAGGCATTTGAGGGGAGCAAATGTAAACATTGCATAACTAATATTTCTGGGTATTGAAAAATGTGGGTTTATAAGCATGTTAGAAATCCAAAACTCTTAAATATAAAGCTAAACTTATTATTTTATGCTTTATTAAACACGTAAAACATAATCAGTATAAATTGACCAGAAAGGTTGTGTCTAGTCAAATAAATTTTCAGAATATTACATCTGAAAATTTCAATTTCCAAATTACATTTTATCAGTTATTATGATTAGATTTTATTTTCCCTGAAATCTCTCTTGGCGGCTACACATTTCTCTTAAACTGTCTGGTATTAGGAAATATGTTCATCATATTATGCATTTCTCTTTTATTAAAGTAAAATGTACATTCTTTTATTTTTGTGCTTTAAAAATATAAATGATAGCTGGCCATTGTTCTTGTTTGCAATTGACAAAATGCATCACTTTAGACATATATGCCTACATTTATTTCACAATTTCAGTTTATTCCATTATTTGTAAATTTTCTCTTGGATAAAACACTCCAAGGGGTTGATATGATTTACCTTGGCATAAAAAGTCATAGTCACAATTTGATTCCTTTTTCTCCTTCAAAAGAAAAGACAATTTAATTCATCTTATTGTGTAATTATAAATTTTTAGTTCAATTAAAAAAAAACAATGAATCATCTTATACCCTTACTTTCATGAGGAAGAAATGGGACTATTTGGATACTTTAATTTTTACAATGAATTAGACGTAAGATATGAAATTTTGATTGTGGAGAATTTTCCCAGCAGAAATAAGGTTTCCTTTTTGATAGCCAATGATAAAACAACCAATGTCTAATGCAAAACAGACATACTGATTAGTTCAAAGAAAACAGCAAATTACTTGTTCATTCAATAGAAATACATTGGACTATTGCTAAGAAATTACGGTTCTGTTTGGGAATAAAAACCAAATGTTGATGGATAGGTTTATAATTTTCAATTGATCTTATTGGCATGAAAAAGAAACCTAGCAATTTAGTTAATTTAAATCCTCTTACAAATTACATATTACACAATGTATAATTTGCCACTTATTTCATAAAAATCTTTCTACATCACTCCCAAATTACTTATCAACATCTGGCTATTTTTAAAATTATCTATAGGTCCACACAGTAGAATAGAAAAAATTATAAAAATTACCCTAAGCTATAATATTTTATGTCAGGATTGGTGGATGTTTTCTTGATTATCACAAAAAGTGAATTAAAACATCTTTACATAATTGTATACATATCATTGATTATCTATTATTTGAATCAAAATAATGTTTACAAGAATACATTTTTTTGCCCATTGTATTTTTTAAACCTTAATGATTAAGATAAAATATCATAAATTTGTTTGTAAATGGTTTAATTGTGATATGTAATAACTAAAATCTATATTTTCTTTTGTGTTATATAAATTTTTTATTTTTTAATTTTTAATATATATTTTTTTAAAGTTTTTTTTTTATAGAGGCATGTTTTTTTATTTATTTATTTGTTTGTTTGTTTGTTTGTTTGTTTGTTTTGTTTATACATGCACTGGGTACAGTCAGAAGCCCGGGAGGGTGAGAGAATTCACCAGAGCCAGAGCGGGGAGCAGAGCAGGCAGAAGGACCGAAGTACACTGCTGAGGGGAGCAGTGGGCAGCAGGAGAGGTCTGCGCACCATGTGGGACCCTCCTCTGGTGGCCGGGGAGCAGCCGGGGATCGAACCGGTGCTGCAGAGGCTGCGGGCAGCTTCGCAACCCAGCGCTCAACCGCTGCACCGCCGGGGAGGCCCTTTATTTTTTAATATTTTATTTTATATAATTCTTACATCATTTTTTTTCATTTTTGCACAATGTATGCATTTTCATTGTGGTTATACTCCCCATACAATTGCAGCCCCCCTTATTTTGACCCTAATCCTTCCTCTCCCCGCCCTCCCCCCATAGTGTGTCTCTGGTTTATAGTTGCTTGTTGATTTTGATTTTTACGTTATTATAATTAGTCTTTTTCCTGGTTCTTTATTTAGGTTTTCTGAATTCCTGCTATGAGTGAGACCATCTGGTATTTTTCTTTTTCTTTCTGACTTATTTTGCTGAGCATGATCCATTCTAGCTCCATCCATGTTGCTGCAAACTGCATGATTTTATCTTTTTAGATTGCTGAGTAATATTCCATTGTGTATATGTACCACATCTTCTTGATCCAGTCATCTATTTTTGGGCATTTGGGTTGTTTCCAAAGCTTAGCTATTCTAAACAGTGCTGCTATAAACATAGGAATGCAGGTGCCCTTTGAAATTAATGTTTCTGTGTCCTTTGGGTAAATACCTAGGAGTGGAATTGCTGGATCATACGGAAGCTTTATCTTTAGTAGGTTGAGGAATCTCCACATAGCTCTCCATAGTGTTTGGACCAGTTTGCTCTCCCACCAACAGTGCAGGAGAGTTCCTTTTTCTCCACATCCTCGCCAACATTTGTTGTTACTTTTTTTTTTTTTTTAATATGTGCCATTCTCACTGGTGTAAGATGGTATCTCATTGTAGTTTTGATTTGCATTTCCCTGATTACAAGTGATGTTGAACATTTTTTCATATGCCTGCTGCCATTTGCATTTCCTCTTTGGAGAAGTTTCTTTTTAGCTCTTCTGCCCATTTTTTGACTGGATTATTTTCTTTGTTTTTGTTGAGTCTCATCAGCTCTTTGTAGAATTTTGTGATCAGTCCTTTATCATTAGTGCTGTGTGCAAACATTTTCTCCCAGTCACTGGGGTTGTTCGTTGTTTTGGTTATTGTCTCTTTTGTTGTGGAGAAGCTCTTTAATTTGATGTAGTTCCATCTGTTTATCTTTGCCTTCACTATCACTGTTTTGGGTTATGTGTCTGTAAAGATGTCTTTGAGGTGCATGTCCTGTAGTTTTTCACCTATATTTCCTTCTATATATATTTATGGTTTCAGTCTTATGTGTGGTTCTTTAATCCATTTTGAGTTGGTTTTTGTGCATGGTGTGAGGAAGTAGTCAAGCTTCATTCTTTTGCATGTAGTGACCCAGTTTTCCCAGCACCATTTATTGAACAAACTTTCTTTGCTCCAGTGCATATTTTTTGCTCCTTTGTTAAAGATTAGTTGACCATAAATCTGTGGGTTTATTTCTGGATTTTCTATTCTGTTCCATTGGTCCAAGTGTCTGTTCTTATTCCAATACCATGCAGTTTTGATGATTATGGCTTTGCAGTATAGTTTGCAATCTAGGAGTGTGATGCTTCCTGCTTCGATTCCCTTCTTTTTTTTTTTTTTTTTTTTTCAGGAGGTCTTTGGCTATTCAGGGTTTTTTTTGTGGCTCCATATGAATTTCATCAATATTTGTTCTATTTCTTTGAAGAATATCATTTAAATTTTTGTTGGTATAGCATTAAATCTATAAATTGCATGAGCAGGGGATAGCTTTCCATTTCTTTGCATCTTGTTCTAATTCTTTGAACAGTGTTTTATAGTTTTCCTGTATATGTCCTTTACCTCTTTTGTTAAGTTTATTCCCAAGTATTTGATTTTTTTTTGGTTGTTTCAATAATAAAAGGGATGTTTTTTTTGATTTCTTCTTCTTCATATTTATTGTTTGTGTATAGGAATGCTACTGATTTTTGTGAGTTGATTTTGTATCCTGCCACTTTACTAAACTGATTGATTAGTTTAATTAGTTTTTCTGTGGAGTTTTTGGGGCCTATTATTTCTAAAGGAGTTTATTGATAATGTATCATATTGCTTATCAGGGTAAAATATATTAAAGGTATTTGCCTATGTTCCCCTTTGTATAAGGAAAATCTCAAATATTAACTTTTTCATCTATTCATTCATATTTTTCTAGTGTTCTTATTAAAAATATTATTTATGCACACAGACCAGAGGTGTGGGTGATGAGAGGATTCATCAAAGACAGAGTGGGGAACAGTATAGGCAGATTGACCGAAGTACACTGCTGAGAGTAGCAGCAGGTAAGTCATGAGAGATCTGCTGCGCCATGTGGGTTGCTCCCTGGCCAGCCAGGGATGGAACTCGTGCTGCGGAGGCTGTGGACAGCTTCATAGGTTGTGTACTAACCCCTTGCACCACCTGGGAGGTCCTTAGTGTTCTTATTTTTATATATGTTCATGTCACCTCCAGCATTTCTATCTTAAGGGAGAGTTACCACCGTGAATTGTAAATAAATTTAGCAAATGGATCAGGAGATTCACAGGACAATGAAAAATGTTCTGTAACTCAGAGGGTGGGTCTTGCAGCCAGAATTCTAAATATGCCATATTAATGCCCATGTTTTTGTAAATCCTGCATATTTTCCTTGCATTTTTTCATCTGTAAAATAGTGAGTTTCACCAGTTAATGTATAGAAAGTTCTTAGAAGAGCCCTCTGTCTCACATGTAGTCTTCCATAAATGCTTGTTAATGTTACTGCTTAACCTGTGCATCTTGTACTTATGTTCTGAAATCTTAAAGCTAGTTGATATTTTAACCTTTACATCATTTAGATTTTTGGTTATAAAAGTCAGATACAGGCCTCCCCTGGTGGCGCAGCAGTTGAGCGCAGGGCTGCAAAGCTGCCCGCAGCCTCTGCAGCACCAGGTAGATCCCTGGCCGCCAGTGAAGGTCCCACTTGGAGCGACAGACCTCTCCTGCCATGCCAACTGCTCCCCTTATCAGTGTATTTTGTCTGTCTGCCTATTATGTTCCCCGCTCTGGCTCTGGTAAAATCTCTCACCCTCCCGTGCTTCTGACTGTAACCAGTGCTTGTATAAATAAATAAATAAATAGATAGATAGATAGATAGATAGATAGATAGATAGATAGATAGATAAATAAATCTTTGAAAAACAAGTCAGATACAGATCTAACTTATGAATAAATTTAGTATTTTCTCCTTATAGTGTCTTAAATTATCTATCTTTTAATAGCTAAGGAAAATATAGTAAGTATACCATGGACTACAGTGTGTTTAACCCATATTATTCTAGAACCATTGAAAAATATTTTAATAGTATTAATATCCACATCATTTTTCAGAAAAGTGAAATCAAGATTGAGGAATGGAACTAGACCTTTGCCATCAATATTAAGATCACTTAATGTGTAACCTTGAATCAGTTGAAAACTCATTATTTTCTCTTTTTACTGACCCACATTTCCATCCTTAACATTACATTATATGCTGATGAATAGTAAGTATCTAAATATAAACTGTTAGTACATTTGATGATAAATTGAAAAAGGCATGTGTAAACAAACATAAACAATAGAATAAAAAACAAATATTTTTTACACTATCCAACAATATTTACTTCCTTCGGATTCTATAACCTTCCAAGACATCAGAGGTAGTTTTTCAAGTCCTTATATTCACAAAATTTCTCTTACTTGGCCTCTCTGCTTCAACCATTAAAATCATTCCTTTATAATCAAATTCATGTCCCAAACTTCCATTTTTATCTTCATTATATTAATCATTTATCAACATACTTGTGCTCTCATTTCAAACAACCTTATGAAATTATTTACAGGAAATCCTTGGCACTGCCAATTTGACGTTCTAATTATTGAAATAATTAGCTTCCTTCCAAAAAAAAAAAAAACTTAAAATGAAAGTTTCTCCATTTTCAATAATATTACCATTGCTTTCTCAAAGTAATATGTTGCATTTATCTTTTAAACATTTCTCCCCTACATGCTTACTGACATCCAAAATGAACTATAATTTTTAGACAATATTATACATTATGAAATTTATTCATTATGCCTATGATCTTTATTTTACTAGTACCATTTTGATCATTTGATTCATTTTTTTTTTTACTCAAAATCTTATATCACCATACAATTGTGTGTGTGTGTGTGTGTAAGATCTTTGAATTCCTACAATCATGATCCTTATGGAGATAACTATTGCTAGTTTTCTAGATCTGTAACAGCTTAATCAATGAATCACTGATTACCCTGCTATGTAATCCAGGTATTTTGGAGATTGGCAATGGCAATAATCCACCCAAACATTCAGTCTTCTTTTAATTATCTAAAATTAAATTTGTAATTATTGACAGTCAAAGGTCTCCCCTCTGTATATACAAAATGTTTTTAAGCTTTAATCCAAAAAGCCTATATATAAGTTTTAAGAAACCTTCACATTTTGTAATCCAACTGAAAAGAAACGTAAACATGGGGGCTCCCCAGTGGCGCTGGGTTGCGCCCAAAGCTGCCCGCAGCCTCTACAACGCCGGTTCGATCCCCGGCTACTCCCCGGCCACCGGAGGAGGGTCCCACATGGCGCGCAGACCTCTCCTGCCGCCCGCTGCTCCCCTCAGCAGTGTACTTCGGTCCTTCTGCCTGCTCTGCTCCCCGCTCTGGCTCTGGTGAATTCTCTCACCCTCCTGCGCTTCTGACTGTACCCAGTGCATGTATAAATAAATAAATAAATCTTAAAAAAAAAAAAAAAAGAAACGTAAACATGATCATGAGAGTAAATGAGTTACTAAAATAATCTCCAAATTTGTATTGAAATGTTACTATTTTGATGATTTTTAAAAATCATTTATTTATATATATTTTACATCATTGTTCATTTTTGTACAATGTTTGCTTTTCCTTTTTTTAAGATTTATTATTTTTATTTATTTGTACAAGCACTGGGTAGTCAGAAGCACGGAAGGGTGAGAGAATTCACCAGAGCCAGAGCGGGGAGCAGAGCAGGCAGACTGCAGTACACTGCTGAGGGGAGCAGCTGGGGGCAGGAAGGGTCTGCGCACCATGTGGGACCCTCCTGTGGTGGCTGGGGAGTAGCCGGGATTGAACGGGCGCTGCAGAGGCTGTGGGCAGCTTCTCAAAGCAGTGTTCAACTGCTGCGCCACTGGGGAGGCCTGATTTTTTTAAAGATTTATTGGTGTATGCATACAAGGGCTAGGGTGCAGGCCAGTGATGTGAGTGGTGAGAGGATTCACCAGAGACAGAGTGGGGAGTAGAACAGGTGTATCTACTGAAATACACTGCTGAGGGGATCAGCAGGTGAGTCAGGAGAGGTCTGCTGTGCCATGTGGCTCATTTCCCTGGCCAGGGATCGAACTCATGCTGCAGTCTTAACCCCATGAGACCCCTGAAGTGTTATAATTTTATAATTATTTTTATTGAGTTAACACTGGTTTTCAATATTGTTTCCACTATGAAAGCATAGGATTCCCTCCATCAGGCCATGTTGCCACAGTTCACCCACAAATTGGATTAATGTTTACTCAACTTTATTTTTCCACAAAAGACTTAGTAAGAATAAGATTTAAGTCATTAAAAAACATATTGAATTAAAAAGCATGTCATGAAGTAGTGTTCTATGTATTTATTTTTTTAATTGAAATCTTTACTAGAGATGTATTGCTTATCTCTGGGTTAAGAATCATTTGGATTATTCTGAGAGACTTACTCTCATATGTATGTGTGTGCAACAATGATTGCCATATATATATATGTATGTATATATATATATGATAGATAATGATAGAAGATAGATAAATACATATAATATATAGATAGATAGATAGATAGATAGATAGATAGATAGATAGATAGATAGACAGAAATCTTGTTAAAAATTGTGGAAGGACATGTCTCTAACAAGTAAAATCTTATGTCACATACATTAACTTAATACTGATTTCTTTTTCATTTTTAGTATTGAGTTTAATTTTTCTCTATTTTATTCATTTGCTTTTTCTTTATGATCCTTTTTCAAATTTTTCTACTGAAATAACATTGCATTATATAACATTATATGATTCATGTATACATCATTGAAAATCAACATTTTTATATATTACAATAAGTTCACTGTTAAGAGTCCAATTCTATCATTCACCATAGATTTGGCCCTTTTTCTCAATTTACTCACCATTCCTTCATCTGTACCTCTTCTAAACACTAACTGGTCCCAAAGTCCAAAAGTTTATTTTTGTTTTATTTAACTCATCTATTTGTTTGATATCAATGTGTAATACATATGATTGAAGTCATAAGGTATTTGTATTTTTCTGTCTCATCTTGCTTATTTCACAAAACATAGTTCCTTCTAGATCTATTCATATTGTTGAAAAAGACAGGATTTAATATTTTTTAAATAATTGAACAACTTTATTTTGTGTATGTGTGTGTTTACATATTATATATTTTTATATATTTATTAGTTCATGGGCACATGGAGTGTTTCATGTTTCAGGCAATAGCAGTGCTGCAATAAAAATGGGGATACACAAAGTAAAGAAAATCAACAAAAAGATAAACACCTGGGATCACATCTAATTGAAAAGCTTCTGTACAGCAAAAGAGATACACCCCACTTATTGGGGAAAAAAATTTGCACTCCATACAAGTGATAAGGGACTGATCACAAAAGTATACAAAGAACTCACCTAACTCAACAAAACCAAATTCACAATCCAGTCAAGAAATGGTCAGAAGGACTTAAAAGACTTTTCTCCAAAGAGTAAAGGCTAATGGCCAACAGGAATATGAAAAAAATGTTCAACATCCCTTGTAATCAGGAAAATGCAAATCAAAACCACATTGAGATATCACCTTACACCAATAAGAATGGCACATATCACAAAAAAAAAAAAACTACCAACAACAAATGCTGGCAAGGATGTGGTGAAAAAGGAACTCTCCTGCACTGCTGGTGGGAGTGCAAACTGGTTCAACCCCTTTGGAAAGCTACCTGGAGCTTCCTCAACCTAAAGAATAATGGAGTTACCATGTGACCCAGAAATTCCACTCCTAAGGATTTACCCAAAGTATACAAACACATTGATTCAAAAGAACAACTGCACCCCTATGTTTATTGCAGCACTATTTATAATAGGTAAAACACAGAAACAACCCAAATGTCCAAAAAATAGATGACTGGATCAGGAAGATGTGGTATATATACACAATGGAATACTATTCAACAATCAAAAAGATAAACTCATGCCATTAGCAACAATGTGGACAGAGCTAGAAGGAATTATGCTCAGTGAAATAAGCCAGAAGGAAAAAGAAAAAAAAAAAATATTGGACAGTTTCACTTATAGCAGGAATATAAGGGGACCAAATAAGAAATCACTGTAAAAAAATAATAACAGTACAGGGCCTCCCCGATGGCGCAGCGGTTGAGCGCTGGGTTGCGACGCTGCCCGCAGCCTCTGCAGCGCGTTCAATCCCTGGCTGCTCCCCGGACACCGGAGCAGGGTCCCACACGGCGCGCAGACCTCTCCTGCCGCCCGCTGCTCCCCTCAGCAGTGTACTTCGGTCCTTCTGCCTGCTCTGCTCCCTGCTCTGGCTCTGGTGAATCCTCTCACCCTCGGTGCTTCTGACTGTACCCAGTGCTTGTATAAACAAAACAAACAAACAAATAAATAAACATGCCTCTATAAAAAAAAAAAATCTTTAAAAAAAAAAAATAATAACAGTACAAAACACACCAAACCAAAAACATACAATTATAAACCAGAGGCATCCTACAGGGGAGGAGGAGGGAGAGGGATCAGAGGAGCACAGGGGACTGTAGTGATGGTCTATGGGTACACTGATGAAGGAAATTCTTTGGGGACTACACCTGGGGATGGGGGAGCAAAATTGTTTAAAAATGAATAATGATGTAGAAATAAATAATTAAAAAATAAAAACTAAAAATGGGGCTGCATATGATGTTGGATTAGTGCTTTTGTATTTTTCCTATGACTACCCAAAAGCATAATAACTGCCTTTTTTTTCCTCCTTCCTCCCTCCCTCCTTCCCTCTTTTCTTTCTTTTTCTCCTTCTTTCTATTTTGTTATCTCCATACAGTTTTCTGAAATTACTGGAACAATTTATAATCCCACCAACAATGTGTAAGTTTTCCCCTTTCCACACAGGCTTTTTAACACTTTTTCTTTGTCTTTTTAAAATATTTATTTTATTTATTTTTATACAAGAACCAGGGTACAGGCCAGATGCGTGGGAGAGTGAGAGGATTCACCCTAGACAGAGAAGGGAACAGAACTGGCAGACTGACCGAAATACACTGCTGAGGGGAGCAGCGGGCAAGATAGGAGAGGTCCGCCCTGCCATGTGGGTAGGTCTGTGGCTGGCAGGGATTGAACCAGCACTCCAGAGGTTGTGGACAGCTTTACAGTGCTGTGCTCCAATGCCTGTGCCACCAGGGAGGCCCTTTGTTTTTTGTCTTTTGGATAATTGTTGTTTTCACAGGTGTGAGAGGGTAATTCAGTGCTGCTTTAATTTATGTTTTTCTAATAAGAGTTGATGAATGTTTTTTTAATATACCTGTTGGGCATCTGTATATTTTATTTGGGGGAAATGTCTATTCAGAGTTGCCTATTTTTGTAAGATTTATTTATTTATTTTTATATAAGAACCGGGGTACAGGCCAGATGTGCAGGAGGGTGAGAGGTTTCACCAAAGACAGAGTGGGTTGCAGAACAGGCAGACTGAGGAAATAAACTGCTGAGGGAGCAGTGGGCACAATAGGAGAGGTCTGCCTCGCCATGGGGGACCCTTGCCCGGCGGCCAGGGATTGAACCTGTGCTGCAGAGGCTGCGGGCAGCTTTGCAACCCAGTGCTCAACCTCTGTGCCACCAGGGAGGCCCTATAATTTTCTTTTCATGAACTGTTTTTGTCTGGTTTTGGGATCATGGTGATATTGGCCTCATAGAATGTGTGATATGTGGGTAGGTTTCTTCTTAGATTTTCTTGAAGAGTTTGACTATGACAGGTATTTTTTTTTTTTTATAATTGGAAGATTTGATTGTATTCACTTGGAGAAGGCATATAGTCCTGGGCCTTAAGTCAAGGATTTTTTAAAATTACTCTTTAAATTTCAGCATTTGTTATTTGAATGTATAAGCTGTCTATTCCATTCTGATTCCATCCTGGGAGGTTGTATGAGTCTAAAAATGTGTCCTTTCTTCTAGGTTTTCTAGGTTATTTGCTTAGAGACTTTTGTAATATATTTTTATTATTCTTTGTATTTGTGCATTATCTGTTGTAGTTTTCTCTCTTTCATCTCATTCTATTAATTCAGATATAATCTCTTCTTTTGTTCATAAACCTAGCTAAAGTCTTGTCAATTTTGTTTAATTTTCAACAACTAATTCTTGGTTTCACTGATCTTTTGGACTATCTTTTTTATATATTTCTCTATTTTTACTTATCCCTTCAACTGCAATTTGAATTTTTCTTGTTATTTTTTCATTTGGGTCTGTTTTGCTTTAAGCTTCTCACATAGTACAGCTTTTAAGACATCCCATAGAGTCTGATAGCTTGTCTTTCCCTTTTCACTAGCTTCAGGATAATTTTTGATCTCTTCATTGATTTAGTCATCGATGCAAGAATTGTTCAGAAGCATTTTGTTTAGTCTCCATATGTTTTGGTTTAATGACCAATATTGGGATTTTACTTAAATTCCTAAGTCTCAAATTCCTTATGAGCTGAATCTTGCTCTCTGGCATTTATCTATACATGCTCTGTCCATTAGCTTCTGTTTGGCAAAACCTTCATTTCACCTTCATATTTTAATTGTAATTTTGCAGGATAGAGTACTCTTGGCTGGCCATTCTTGTATTTTAAGATTGTGAATGCTTCTTTCTGGAATGTGACATGATGAGCTGGGAACTGTGACTGGTGGACCTAAGAATGAAATATTGCATGCACACAACACCGAGCAAGCCAAAAACAGTTGTTGTTGTTGTTGTTTTTTTAATAGAAAACATCTATCACGTTTTTAAATGCTTTTATAAGGTAAATTTTATTTTTATTTTTTTAAAGATTTATTTATTTATACATACAAGAACTGGGGTACAGGCCAGAGTTTTTGGGGGTGAGACGATTCACCAGAGACAGTGGGGAACAGAACAAGCAGATAGACTGAAATACACTGCTGAGGGGAGCAGCAAGTGAGATAGAAGAGTGTGCTGCAAGAACAGTCCAGTTCCTGCCAGCAGCAAGCAGGCCTGAGGATATTTTTGCAAGGCTAGATAAGACGCAGAACAGTACCCACCTGGGAGAATTCCTAAAAAGTGTTGTTGCAATGTCAGGTGTTTTATAGCAGTGTTCATGTTTGAGTGTAAGGGGATAGCAGTGGTGGTCATACAGTTTCTTGATTGGTTGTTTGAACTTAAGTCCTAATATAGACAAACTGATTTTTCAACACAATGTTTTGCTTTTCTATCGTGTTACTAACTTTTCCTTCCTGTTATGTCTCCTGGGCCCCATTCCTCCCCATCTTCTTCTCAGGGTCTAACTACTCACTTTCACTTTCTCCTTGCCAGGAAAGAGTCTGGACTGAAGTCTAGGCGAAGCCTATATTTTTTAATATTATTTTTTTTTATTTATCTTTTTTAAAGATTTATTTATTTATTTATACGAGCACTGGGTACATTCAGAAGCGCGGGAGGGTGATAGAATTCACCAGAGCCAGAGCGGGGAGCAGAACAGACAGACTGATGAAATACACTGCTGAGAGGAGCAGCAGGCGCCGCAGGAGAGGTCTGTTGCACCATATGGGATCCTCACTGGTGGCCAGGGATTGAACCGGTGCTGCAGAGCCTGCGGGCAGCTTCGCAGCCCAGTGCTCAACCACTGCGCCACCAGGGGAGGCCCGGGAAAGCCTAATTTGCAAGACTTTGCATGTTACTGTTTTCCAGCTCCCTGTAATTTTTTCTTTAATTTTTGATAATATGATGATAGATCTAGATGGAAATCTATTTGCATATAAAACTTTGAGTGTTCTCTGCTTCCTGATATGCATATTTTTTCATTGCTTAGTTTTTTGAAAATTCTTTATAATTTCTTTGAATAGCATTTCTGCTCCAATTTCCTTCTTCACCTTCTGGGTTTCCAATTATTCTTAAGATTCCTTTTCTAATCAGTCTGATATTTATCTTAAAGTTTCCTCATTTTTCCTTTGTCTTGACTCTAACTTTTTTTCATAGGTGATCTGCTCATTTGAGTCTTCTATTTATGAAATTATTTTCTCTACCAGTTCAACTTTATTTATAGCATTTCTAAGTTTGTCTCCATTTCATTCAGAGTCTCATTTTGTGATGTATTTATATATTTAATCTCTGTTAAAAAAAAAAAAAAACTCTTTGTTCCTGGATTTCCTTTTTACAATCTTTCATCTGTCTATCAACATTTGACTGACCTTCTAGAAGTTCATGTAACACTTTTAATACTGTAACACTTTTAATACTGTTCATATGAAGTTTTTGTCTGATAGGTCCTCTTTCAGTACCATTCATAATATGTCCTAGGACTTGTGTTCATCACATTTTGCTTTAATATTTGTGTTCAGATATTCCTTCCTTCCTAGGCATGTATGTTGTATCATTTTTTTTCTTTGCTTGTGTGTGTGTGTGTGTGTGTGTGTGTGTGTGTGTGTGGTAGGGGTGCTTAAAATTTGATTTTGTATTTCTTTTCAGTTTATGTGAGTTGGGGGTAGATGGTGATTCTGGAATTTTAACACATTTTCCACTTGAAACTGTATTTATCCATTCAAAAATATTTAATACAAAGTATTGAACAGCAATGGCAGTGATGTCCACTCCAGATCAGATCCAATATATAACATTTAAATAATGGCATAAACTCTAATTCAAAATATTAAAAGGCCTTATTATTTTCTTTTTCCTTTTTTGTTCTGGATCATGGGCCTTGATAAAAAAACATAAATATAAAGAAGACAAAATATCTATTGCAGTTCAGACAATTTTGTGAAGAAGGTGTCTGATAAAAAGCTCCACTCCATAATGTTAAGGAGAAGAGAACCCTATCCTGTGGAGTTTAAATTAAATTCAGATTTGTTTCAGCAGGGTCTTAATAGAGTTTCTTTGATTATGATCCTTTGGCTTAGTTGATACCACCATATGCTTTTGCTATGTGGAAACCTATTTAGTCATTTTGTATCCTCAATAAAATGGTGTTAGTAAGAATGAACTGTTATATGTATTAAATGTTTGGTCATTAATTGTGAGTTTGTGCTAGGTTATTAAAGTACAAACTGTAAGAAAAATAAGGTATTAATATTGGTATAGTTGCTACTTATTGTATTAGTCTGTCCTACTTTAATTTTCCTGTACAACTGCCAAACCCACTGGCACATATTCACCTCAAACACTGCCTGAAGAAGCCCTTTCTGTCAGTAATTAATGAAAATTCTAACTCAGGAAAAAAAAAAAAAACATTACAAGACATATATGACAAGACACTATCATACATGTATTGCTTTATTACTGGCAACTTTTAATAGATTCTTTTAGTACTCATAGAGAGGTGCATGGAATAAAACTGATGGAAATTTGACAGATCAGAAATCAAATAAACTCTGTTTGTCTTCTGTTTGTCATACCTTTACAATAGTTCTTCATATTTCTTTTGCCCTTTTTGTCTGATATAAGAGTAGCCAGCTCTTATAAAAGCAAACTTGAGGGCTTCATTCCACTATTTTATCACTCGTCTTTTGTATGTTTTGAACAACCTATTACACATATGAAAGAGTATGTAAGGAAGAGTATTTAACCAAATAACCTGTTTATTTGCATTATAAATCATGAAATCTGAAACAGACAAGCTGTTCGTTCAGAAAATATTTTATTACAAAGATTATATAATTTTGGAGGTTTGCCACAAGAAGCCTGAACAATACACAGTAGAAAAGCAGTATTATAGATTTTTTATTCCATATTTGATGTAAAGAGCTCTTTTAGGATATATATGTACACATGGTCAATTTAGTGTTTAGTCAATTGAATTATCTTGTGGACAAAAAAATGCATCTTGATGCATACAAGTGATAAAAATCAAAATAGAAATGATGAAAATATGCCATGCCAACTTAATAAAATAACTGGGAGATTTAACACTAATAGCTGGTATTTATTAAAATTTATTTTACATTGCAACACTTCTATCTTCAGAAATAATGGGCTCTGTGCAAGAATAAGTTGTTTGAAGGCACTTGAAGAATATCTGTGAATAATTTTATTTTTCAGAAATTGTATTTATTGATAAACAGATATTTCCCACTAAATCTTAGTTCTTCAGCCTTGCCAAAGTATTTAGTGTGACATGTCTATAATTTTCTCCAATTCTCCCATACCAAAAAAAAAGAGCAAAATATATTAATTGTCAAATTGCTTTTAGGTTTACATGTTTGTAGAGAGACTCCATTAAAAACATAATTTTTAGTTTAATTTGATATATAGCTTTTTAATTGTTTTTGTTTCCTTCGTTATTGTAGGCAAGTTCCCAAAGACATCCCTGGAGTCAATGTTGTGAAGAAGAGTTTATCACATTTTCTTCTATGCATTTATGGGTTTAGGACTTATATCCAAATATACAATCCATTTTGATTTAATTTTTGTATATAGTGTGATATAGTGGTCTATTTTCTTTCTTTTGCATGTGTTTGTCCAGTTTTATGCAACAAAATTTGTCGCAGAAACTTTCCTTTCTCCAATGTATACTCTTAAATATGGTATCATATACTAACTCTCCCTATGTGTTGATTTATCTCTGGATGCTCAATGCTATTACATTGCTGTTGTATCTATTTTGATACCAATATCATACACTTTTGATTACCATAACTTTACAGTATAAGTTGATATCAGGGAGTGTGACACTTCCCTCCTTCTATCTTTTTCATTTTCATTTTTTCTCAGAATTTCTTTAACTCTCCAGGATCTTTTGTGGATCAAAATATTTTTCAGTATGATGCATTGTATTTCTTTGAAGAATTGTGTTACACTGTTGTTGGTAATAGAGACTAGTCCAGCCCCTATGAAGGCCGTATGGAGATTACTCAAAAGACTGAAAGTGGATTTTATTATATGATCCAGAAATTCTACTGTTAAGTATCTATCCAAAACATAAAAACACTCATTTCAAAGGAGGACTGCATTCCCATGTTTATAGCAACACGTTTTGCAATATCCAAGATAAGGAAACAACTTAAATACTCCAGACTGATAAGTGGATCAAGAATATGTGTTGGGCATCCCCTTGTGGCACAGGCAGTTGAGTGCAGTGCTGTGAAGCTGTCCGCAGCCTCTGCAGCACCAGTCAGATCCCTGCTGGCCAGCGAGGGTCCCACATGGTGAGGTAGACCTCTCCTGTCACGCCCACTGCTCCCCTCAGCAGTCTATTTTGTCAGTCTGCTGTTCTGTTCCTGGCTCTGTTTCTGGTGAATCCTCTCACCCTCCCACACATCTGGCCTGTACCTCAGATTGTGTATAAACAAACAAACAAATAAATATTTAAAAAAAGAATATGTGTTACATGATGTAGTGGAACACTACGCAGTGATTAATAAAGATGCACACGTGCCATTTGTGGCAACATGGATGCAACTGAAAAGGATTATTCTAAACAAAGTGAGCTAGGAGAAAGATAAGTATCTAATTGATTCACTTACATGTGGATTCTAGGCAAACTAGACAAACTGTAGGGCTAACCCTAAGCTGTAGATCTGAGACACTTAGGAGTTGAAGGGTAAGGAGAATGGTAAAGTAGACAATAAGAAGAGAGGAGAGTGCAGTGGAGTGTTTTTGGAAGATCAGGTGCACTTTGGTGGCAGAAAAAATATGGTGACCGCATCTTAGTTGAGAAATCCAACACTGCAAAAAAGTAAACAAAGATTTTTTTTTTTGAAAAATGAGTCTATTTCTTCAAAGAAATAGAACAAATATTGATGAACTTCGTATGGAGCCACCAAAACCCCAAATAGCCAAAGCTCTCCTGAAAAAAAAAAAAAGAAAAAGAAGAGAATGGAGGTAGCACAATCCCAGACTTCAAACTATACTACAAAGCCATAGTAATCAAAACAACATGGTATTGGAACAAGAACAGACACACAGACCAATGGGACAGAATAGAAAATCCAGAAATAATCCTACAGATTTATGGTCAAATAATCTTTGACAAAAGAGCAAAGAATATACACTGGAGAAAAGAAAATTTGCTCAATAAATGGTGCTGGGAAAACTGGGTCACTACATGCAAAAGAATGAGGCTTGACTACTACCTCATACCTTGCACAAAACTAACTCAAAATGGATAAAAGAACTAGACAAAAGACCTGAAACCATAAAATATATAGAAGGAAATATATGTGAACCACTACCTGACATACACCTCAGTAACATCTTTAAAGATGCATCACCCAAAGCTGTGATAGTGAAGGCAAAGATAAATGGCTGGGACTACATCAAATTTAAGAGATTCTGTGCAGCAAAAGAGATAGTAACCAAAACAAAGAGATACCCAACCAATTGGGAGAAAATGTTTGCACACAACACTAATGATAAAGGACAAATCACAAGAATCTACAAAGAGCTGATGAGACCCAACAAAAACAAAGGAAATAATCCAGTCAAAAAATGGGAGAAGAGCTAAAAAGAAACTTCTCCAAAGAGGAAATGCAAATGGCCAACAAGCATATGCTAAAATGGTCAACATCACTTGTAATCAGGGAAATGCAAATCCAAACTACAGTGAGATACCATCTTATACCAATGAGAATGGCATATATTAAAAAAAAAATAGCAACAACAAATATTGGTGAGGATGTGGAGAAAAGGAACTCTCCTACACTGTTCGTAGGAGTGCAAACTGATCCAACCACTATGGAAACCTGTGTGGAGATTCCTCAAGCTACTAAAGATGGAGCTTCCATATGATCCAGCAATTCCACTCCTAGGTATTTACCCAAAGGACACAGAAACATTTATTCAAAAGGTAGCAGCACTATTTACCATAGCTAAGATATGGAAACAACCCAAATGCCCAGAAATAGATGACTGGATCAAGAAGCTGTGGTACATATACACAATGGAATATTACTCATCAATCAAAAAGATAAACTCATGCAATTTGCAGCAACATGGATGAAGCTTGAAGGGACCATGCTCAGCAAAATAAGTCAGAAAGAAAAAGAAAAATACCGGATGGTCTCACTGATAGCAGGAATTTAGAAAACCTAAATAAGGGACCAGGAAAAAGACTAATTATAATAAAGTAAAAATCAAAACCATCAAGCAACTATAAACCAGAGACACACTATGGGGGGGTAGGGAGGGAGTAGGATCAAAACAAAGGAGGTGGAAATTATATGGGGACTATAACCAAGATGATAATGCATACATTGTGCAAAAATGAGAAATGATGTAATGTCCGGAGCCGCCTGGAGCATGCGCCATGTTGCACATGTGCTCGATGAATTAGGTTTTTCGCCTTCGGAGAGACCCCTGCGTTCTCCTGTAAATCACGCGAGACTGAGAGGCATGATGGGAGGAGCTACAGGGATATAAGGAAGGAACCGCAGGAGGCGGGAGGAGGAATCACGAGGAATCACAAGGAATTACGAGGAGTCTGTAAGGAGATACGGCAAGGGTTACTGAGAGAGGAGCAGAGAGAAGGCCAGGGAAGTAAGAAAGTCAGGAAAAAGAAAGACATGTAAAAGTAGGAAAAGGATAAAGGAAAAATAAAGAAGCAAATGCTAGCGTCAAGTTGTCAAGCCCCTCATTTCAATCCTCAGCCCTTCTCTTCCCGTGCCTCTGAATCCCGCGGGTCGGGACAATGTAAAATACATAAAATAAAATTTTAAAAAAGAAAAAGAAAAGAAATATCAATCTATTATAAAATCAAGACTGTGTTTATTTTCTTTGTGTCAGTAACAAATCAAACAAACAATAGAGTTTACAACAATGTAATTTTATACTGTCCAGCTTTGGAAGCCAGGAGTCTGATATCAAAGTGTTAATAGGGCCATCCATGCTCTAGAATCTCTGAGGGTGGATATGTTTATTGTCTTTCACAACTTGTTATTGTTAGCATACCTTGAATTTTCATCATATCCTTCTACTATCTCCCTCCTTCCACACATGGTCTCTTGCTCTGCATGTGTATATCAATTTTCCTTCTACTTTCTCTGATAAAGATATTTGGGATAGAATTTAGGATTTAATTGAATGATTCCAGATGATCTCCTCATTTCAATATCCTGAATTTTATTTGCAAAGTTCCCTTTTCCAATAATATAATATTTGCAGTTCAGGGATTGAACTGTGGACATGTCATTGACACCATCATTCAATCCAGACTGAGGGCATAATGCATACCACTAAAATAGATCAGAAAGTAGCATAAAATATAAGAAATTTGCCATCTCATAGATAACATATAAACTCAATTTCTGGGCCAAGATCTGGGAGATCCTAAGAATTTAAAGAAGGGCCTCCCCTGGTGGTGCAGCAGTTTTATAAATAAATAAAAATAAATCTTTAAAAAAATTTAAAAAACAGATTTATTTATTTATGCATACAAGAGCTGGGATATAGGCCAGAGATGTGGGGAGTGAGAGGAGCCACCAGAGAGAATGGGGAATAGAACAGGCAGACTGACTGAAACACACTGCTGAGGAGAGCAGCGGGTGAGACAAGAGAGGTCTTCTGTGCCATTTGGGTTTCTCTCTGGCCAGCCGGGGATCGAACTGGTGCTGCAGAGGCTGTTTATTGCTTCATAAGTGAGGTGCTTAACCCCTTGCACCACCTGGTAGGCCCAGAAACAACTTTTGATATCTCTTGTGGAACTTTCATTTTAATATTTTACATAACTTACTATTTCTCATATTATCAAATTTCTCTCAATTTTTATAAGTCTGAGGATGTCATATTATTTCTGGTTCAACCACATATTTCTTCTATTTTTATCATTAAATTCCTTTAATGGAAGGAGTTTGCCTGAAGATATAAAAGTGTTATTATGCATTTTAAAGCTGCCACTCTGGCTATCACATAAAATTCACCTGGGTACCTTTTGTCAACATACTCTATTTATTTATTTATTTATTTATCAAAGAAGTAAGATAACTTTGTTTTGCCAAAGCTCTTGAGAGTTATTCAGGTAAAAATTGAGACTTGATCATTGGATTTGCCAATATAGAAGTTAGTAAGTACATTCAAAAGGAACTCTGGGCTTCCTTGCCCCTTCCCTGCCTGGTTTTACCAGCCTGGACTCCCATTTTATTTGTTCCTTTTCTCCTTAATAACTGTTTAAAAAAAAAGGTTATATCAATAGGAATAATGGAGACCAATGGTTTAAGTGAAAATAGAAACAGGATAATATGAGATAATGAAAGTAAGAATTAATAAGATTCTCTTTTAGTTTGGAACTTTTTTTTTTTTTGGCATGTCAAAAGAAGGAAATGTTGAATTAAAAAAAGGAACAACCAGATGTCCAGTTTTGGACATCTCAAAAAAGAAGATATAAAGACGGCAAAAAAGAATATGAAAAGATGAGCAACATCATATGTCACCAGGGTATTGTAAATGAAAATAATGGCAAACCAATATATCTTCATTTGAATGGGAAAACATTAGCAACACCAAATCCTAGTGAAAATTTAGAGAAACAGAAACTATAATTCATCAATGGTAGGGATGAAAAATTGTGCATTTACTGTGGAAGACAATTTGGCAGTTTCTTACAAATATAAACATACTCTTACCATTCAATACAGCAATTAAATTCCTTGGCATTTACCGAAATTAACTGAATATTTCTTTTTTTCTTAAGATTTATTTATTTATTTATTTATACAAGCACTGGGTACAGTCAGAAGCGCGGGAGGGTGAGAGGATTCACCAAGCCAGAGCGGGGAGCAGAGCAGGCAGATGGATCGAAGTACACTGCTGAGGGGAGAAGCAGGCGGCAGGAGAGGTCTGGGCGCCATGCGGGACCCTCCTCCAGTGGCCGGGGAGCAGCCGGGGATCGAACTGGCGCTGCAGAGGCTGCGGGCATCTTCGCAACCCAGTGCTCAACCGCTGCGCCACCAGGGAGGCTCAAGTGAATATTTCTGAACATATAGAAACCTCCATATTAATTGTCATGGCAGCTTTATTAATAATAGTCATAATTTGGAAGCAACCAAGATGCTCTTTGATAGATGAATGAATAAACACATTATTTTATATTAATATAATAGAACATTATAAAAATTTGTTATTGAATCACAAAATCCAGGAGAACCTTATATTTGTAACTATTAACACAATATAGAGAATAAACTTGATTAAAAATGATGTCATTAAGAAGGTAAGAGGGGCTGGATTTTATTTTTTTATTTTTTTAAAAGATGTGTTTATGCATACAATAACTGAGTTACAGGCCAGATGTGTGGGGTGGTGAGAGGGTTCACTAGAGGCAGTGGGAAACTGAACAGGCAGATTGACTGAAATACACTGCTGAGGGGAGTAGCAGGCTAGATAGGAGAGGTCTGCTGTGACATGTGGGTTATCTCCCTTGCCAGAGATCAAACTCAAGCTGCAGCAGGGTTAAGCTTCATAGCTTACCCCTCTGCATCACCAGGAAGGCCCAGGGTTGGATTTCATTATACATGTAAAAGTGCTGACTTTAGTGTGTATAAGAAGATAATTTATGTAGAAATTTAGTGTGAGAAGGAATTCTTGCAGGGACTCTTCTAGTGGCAAGTATTTGTCAATGAAATATATTTTTAGGGGCCTCCCCGGTGGCACAGCGGTTGCGTGCTGGGCTGCAAAGCTGCCCACAGCTTCTGCAGTGCTGGTTTGATCCCCGGCTGCCAGGCGAAGGTCCCAGGTGTGCAGAGGTGTGCAGAGCTCTCCTGCCACTCGCTGCTCCCGTCAGCAGTGTACTTGTCAGTCTGCCTGCTCTGCTCCCTGCTCTGGCTCTGGTGAATTCTCTCACCCTCCCGCGCTTCTGACTGTACCCAGTGCTTGTATAAATAAATAAATAAATCTTAAAAAAAAAAAAGAAATATATATTTTTTAAAAAAGCTGTAAGTTAAGAACATTGAAGTAAAAGAAGTATTGGAGGCTTAAAGGAAATAAAAAAAGAATTAAATGCTTATCCAAAAGAGAAAGGGTAAATTGGTTAAATTATGTTGTGGTAATTATTGGTTACCAACTGAGACCACTCAAAATAAGTAGTGGCGGTTCCATTTTTGGTAGCTTGAGGAACCTACACTCTGCTTTCCATAGTGGTTGGACCAGTTTTCATTCTCACCAGCAGTATAGTAGAGTTCTTTTCTCTCTACATCCTCGCCAACATTTATTTTGCCTGTTTTTTGTTTTTTTTTTAATATGTGCCATTCTTGCTGGTGTAAGGTGGTATCTCATGTGGTTTTGATTTGTATTTCCCTGATTACAAGTGATGTTACTCATATTTTTGTATTCCTGTTGACCATTGCATTTTGTGTACCTGTTGCATTTCCTCTTTTGATAATTGTCTTTTTAGGATCAAAAATATATGGTATATATACACAATGGAATACTATTCAGCAGTCATAAAAAATAAACCTATGTCATTGACAGCCACATGGATGAAGCTGGAAGGGTTTATGCTCAGTGAAATAAGCCAGAAGGAAAAAGAAAAAAATATTGATGGTTTCACTTATAGGAGGAATGCAGAGGAACAAAATAAGAGACCAGGAAAAATAAAATTATAATATATTTAAAAATATTAGGCAATTATTATTCAGAGACATTACAGAAGAGGGTAAGGGAGAGGAGTCAAAACGGTGAAGGGAATGTGTTCTTACACAAGAGACTATATTATATATATATACACACACGTATAATCATATATGTAATTAATATGTATTATATTAATATATGCATTATATATAATTTATAGGTATAATTAAACTGAATTAAAACAAACAATATAAAACAAAATTAGTAGTGGCTCTTCTGTGAGTTAGGTTTGGCTCTATAGGTGCAAACATAGAGGTGAGAATAAGTTATTAGGGGTAAAATATGATAATAATGGAACATGAATTCCAAGAAATATAATAATGGAATTAGGACATGAACATAAGACTAGCAGTGAAAAGTTCATAGATCTAGTGAGATGTTAGTTCCAGTACAGTTGAAGAAAGATTAGCGTCATCAGAGCAGGATAAATTATTTGGAAATAGTTGTAGGTGACTGTCAATGTAGAACACTTGAGACTGAGGTCATGAAGAGTTTGCAGTGGTTGAGAAAGGAAAGAAACCATACCTTGATAAATTTATGGATGAAACAGAGGTCAAAGAAGTGATGGTTACTTTATCTTGCATAAGAATTATGGGGAATATTCAGAATAGATTTTGGAATTTTGTGATGACTGACCATAAATGTGGCACAGTGGAATTTTAGAAGTGGAAGGTAGGAGCAGAAAAAGAAATGTTAAAATCTCTGTGTGAGAGTTTGAATGTGAGGGATAATTTGCAAGTCGAACATTCTTATTGTAAATAGGGATATAGATATAATGAGTTCTATACAGATGCTCTCTAGACAGAACTATTGAACAAATTTAAATTTGGAGGAAAAAAATAAATCTTATTTTAAAACAGGGACTTGAGCTATCTCCTCTTCACTCCTGAAAATGTTTGTGTGAGGGAACAGAGGTTGTTTAATAAGATAAAGGAAATGGGGCCTACCCGGCCGCACAGCGGGTTGAGAGCAGTGCTGTGAAGCTATCCGAAGCTTCTGCAGCACAGCTTCAACCCCGGCTGGCCAGAGAGAATCCCACATGGCGCGGCAGACCTCTTCTGTCTCGCTCCTCCTACCCTCTGCAGTCCATTTCTGTCAGTTTGCCTGTTCTACTCCTCTCTCTGTCTCTGGTGAGTCCTCTCACCTTCCACACCTCTGGCCTGTATCCCAGCTCTTGTTTACATAAATAAATATTTTTTAAAAAGATAAAGGAAATGCAATAAAAAATAGTAAACCATTGACAATGAATTGTTAAATGCAGATAAACTAAATAAAACTTGCAGAAATGACTATAAGTAAAATAATAGAATATTTACATGAAAAAACAATATATGGGTTAATTAATGTGTTGAATTAGATTAAGAGAGACTTATTTAAAGTCTGAGTAAATCACCCACAGTAAATAGAGACTAAAACAATTTAAAAGAACAGAAATATGAAAGATATATGAAGATGATAATGCGAACTTCCAATTATTGTTGAAAAAAAATTAAAGGTGGGCCTCCCCTGGTGGCGCAGTGGTTGAGCGCTGGGCTGCAAAGCTGCCCGCGGCCTCTGCAGCGCCGGTTCGATCCCTGGCCACCGGCGAGGGTCCCACATGGCGCGCAGACCTCTCCTGCTGTGCCCACTGCTCCCCTCAGCAGTGTACTTTGTCACTCTGCCTGTTCTGCTCTCCACTCTGGCTCTGGTGAATTCTCTCACCCTCCTGCGCTTCTGACTGTACCCAGAATAAAATAAAAAAATAAAATAAAAAAAAAAAAAAAAAGAAAAAAATTAAAGGACAATGAAAAAAAATCAATATTTTAACAGAATCTAATGCAATTTTCATTTGAAGAAAAGCAGCCCGCTAGAACAAATTGCTCCAAATTCACAGATGGATTGTCTTTTAAGAACACCAATACAATGTTTATTGTGATAAATATCAAAGAATAACAAAGCAAACATTTTGCAGAACATCAAAACAAAGAGAAAAAGAAGTAAACAATCAAAAAGCAATAAAGCAGAATGTATAAATGAAAGACAAATTGAGGGAAGAAATTGTTGAAGCATTAATAAGCATAAGTAACCAAAGTGTATCTTAGCCTATTCAGGTTGCTATGAAATAAATAACACAGATTGTGGGTTTATAAATAACAGAAATTTATTTCTCACAGTTCTGGGAGCTGGGAAGTGCTACACCAAAGTGGTGACTGATTTGTTATGTGGGGAAGCTTACTTCCTGGTTGATAGAGATTTGTTTCTTGTTCTCTCTTAGTTGAATGCACAGGAATAATTCAGGGGCTCTTTCAAAAGGGAGCTGATTCCATTCTTAAAGATTCTATCTTCATGACCTAACACATCTATGAGATATTGCAACTCTTCATGCCATCACCTTGGGAGTTAGAATTTCAACATAGGAAAAAGCTATATAAAATTCCTAGGGAGGAAAAATAATGAAGTAATTTACTAAAAATAACTGGTAGAATTTCCATTCTATTATACCAATAGAACCTTGAATATTAAAATAGAAAGTAATCTTGATAAATACAAAAGGTATATTTTTCTCTCAGTTTCTTTAAAATACATAAAAATTGATAAAATTGGCACAAGCGTTTAAGTCTCAGCAGTATTAAGCTATCACCAGCCACTGTGGCGAGTTTGAACCCTTGCCAGGGAGCTAAACTACATGGCACTCAGACCTCTCCTGACTTGCCTGCTGTTCCCCTCAGCAGTGTATTTCAGTAGATCTGCCTGTTCTGTACCCCACTCTGTCTCTGGTGAATCCTCTCACCCCCTGCACCTCTGGCCTACACCCCCAGTTCTTGTATGCATGAACACATAAAAATAAATCTTTAAAATATAACCGAAAATATATTTTTATTTTTTTTAATATTTTATTTTATATAATTTTTACATCATTTTTTATTTTTGCACAATGTATGCATTTCATTTTGGTTACATTCCCCATACAATTGCACCTCCCCCTTATTTTAACCCTAGTCCTTCCTCTCCCTGCTCCTCCCCCACCATAGTTTGTCTCTAGTTTATAGTTGCTTGTTGATTTTGATTTTCATTTTGTATTAATTAGTCTTTTTCCTGGTCCCTTATTTAGGTTTTCTAAATTCCTGCTATGAGTGAGACCATCTGGTAGTTTTCTTTTTCTTTCTGACTTATTTCGCTGAGCATGATCCTTTCTAGCTCCATCCATGTTGCTGCAAACTGCATGTGTTTATCTTTTTTATTGCTGAGTAATATTCCATTGTGTGTATGAACTACATCTTCTTGATCCAGTCATCTATTTTTGGGCATTTGGGTAGTTTACATAGCTCAGATATTGTTAATAGTGCTGCTATAAACATAGGGATGCAGGTACCCTTTGGAATTAATGTTTCTGTGTCCTTTGGGTAAACACCTAGGAGTGGAATTGTTGGATCATATGGAAGCACTATCTTTAGTAGGTCAAGAAATCTCCACATAGCTTTCCATAGTGGTTGGACCAGTTTGCACTCCTATCAGCAATGCAGGAGAGTTCCTTTTTCTCCTCAACCTCCACAACATTTGTTGTTGCTAGTTTTTTTGTTTTTGTTTTTTAATATGTGCCATTCTCACTGGTGTAAGATGGTATCTCATTGTAGTTTTGATTTGCATTTCCCTGATTGCAAGTGATGTTGAACATTTTTTCATATGCCTGTTGGCCATTTGCATTTCCTCTTTGGAGAAGTTTCTTTTTAGCTCTTTTGTCCATTTTTTGACTGGATTATTTTCTTTGTTTTTGTTGAGTCTCATCAGCTCTTTGCAGATTTTTGTGATCAGTCCTTTATCATTAGTGTTGGGTGCAAAAATGTTCTCCCAGTTGGTGGGGTTTCTCTTTGTTTTTGTTATTGTGTCTTTTGCTGTGCAGAAGCTCTTTAATTTGATGTAGTCCCAGCTGTTTATCTTTGCCTTCACTATCACTGCTTTGGGTGATGTGTCTGTAAGATGTTTTTGAGGTGCATGTCATATAGTGTTTCGCCTATATTTCCTTCTATGTATTTTATGGTTTCAG